>NC_085868.1:42849046-43019046 GCF_034702125.1 Engraulis encrasicolus
GGCTCAGCCATGCGGTTCTCACCGTCTGGAGCCACAGCCACCATGCCCTGCTGGACAGAGCTCCTGCTCAGCCCTCTCAGCAAGGGAGAGAAGTGTACTGCAGCCAGGGCCCAAACCCAACCGCAAACACCTCTTTTCCAGTGCCGGTTTACTGGTAGGCCTACAGCTCCACACAGAGCTACTCTGCTGACACTTTTTGCTATTCGAATAGGCACGACACAGCTCAATCGTAAAACAAAAAGTGGCGGCTGAATCATGCTGTGTTGAGCTGTAGGCCTACTAGAAAACCGGCAGTGAAAAAGAAGCAAAAGAGCCTTAATACACAGACACAAAAAAACTCAAATAAGGAGAGAGAGAGAGAGAGAGAGAGAGAGAGAGAGAGAGAGAGAGAGAGAGAGAGAGAGAGAGAGAGAGAGAGAGAGAGAGAGAGAGAGAGAGATGGGGGTACTGCTCACTGTAATCTTATATTTATATTTGTATAAAGAAATGGATCTCTGTTCATGATACCTATGCTTTTGGCAATGATTGTACTTACTTGTCAGGAAAATACAGACATGTCATTGAATAACATGGAATTGACTTGAAATACAGACAGACAGACACACACACACATCAACACACACACACACCAACACACACACCGACACCGAAAGTGACACGCACGCACGCACGCACGCATGCACGCCCGCGCACACACACACACACACACACACACACACACACACACACACACACACACACACACACACACACACACACACACACACACACACACACACACACACACACACACACACACACACACACACACACACACACATACACACACACACACACACACACACACCAGGTGGGGGTGGTGCGGGGCTCTTAGCTTCCCCTTGTCTTCTCCGTGGGTGCTTGCACCAGCCTCCCTCTGGGTTACTTAGCCACCTGATGTGATAAGCGATGGTCGTGACCGAGTCTTTCACAGCTACCTGGGAGAGGTGTGATGCCGGCTGGGACCCCTTCCATCTTGCATCGCATGTGTGTGTGTGTGTGTGTGTGTGTGTGTGTGTGTGTGTGTGTGTGTGTGTGTGTGTGTGTGTGTGTGTGTGTGTGTGTGTGTGTGTGTGTGTGTGTGTGTGTGTGTGTGTGTGTGTTTGTGTGCGCGCACATGCATGTTTGTTTGTATTTCTGTGTGCATGCGTGTGTATGCGTGGGTGTGAGTGTGTGTGTGTGTGTGTGTGTGTGTGTGTGTGTGTGTGTGTGTGTGTGTGTGTGTGTGTGTGTGTGTGTGTGTGTGTGTGTGTGTGTGTGTGTGTGTGTGTGTGTTGAGTGTTAACATCAGGGTGTGGGAGAGAAAGAACTGGAGGGAGATTGCGTGAAAAGCTATGTCCTGGTGTGAGTGATTATTAGTTTTTGAGCATGATATAATATAATTTTGAAGCAGATTCCAGCCCCCATAGCCACTACCAATCCAAATAAAAGTAGTTTAAAATGGTAAGGTTGGGAACCTTCTAGTTCAAGATTAAATAATTCATTCTGCTCTTCAATTTGTGAGCAGGTTACCCATTTTGTGTGTTTTTATGTACTAGTATTAATAGGCAATGTCTGTGATATTACGTATGTACCGTATTTTAAATTGATTTACAGGCTTTAGCTTTTTCTTCATTCTGCCATTACAGTTTTGAGAAGGTTAAGAAAGTGAACCCCCTTTTTTATTTTTTATATGTTGGTATAGACAAGTATTAATTCATCTGTCTAAGATTGTGTATAGTAGGATAACTTTAAAAGGGTTTTGTGACTAAGGATCGATTCAAAAATGGGAAATTTAAAAGACCATGTAATGCAACATTACACTTTCCAGCCTTGAAAAACTTTCGCTGAGCCAGGGGTCTGTTTGTTTTCTCTTCCACCCTAGACAACTCCTGGGTTTGGCTGTGAGCTATCCTGTGTGCTCAGGCTATTGGACCTAAAGATAAATAATTCATAGTTTGTTTTCTTCTGTAGATATGATAGTCAACCCTTGGGTGCATCCCAATATGTGACCTTGCCTCCTCCACTTGCCTCCTCCACTTACTTCTCGTCATGATGACATCACTGACAACAGCATTATATTTCCATATCTTGCAAAAGCTCAATTGTAAAGTCTTTTTCTCATTTGCAATTGGGATGGTGAATGAAAAACAGTCCCTCAAAAGTTGTTGTGGCGAGGCTGACAGCTGGGAAACTTTATCGTTTTCTCCATGGAGGAGGGGCCAGGAGGCGGGATGAGGAGACAAGCACAAGTGGAGGAGGCAAGGACACATATTGGGATGCACTCCTTAGGTCACCCTGTACCCACCGCACAAAAATGCACCATCACTGCCAGGGCTGGCCTGGGCCAAAAAATCAGGCCTGGAATTCTCAGCCAAACCCAGACCACCAGGCATTGAGAAGAGGCAATGAAGCCAGAAAACATTTTTAGTCATCTGTTACAAGATATTCTGACCACAATAGCCAAAATGAATATGAAATCTGACTCAGAGAGGTCAGCTGTAGCAGCGTGAGGACTGATATCACTACTACATTGAGGGGAGGGCCAGGCCACAATCATCAACAGACCACTGGGCAAACGCCCTGTAGGCCTCATGGCCAGTGCAGCCATGATTTCTGCCTCTTCCACTACTGCAGCCACCCATCCGAAGTTTAACTAGGGTTTGCTTATCCCAGCAGACCACTTGCTTTGTTAATGTCCCCGAAAGAAAATGGGAAATGGAAAACCACTCAACCTTCCAATAAGACCCACAGGTTTAATTAATGTGGCCAAACTGTTTGCAAATTGCTTCCCACTGGTGCATTTTTTGTATGACCGTATCTTTCTTTCCCAGAATTGTGATGATCTCCTGTTTGGTGAGTTTTGATGACGAACATTTCTCCTGCAGTGCTACAGATAAAACTGTTGTTCTAAATACATGTCACATGGCCTGAAAACAATTAACTACTGGCATGACTGTGGCCTGCCATGAGATGCACTGGATTGCTGTCAGCCATGCGGTATGCTCCTTCAAAGGTGCACTGTGTAATATTTTCAATAGTTTGTTTCCAGGATGTATGCTGTCCATTCACAAACGTTACCTTTTTCATGAAAATTTACCACCACCATCAAATTCTAATCATTCATTATGACTGGAAAAACATTTCCAGACAGGAATACATGTGTGAATGATAATATGTGTTGTAAACTAGAATAAATTATATAAGAACATGGTGATGAGCACGTTGTTAGTCTGTAAGGTCAGGGACAGAACACTCCACATCGACAGAGCTCCTCATTTGTCATGTCGAAGAGAGAATGAGAAAGGGATAAGGGAGTAAAGGATAGAGAGATGATGAAAAAGAGAGAGAATGTGTAAAAAAAAAAAAGACGGCGAGGGAGAAAGACATTTTGAGAATGAGGGAGGTAAAAAGCGGATCGTGTGTGTCTCTCTTCCTTTGCTCTTTTTTCTGTCCTTTCCCTCGCTCACCGATACTCTCTAGCAGACAGAACAGTTATATTACTGCCATGCCCAACTTAGACATGCAGACCTATAAATGATTAAAGCTCATTCCTCATTCTGGATGCCTCTGCTCCTCTTTGCACTGTGTAATAGAAGCCAGAGAGACAGAGTGATGATGGGGAATGAGAACATGGCATTTGCATCTGGCAATAAATTGTCTGTTTAAGGTGGAGGATATTACCTGTTTACTCAGTCGCCAAGGCCAACTGCCATCTTGTTTGAGGTCAGTGGGACTAATATTCCGGCACAGCTCAAGGGGATCAATGTCTTTGGAATGGCAGTCTTTATGATTCAGCGCCATAATCCTCAGTATGGGGGGGTTTGGGGGTTGTGGTGACTGTGCTATGTTGGTAGGGGGGCAGCATGGAAATTGCATGGCGGCCCAGACACAGAGCAGCAGAGACAAGCACAGAATTGGAATAGCCAGCCGCCTGTGACTGATCTCTGTCACCCCACTGCAAGTGTGTATACAGTATGTGGGTGTGAGCTCATCCTCTTCATTCATTCATGCACACACACACACACACACACACACACACACACACACACACACACACACACACACACACACACACACACACACACACACACACACACACACACACACACACACACACACACACACACACACACACACACACACACACGCACAAGTATGACAGATTTCATGTAGTTACATTGTGTGTAAGCTCACGATGTAGTTCTACGTATTCCGTGACTGCATGTATGTGTGACTCGGCTCTTTTCATCTGATGAACTGAAGTGGTTATCCAACACTAAATTAGGAATAGACTAGGAGCCTTAAGTGCACTCTCTCCTACTGTATTCATTTGCACTGACACAACTGGTGCAGACAGACACTCCCACTAATGTGCTACCCAGATTCTTCCAAATGTGAAACCTCTGTCTTGGAGCCTAGAGCATGTCTCATTCTGTGGGTTAGAGACAGGCTTGTAATGGCATAGATTGACTTGAAGATTTGAATGCTCCCACCACCAAACTTTGTACTTACCCTAAAGGGACCCAAACAACACAAAATTGCAAGTACTTTAAAAGCCTACAATTTCATACAGGTGCTAAAATTTCGGGTGCACATATAAGCTTCTCCAGGTGAAGTGTGATTTATTATTTATTTATGTATTCTTATATTAGATTACTCGTTTTTTTAAACAGGAACAATGTGTGTGTGTGTGTGTGTGTGTGTGTGTGTGTGTGTGTGTGTGTGTGTGTGTGTGTGTGTGTGTGTGTGTGTGTGTGTGTGTGTGTGTGTGTGTGTGTGTGTGCGCGCGCGCCTGTGTGTGTGTGTGGCGGGTTATATAGGCTATATCTGGACGCTGTGACAAATCTTGCACTCCTCGAGAGCAACACGTGCAAATGGTTGTGGTTGTTCTGGCATTAAAACCATAAGACAGTGTGTGGATATGGATACAGTGAAGAGAATAAGAGAGAGAAGATGAAAAGACATGCTTAGTCATAAAAAGTGTCCAGAATTCTATGGAAAGTTCACTGCCCGAACATTCCTGTCACACTGGTGTGACAGTACATTACAAACCATACACACAATACATTACAAACCATACACACAATACATTACAAACCATAACACAGTGTGGATATGGATACAGTGAAGAGAATAAGGCTGGCGGTATGCTTGCTGTAGGATACGCGAGCGTGTGCACTATTCGTTCATGAACACGTTAACTTGCGCAATTCATGTCAATTTTATGCACGTTAGATACTGCAACCAAACAAGTGCGTTAAGTGAAATATCTTCAAACTCACTGGGGGAGATCGCAAGGAAGACTGCACAGTTCCATGCGAGCGCTTCTGGGGAAAACGACGATGGCGGCAACTTTTCAATACCGTCTCGAGGTTGTCCGAAATTACAAACATTCGATTTGCAATCATAATTCCCCGTTGCACATTGACAAAGGAGCGTGCAAATACAGAAGTAGCAGTATCGTCTCCTTGCCCGGGAAGTCCTTATTTTCTTGTGTTTATAGTCTGTGTTCCCAATTTCCTTATCACAATGCTGTGCTCTCTGCCCGCCAGTATTTTGCGTGTTGGTCTACTGCTTTTAAAGCAAGCATGTGCAGTCGTTTGCCCATGCTGACTCATGTAATTTGCGCCTCGCAGCAAGCGTGCCGAGGGCTTAAGAGAGAGAAGATGAAGAGATATGCCTAGTCATAAAAAGGGGTTGGGGGGTTGGTTGAGGAGAAGCATTTGGTAGTTTAATAGTTTAATATCCTGGGACTGTTGGTGTCCCCTCAGTAGGGTTTATTGAGACTTCCCCATTTAACCGCTCCTTCTGCCCGTGATGATAAGTGATACATCTCACAACGATATCCATCCTCCCAGCTGGGGAACAGGAAGCCATGCTGAGAGCACAAATCACTGTGTTGGGGCACTGAAATGCCTTTGGGGGAGGGGGGTATATGGGAAGAGCAGAATGGGGTACAGAAAAATAAATGACCCTACACAAGCTGGTGAAGTTACGTAAACAAAAAAGGCTACAGTTCCAAAGAGGCTCTCTGGCAAGAGAGGCTTTGATGCAAACCCGCCTCTCTCTAGGTCTGAGGAAGAGGGAGAATGAGAGAGAGAGAGAGAGAGAGAGAGAGAGAGAGAGAGAGAGAGAGAGAGAGAGAGAGAGAGAGAGAGAGAGAGAGAGAGAGAGAGAGAGAGAGCAATTAATGTGCAAGTGATGTTAGCACCCATAAATGCCCCAGAGCATGACTACACAACCAGGCTTTCCCCTGAGGTGAGATCTTCACCGGCTCAAGTTGAAGAAGAAAGACAGACACAGGACAGAGAGAGAGAGAGAGAGAGAGGTAAGAG
The DNA here is from genome assembly GCF_034702125.1 of Engraulis encrasicolus. Taxonomy (NCBI): domain Eukaryota; kingdom Metazoa; phylum Chordata; class Actinopteri; order Clupeiformes; family Engraulidae; genus Engraulis; species Engraulis encrasicolus. The sequence goes on from NC_085868.1 coordinate 42,855,403, forward strand.
AGATGGAGAGACAGAGACAGAGGGCAAAAGAGGGACAGAGAAGAAGAAGAAGAGAGAGAAGAACCGAACAGTGCTGTGAGTGTAGAAGATGGGTGGAGGAGGTGGAGGTCAGCCAAGACATGGTCCATTATCTTCAGCCTACAGCAGGCCCCTCTGAGAGTGGTCCCTGCCCATATTGCTCCATCAGCCTACATTAGGCCCCTCTGAGAGTGGTCCCTGCCCGTCCTGCTCCATCAGCCTACAGCAGGCCCCTCTGAGAGTGGTCCCTGCCCTTCTGCCTCCCTCAGCCTGCATTTGGGGACACACAGCACTCAGAAGGAAGCCCTTCTCTGGATCACTCCTTTAGGACATGGGAACTTAGAGTATGTGTTTGTGTGAGCGTGTGCACACGTGTATGTGTATATGTATATGTAGGTGCCTTGTACTGTATTGACCTTTAAGAGTGTGGGTTTTTGAACATTCTAAGAATGTGTTCTGTAATAATGCAAGATTCTAAAATTCCCAATTGTATTGTATGGCGCCCAGAATTCTATAGAACTTTCACTGCCCAAACATTCCTCTCACACTGGTGTGACAATACACCTTTAAAGGTTTTTGCATCAGACTATGTGCTTGTGTCTGACTGAATGTCCATCAAGAGTTCGTCAAGTGCCTTTGAATTTCGGCATCATATTTTGTTTATGTACTTGACTGTGACTATATACGTGACTGTGTTTGCTTGCTTGTCTATGTGTTTGTTTACAGGATGATTGTAAATGGGTGCCCGTGTTTCTAATGTGTGGGTTTTTATGTCTCTTTATGGGCATGTGTATTTACAAGTATAGTACATGAGCGAGATTTCTAGCGCATTTTCTGATGTTGTTTTGGAGGGGACACACTGTTAGTTACAGTTAGCGTGGAAGTATGGCAATCTAAATGCATTTTCAAAGGGACACGGCAGAAGCGATGGCCATGAATCCTGTAGCACAAGATTGATTTTGTGCCTGCAGCAATAAGAACTTTTGAAGGAAATGTATACAGCTTAGTCAGAAATAGAGTAGTAGACATGCTCCCTTGACATGCTCTTCAGTCATCTGCATCAAGTCCACTTGCGGTATATAGCTGGGAGCACTCTTGTGTACACCCGCATGTATCATTTGAATATCATTTGACCCGGCATTAAACATTTGAAAAGGTGTTCATGCTATTACAGAACCTCCAATTAATTAGCATTTTGATTTTTAAATGCACAAGGAGTCACTGACATTAATCAGACATCTTTAGCACTCTCATAATGTATTCGGAATGCTTAAATGCTTAACGCCCTAAAGTACAGACCCATGGCAGTAACCATGGGAATTCTCATTCCATCATGACCTAAGGAAAACACGGCTATTTTCATGATTATACCTGCACAGGGCCGCTCACAGCTTTCTCCACGCCCTGGGCAAAATCATCTGCGAGGGCCCCTTCCTCAGAAACCCTTGTTTGTGATCGGAGATTAACTCAAGTGAATCCAATGCCACATGCACACAAACACGAACGTGCGCATACACACACACACACAAAAAAACACAATGAAGGAGAAAATCCAGCATCTTCATTTCAGGAGGCGAATGGGATGCAGAGTTCACCCTTGCGAAGCTTTTTTCCTGGTGGCTGTTGATGAAATCTTGATCCATCAAGTCATGATCACAGGTGGGTGGGGGATGCAAGCAGAGAGATGCAATCATGAGGGGAACATTACCAACCTATATGTCTCCAATGGCACAATTTGAGTGACAAGTTACCAGCTCCTGACTGCAACATGTGCTTGTTATCACCACCTCCTCAACCCTCATGGGAGCAACAGGACTGCAAATCATCAAAGATGAGGACAAGTCATGGGGTGCATTCCAATATGCACACTCCCGTCTTCCACTTGTGCTTTCCTCGTCCTGCCTCTGTGGATTAAAAAAAAACAAAGTTTCCCAGCTGTCAGTCTAGCCACAACACAGACACAACAACAGTGTCTCCCATTGAGGATCTGTTGGAACTGTATTTTACATGTTATCCTATAGTAGAGCAAACATTATGCCTTGGTAACAAATGGGCCTGCAGCTCAGTGGAAAATAACTGGACTGTGCGATTACTGGACTGTGCGAAGACTCAAAGGAATGTATCCTTGAGATAACCACAACAAAGTACTTCTTTTAGATAGCAGGCCAAGGCCTGTGTGTTTGTCTGTGTGTGTGTGTGCGTAAACAAATCTCAACCGGGATGTGTGTGTCCCCAACCCCCCCTAGCGGTTGAGATACATGTAACCAGGGAAGTCCTGAGTAAAACAGCTGGAGAGAGGGAGGCCTGTCAGAGTGACTAGGGAAGATTGTACTGACAGTCCTCTCTACTTGCTCTCCGAGCGCTTGAAACTTAAATAACGATTCTCTGTGTCTATTCTGTTTTCAGGTGTTTCATATTACAAATGTTTAGGGGGTAAACCTAACAGGATCACACTGTGTTGATATTGAAACATGAGTGGACAAGATGCTGTGACAGACTGTGAAAACCTTGAATATTGGTCAACATGGCACATAGTTCAATCAGTCTGACACAGTGGCATTTGAGAACACAGCAGTCCTACCAACAAGGAAAGAAACAGCTCCGTGGAAGTAGAATGAGAAAATGTGAAAATAAGCAGTTGTTTATGTTTTCCAATAAAAAGGTGTAGTATACTGTGTAGCAACATATTTGTCATTCTCATGTCTTTTGCGTATTAAGTACCTACCCTTGTGAGCTGGCCCTTGTCATACATTATTACCTCTGCCAAGGAGGTAATGTTTTCGGTCGCGTTGGTTTGTCTGTTTGTTTGTTTGTTTGTCAGCAGCATAACTCAAAAACTAATCAACGGATTTGTGGAGCTGTTAGTAATGACACAAGGAACAAGTAATTAAATTCTGGTGGTGATCCGGATCACGAACCGGAACCAGGACTTTTTAAAAGAATATGTCTAGATGCCCCTAGTGACCAGAAATTGAATTGCAGTGACTCAACAAAAAGAAGGCAGAAAGACTTAGGGTGTAACGTAGTGAAATGTTCTATCAATAGCTTCCTTGGCGGAGGTCTGCGCTCTCTGAGTACTTCTAGTTTCTGGGGTTTTTTTCGCCATTGATACAATTGGTGAGGCATTGACATATTATAACACTGACATCAGCCAATGTTTCTGTGCTCTGAACCACCTTCAAATTATGTTCAGCCTTGCAATTAGCATGTAAATGATACATAAGGAAAGAAGGTGAATGACAGCTTCCGGCCTAAGGTGCCCATTTTCTGCCAGTATTCCTGTATTGTTTTTGCACAACCGAATCTTATGCCATTCGTGAATTCCTTACGAAAAATCAGAAAAAAACAACTGTAAGCCTTGTGGTGCCGTTACGATATAGCCTCGTTTCTCGTGGTTGAGTGAGGAAAGGGGGAATTGACAATTGGGGTACTTAAGTTCTGGGGGGAAGAATAATGGGGACGGACGTCAACAACCAAGCGTGAGTGAAGGGTAACTGGAAACGGGACTCACTAGTTTCATACAGTAATCAAACATTTCAAACAAGTGATTTAGGGTTAGGTTTAGGGTTAAAGTTAGGCTTAGGGTTAGCGTTAAGGTTAGGGTTAGGTTTAGTGTTAAGATTAGGGACAACGTTGGAGGAAGGGAGAGATGACATGAAGCTGACACAACGACAGCGCTCCCCTCCCGAAATGCACGCTGCTCGGGTGGTCTCTCTCTCTCACTCGCTCTCTCGCGCCCTCTCTCTCACCTACTCGACGACATCGCGCGCCTCCCAACCACGAAAAAGGACGCTATATCGTCACAGCACCACAAGCTTACAGTTGATTTTTTCGCGAGACTGGGCTCTATTTCATGGCCTACTCCATTAGAATCTGATCGGTCCTCCCTGCCTTGTCATTTTGTCATTGTGCAGATCACTTTTATCATTCCTTAGTGAGGCAACTCTCCTTGCTTTTGACTTGACTAGACTTGACACAAAAGTATCGGATCTGAAGTCATTCTACAAGTATAGTATGTCACCCTATCGGCCTGTTGGAGAGGATATGTCTATGGTCCTCTTACTGCCCCCCCTCTCTCTTTCTCTCTGTCTCTCCCACTCATGTTTCCAGATCACTTTGTCATGGCAATAAACAACCTGGGATGCATTTCTCGAAACCATAGTTGCTAACGAGGTTAGCTACTTTGCTGTTTGCAAACGACTACTGTTAGATTTTGGACGTTTCCAAAATTCTCTTCTCCAATAAAAATTGCGTTGTGTTTTAGCTGACTCACTGGCAAAAATAAAATAAGTCTTGACTTCGTAATTAAGAGGATCGATCAGGATACAATTTATTATAGAAAAAGTGAGATTACCAAAAGAATAAGAAGAAAATAAAAGAAGTAAAAGTAGAAGAAAAATAAAGGTTAAAAAGAAATAAAAATGAGACGAAGTCTCACAGCGTCTCACTAACTAGGCAGCATCCTATCTCTGGCGAATGACAGGCAAAATCGACTATTGACAAAATGGTGGCAACGGTTTTTATACCGTCTTCCTCATGTCAGCAGGTTACATGTATGCAAGTATGATGTTAGTTAGGGAAGATGTCGTCTCCATGTCTACAGTAGTGAGAATCATAAAAACACACATAGCTAAGGATAGAAAATAGACCTAGGACACTACTGGTATCAAGAACAAAGTGTTCTGGGTGACCTTCAATGGCAGAGTCGCCAGCTATGAGCTCAAGATATCAGAAGCTAAACATGCACATTCCTGGCCCAACTAATTGGAACACGGGAATAGGCTAAAGTTTCATTTTATAACTTTGCAACAGTATGGTCAATCAGTTGTTGGTCAGCTGCAAAAGCAGCAGGATATACCACTCAAATTTAACACTACCCAAGTTAATAACTGGCTAGCCACTATGGTTCCGAGAAATGCACCCCTTAATTGCCCCCTCTGTATCCCTGTTCTTGGCATCAGGGCATTTGTCTGGCCGGAGACAGCCCTCTTTGCAGGGTTCACCCAGGACAATAAAATATGTTCAGCGGCAAATTACAGATGCGAACACAGAAGCCCCCTCACAATAAGAGAGATGATGAGCAATTAGTGGGTATTCATCTATTTTCTTCTTTTATCCCCTTTCCAATCATATACCGGTAAGCTTGCCCTGAAACTCCAGCTTACTTACGGGTCGTGCTTATCTGAATGAACACTAATTTAGGTATTTCAAAGCATAATGCTAAATGTTAAATTTAAAGTTGTGGTGTTTTCATCAAACACTCAACAGATGTGCTCGAAACAGATAGAGGTCTACCACAACCTCTCAAACCAACCCAGATCAGTCTGAGGAGCTCAATGGGAGAATCATGTGCTGTGGTTTATTTAGCACAAATGCATTGGCTAGTGTCCTTGTGTCCTTGGTCATGATCCGTTAAAAACATTCATATTTGTCATAGCACAAAATTAATCAATAAGTAATTAGGCCTATGTGTGATTTATTCCATGCATAGTTATTCATATCATTGCCAGACCCTTGCCATCCATCGCCCTTACCCGTGATGTGGTCAGGAATTTGTCAAAGAGTACATGAAATCAAATATGGAAATGCAATAATATTTCTAAAAGGCATGCTATTGATCAAGGCTTTTATATGTACTATGTAAGAACTAAATTCCCTCTGCCGGGTGGGGAAACTCTCAAAGACAATGACAATAATCACTTATAGGCGTGTTTGTGTCCACATTAATCATATGTAGGAATCCTTTGATATGAACAAAAACACTTGACATTGCCTTCTGTATTCAGTCTCCGCAGGATCAGAGCTGTTTCAAAAATGTTCTGAGTCATGATATGTATTAAATTTGTTGACATCGTGCCTGCTTTTTGAATATTCATGTTCAGAAATGTCTGTAGAGCTTAGCCTGAACAATGATCAAAATGTAGTGTCATCATTTCCTTTTTAAAGCCCATTGAGTTCATGAAGCCCTAAAACTCATTTCAGAAATGGCTAGTGGGAAATACAGCCTACAGATGCTTCATTCACACTAGTAGGCCTAAATAAAACATGTACAACTTGGACTGACTTTTCACTTACATCTTCAGATGTATTTGTCCTTTCATCTTAATCATTCAGATATCCGGTGTGGTGACTATTTTGCATTTTCTGTGGTATCATGTAGAGGTGACTCCATACCTCAGACAAGGACAAGACGAATACACACTTTTGTTTCTTTGAGCCGCTGGTAAGCAGTATGTCTCTGTCTGCACAGGTCTGACAGACTCCACATAGCCTATTGCCTGACATCACATATATCAGAATAAAGACAATGTAATGGGATGCACATTTCCTGGGATGGGATTTTCTAGATCCCTCTCTATAATAATGGCTCAGTGTCCTGCTTAAGGGGAAATTTGATATAACTGCATGCAAATGTATTTCTCACTTTGCTGAAAGCAAAAGGATTTAAGCAGTTACTGGCATTGCAGCTCCTTTGCACAAACGTCTTCACAGTTACTAAAGTGTTTTTTCAAACGCTACTATTCATATGAACGCCTCAGGATTTACTGATAGGACACTTGCTGTGAAAATCAATGAATGCTAAACTTTCTTGCTGATACGATTATGTTTGTTAATTGAAGTTAAGCAAGGAGTCATCACAAGTCCACAAGTGATGTTTTCCATGCAAGATATACTAACATTAACATTACTGAGGAACCTTAAGAACTATCACCAGCTCATAGTTCAAAGCAACAAAATTCACACCTGTTTGATGTGCTGATAAGAGAGATACAGTAATTGTGAGGAAATAGGAGCTATGCACTAATTATTCATTTCATTTACTAATTATATCCTGTAGCTAACAAGTGAAGGAACAGCACTAAAAACTAAATAGGGCATTTATAAGAGGTCATTAATTTACACAGCGTGTCATTGGCTTTTAACAGCTGATTATTGCTCTGATATCAACACCCTACCTTGGGGCGGGCAAAACATGCAGGTATATGTGTTGTAATCTTCGTGCTTGCTGCTTGCACCACCGTGCCTCTGCTGTCTGAGTTAAGAGCTTTAATGTGAGAGCTACAGTGCACAACACACAGAGAGAAGATTGTGTGCAAGACTTTTATGTGCATCTCAAGGACACAAAAAGTTGAGAAAATTCTTTGAGATGGATATTTTATCCACAATATCCAGGTTGATTCACTGGCTGCTTACTTTTAATGGATCCATGCAAACCATATTCATTGTGTTAGAATGGAAGGAGAATCCCAAATGAACACTCCAAACTTTCTTATCGACTGCAAGTTATTAGTCCCCTCCTTACTCTGCACGCATGCTTAGAAACACACTAACCCTCTCTCTCTCTCTCTCTCTCTCTCTCTCACGTCACTCACACACACACACACACACACACACACACACACACACACACACACACACACACACACACACACACACACACACACACACACACACACACACACACACACACACACACACACACACACACACACACACTGGTTCCCTGGCTGAAAGCTCGTTGTGAGGGGAACTGGTTTAGTGGCCTGTGCCTGAGGCAGTGACATTGTTTTGATGACACTGCTCTGGGTGTCTACAACCCCCCTGACCAGCACGCACACGCACACGCACACGCACACGCACACGCACACGCACACACACACGCACACACACACACACACACACACACACACACACACACACACACACACACACACACACACACACACACACACACAATGTGGCCTCCCCCAATCTCTTTCTAAATGTCATCACATTGAATGCAAATGCCCTCTGCCAGGGGCACGTGGCATCATCATTTCTTGCAGCTGCTTTCTCTCTGTCCAGCCCCATGAGCTTGTGTTTACAAGGCCCCCAACTTCAAGGGCAGCATCAGTAAAATGGTTTCTCTCCACACGAGGACGATAAGAAGATGCTGTGAGAATTGGCAAGTTGGAAATGATAACATTTACACATTGATGTGTGTGCATCTTGCACCTGACTGTGTTATGCACATTAAAACTCCCTTCACAACGGGGTTTTTTTTTCAGACAGCTACAGTTTTTTTGTCTAGCAACCATATTTGGCTGTCAGATTTTGGTTATGGGCCAGTTCCGGCCCAGATTCAGATTCTAATCTGGTGCTCGACTTGGAGGAAGCACACAGAGCATATAAACACAACAGCAGGCACACTCTACAGCACAGCACAGCACAGCACAGCACAGCACAGCACAGCACAGCACAGCACAGCACAGCACAGCACAGCACAGCACAGCACAGCACAGCACAGCACAGCACAGCACAGCACAGCACAGCACAGCACAGCACAGCACAGCACAGCACAGCACAGCACAGCACAGCACAGCACAGCACAGCACAGCACAGCACAGCACAGCCATTTATAGTCTATCAAGTGCACTAACAGTTCACCAGATGACCAAATGCCCTGGCTGAGGAGAAAATTGATGGTGCATATATGGAGTTCATCTGGTGTCATTAAACCCATTCACCCCAAAGTGAATGCCTCTTTTTACCTTGCTAAATGTCAAGCAGGGGGAACAAAAAAAAGCACCTGTGACACTGTGTCTCTCATAGGGTGCAAGTCAGCTGACGGTGCTCCTGCTGGCAATCTCATTGGTCATTCAGTGATCCCTAGCTGGTCAGACAGCCAGCTATATGAGACTCCTTGGCATCTCTCTGAATATATCTGTCTCTCTAATGCCTCTTTTCCACTGGTGGTTTTCAGGTAGGCCTACAGCGCGACAGCGCAACTTGGCCACCACTTTTTGCTTTTCGAATAGGCACGACTCAGCTGAATTGTGAAGCAAAAAGTGACGGCTGTGTTGAGCTGTAGGCCTACCAGAAAACCAGCACTGGAAAAGAGGCATAAGTCTCGCTCTCTCTCTCTCTCTCTCCCCCTCTCTCTCTCTCTCTCTCTCTCTCTCTCTCCATCTCTCTCTCTCTCTCACCACCATCTGCTTACACACTGAACTCTCGGAGCAAAATCTGGTGGGGAGGGGAGAGGAAAAAGTAAAATGCGGAAAAAAAACAGGCCATTTAGCAAAGGCCTTGTGATGAGCCATTGGCATGGGAGGCTAAATAGAAACGAGGGATCTGAGGGAGAACTTTTACACACATATTTTCAAGACTCTCTAAGTCACTGGTATTGCGATCACGCCTAGCAACCAAACCGGCTCTTGTTAGACACACACACCACCCCCACATGGCTTCGTGGACATCAGTTAGATATTAATCATCATGAATCAGCTCTTTTTACAGCTGAGCTATGAGTCTGTAAAGGTCCAAATGAAAGTAAATGTGAAACTGAGCGCGGTTACTATTGCAACTAAATATATTAATATATATTATTTAAATAAAGGCTTGCACGCGCCTGCTATCTTGCTAAATGTGCCGTGAAGAATGATCAGGAGAACACTGTGGCACACTGTGTCTGGGCTCAACCACCCTCAGTTCCTCAATGCCACCTCTGGCCACCCCACCCCCCACTACACCCCTTCACCAGCCAACCACCACCCACCCTGAGCTCATGCTCCTATAAATAATGCATTCATGTGCAATTTATCATTCATAACACTAACGTCTGCCCATGCATATTCGCCTGATTCAAGCCAGCCTTTCCCACTTGGTGACTATTACCAGGGCCGCTGACAGCTTTTGCTGGGCCCAGGACAAAGTAATCTGAAAGGGCCCCCCTTCCAATACATACAATGTCAGGACCCAATGTTGGGCCCCGTCTCTTCCTGGGCCCGGGAAAACAGACCCCATTGTCCCTCCCTGTCGGCTACCCTGACTATTAGAATGATTAGTGTGTTTCTCCAATGAACACGTCTCACCTTCATCCGTGTCTGTGTGTGTGTGTGTGTGTGTGTGTGTGTGTGTGTGTGTGTGTGTGTGTGTGTGTGTGTGTGTGTGTGTGTGTGTGTGTGTGTGTGTGTGTGTGTGTGTATGCGTGGCGTGTGTGTGCAACTCTAGTAGGAGATATTTTCCCCATATTTCAAAGAAAATCTTAAGTCCTCTAATGTATAAAAGATCACTGCCTGAGGCCCAAGTTCAGTGCTATTTTCCGACACTGAACTGTGAGGTGCTCCAAAGAGGGTTGGCCACCACTGATCTTTATGAAACCTCAAATATGTAGTTCTACTTTGAGGGTGAACGTTGTGGGATGTTGTTTGAAAAACTTAAGGAGTTTGAGGAGACCTCCTGCCTCTTGGCTAGGGGCAGATCTAGCCATTTTGGGGCCCTAGGCGAAATATAAACATGGGGCCCTCGATAGTCATTCTTTAAACACATCACCAATTGGCATGGAAGGAGCGAGGGTACTTTACAAGAGACAAATTAAGATCAGGCCTACTTTTTTTCGTGCGTTTATCGCGACTGGCTGGGGACAGTTGGGGCCCCTACACTGTAAAACCTTATAAGTTGAGTTTACTTACAAAAACCCAGAAAAGTGGTTGCCCTAGAAAAACTAAGTAATTATGAATGATTAAACTTACAATCTTTTGTGACCTCAACTGTTGTATATACTCATTATATGTAAAAGTTTAAGTTAAATGTACTTAAGTCCAAATTGATTAAACCTACCATCTTCCACAGTAGTAACTNTTATCTATAGTTATTGTATGCAAAATTCCCAGTTTAATGTACTAAATTCCCAGTCGATTAAACTTACCATCATTCGTAAGATTAACTGTAATGAATTATTTTATTTAAAATTTGCAGTTAAATGTATTAAATTTTAAGTTGATCAAACTGAAAGTCTTCTGTAATATCAAATGTTTCGTATAGTTATTTCACATAAAATATGAAGTTACATTCACAAAATTGTAACCAATTAGCTAGATAAGTACACAGTAAAAAATATTCCCGTGATGTCACAGGGAATTACTGGCTACTAATTGCATTCATTTCACAGTAGTTTACTGTGGCCATCCTCACAGTTTACTGTGATCTTCTCACAGTAGTTTACTGTGGCCACACCACAGTTAGTTACTGTCACCCTACCCACACTACCATGATCCCGCCCCTCCATTCATCACCACAAAAGAGGTAGCTACCATGTTATTGTGGCACCTCCCATTCCTCACCATGACTGAGACAACTGTGGCATGGAACCAGTCCATCACACTGCTCTCTTGTATTAATAGACCAAACTATCCATAACCACTGAGAAATTCAAGTTTCTGCAGTATGTGCAATATTATTACCATTTAATTATTGTATCTCCTGGATGATAGTACATTAACCAGTGTGCATAGAATACTCTAGTTGAGCATAATTAGACAATCCTGAAATGTCAAGTAAGCAACACACCAAAAAGGATACCTGCTACCACAATACTCACTACCAACTAAATACCTAGCCAGCCAACAAACCAGTCCACCAGCCAACCAAAAGAGTCAGTTGTCAGCTAGCCAGCCAAAGAGCCGGCTAACCAACTAACACTCAGTTAGTCAGCCAACTAACCAACAAACAAGTCAGTTGTACGGCTAGCCAGCTAACAAACCAGCCATACAGTCAACCAAAAGAGTCAGTTAGCCAGCCAACCAGCTGGCCAACAAACAGTCAGTTGGTCGGTCAGTTAGCTCACTAACCAACAAGCCGGACAGAGAGCCAGCGAACCAGTCATTTAGGCAAGCAACTCAAGCATTTTGACAGTCTGAGTTTTTATAGAGGTGAAAGTTAACCATGTGACCAGAGTAATCAGGCATGTGGCAGCTGCAGGTAGTAATTCAATGAACTTGTAACAGTCCTATGTACTCAAGTGAGGGCAGGTACTAATTGACAGGTTGATTGGGCACTACCATTGTTCCTGGTTGATGGTAGGCAATGTCAATTATGTCATGCAGCATTTGACTTTCAATTGTGCAATGGCACTTCACAAGATAGCCTAATTTTACTAGGTGGCAATATTCTGATTTAAAATTGGATGCTGCAGCGTGGCCATATTGTCAGTTGAAATTTGAAACGATCTGTTAACATGAAACACACTGCAGGAATACATTCAACTGCCCACATCTGGGTAGAGGCCAGTTGGTGCAGCCTGAAGAAAAAGAGGTGGGGTCATAACCAAAACTTATGAATGTAATCCATTCAACTAAAACATATTCATCTGAACAACTATTTCCTCAAATAAGTTGTCAATACTCAGTATTCTTCAGAAATGCCATCAAACTTCTATTTTTTAGTGCATTTTAATTAGTCTTGGTAAGTACATTTGATGTCTGGGTTTACAGTGTATGGAGGGCAGATTTGGTTGGGGCCCTAAGCAATTGCCTAGGCTTGCCTAATGTACAGTCCATCTCCTGCCTCTGGGCTCTCTGACTAGGCCAGAACACAGTGGTGGTAAAAATACGTGTAGAGGTTATTGGAGGACATGGCAGGAACACATGTGGCTTTGCTTGGGCAGAATCCCCGTTGCTGAACAAAAAAGTGATGTGGGGTTTTTTTGCACACTCTTTGGATTTTTTCTTCTTAAAGATTTTTTTTTCCTAAAAAAAAATAGTTTTGAAAGAAAAAAAAATCCAAAGGAGTGTTCACACCTTTTTTCAAAAGGGGCATGGCAGGAAGGCATCAGGGGGGAGATGACTACCAAAAAACATTCAGATTTCTGTAAGAATCAGGCATACTGTGACATAATGCTGGGGAAGTTGATTATTTTTTTGGCTGACATGTCCGGCTGAACCGCTGCATATAACAGCCAAATTTGGCAAATAGACGTGTACATGCACCTTCATTTACCGTACATGCCCCTCCGTACATGCACTGTACATGCACCTCCACTCTCTGGTGGACAGGAAAAGACACACACAGTGAACGTATACAAACAAACTAACCAATCTAAAAGTGAAGTGAATGTCCAACTGGGAAACTCCAACTCCCATTGTTATTGTGACACAGCAACTCCGCAGCACACAAGTGATCACAGCACACAATGAAATTGCATTCATGTGTCATATGGTGAAGGTTACTCCGCCATAGGCATGCTTTACGCAAATGGCTCATTTAAGAGACCACTTCATATCGGTGTGTGCGCCCAGACACAACCGGACAAACTGACGCGGAGATGGCACCAAACAAATCAGCCACACCCTGCAGTAACCGGGTATGCGAGAGCATATCAGATGGCAAGAGTCAGGTAAAGTAACCGGTGCCAGGCTTTTAAATGAACTCGGAAAAAGGTAATTGCAGGTGCCAACCAATCATGCGATAACACCAATCGCAGACGACTGCCATGCCTTAAAGGCGCAAAACCTTCACCATGTTACATATGCCTCACCCGTGCATGGGGGCAGCCCCCAATGGCACCCAAAAGGGATGAGTGCGGCGGGACGGTATGCTCAGGGCACCTCAGTCATGGAGGAGGATAGGGGAGAACACAGGTTAATTACATCCCCCACTAACCTGGCGGGTCGGTAGTCGAACCGGCAATATTTGAACATTTGAACAGGCAAATCTGACGCTAATCGCTTACCCATAACTGCCCTACCTACACACTTAATGAAAGATCATATAACAGAGGCAGAGGTTGTAACAACCCCTAACATTTATAACAGTTAAGATGCACATTGTCCAGACATTATATCCACAAATAGTAAAAAAATAAATAAAACTGCACATGACAATAAATATACATACTGTGTTGTGTATGTAAAGTAAAGACACTACTATAACTACAAACACTTCAATACCCCCTCCATTTACAAACCCCAACTCCATAGAAGTTGGGACACAAGGTAAATTGTGTATAATAACAAAATACTGCCATTTTCAAAACACCTGATTCTTACATTAGATGGAACGACACAAAGAAAACACGTCAGCCATCAAAACTGACAAAAAATATTGTTTTGGGAGATATTCATGAATATGTAAAAACAACGCGTCTCAAAAGAGTTGAGACGGGGGAAATAAAAGGCAGCAAATGTCGAGGAAGACTTAAAACAAAACAAAAGACAGAACTTACCATTTAAATACATTAACCGATGAGATGATTTTATATAAAAAAACAGTGTTAATTCCTATCTTGGACATGAGTTCATCATCTTAACCCTTCTGTTGTGTTCGGGTCATTTTTGACCCGTTGTCAAGTTTAATTGTAAAAAAAAAACCACACTTTCCTTTATTGTCCTGGAATGAGGCTTCATCTAATCCCCAGTCACAATCATTTCAACACAAAAAAAAATGTTTTATCATTTTAGTACATTTTAAAGGTCTAAAAAAAAAAAAGTTACATCTGTGGTGTTTGGGTTAAAATTGACCCGGCATAGATTTTTGGTTGTTGTATGCATTTCTGAAAAGCTGTTGATTGCCCTTTGTCCTCAGTTTGGTGATTCATGGTGAGGATAATATATTTCTTACATTGAAAACAAAATTGCCAGCTTTTTCATATTACAAATCTTAGATGACCGCCGGACAGTCCCATACACTACAATGTGTCATATCTCCTGTTGTGAAAAGAGTACAGATGCATTTCTGGTGTCTACTCATGTGTTTTCATGGTCAGGAAATCCATTTCTGCATTATATCATGAGAATTTTTGCACATTTGTTGCAAAATACATTTTTGCACATTTTTTTGTCCAAAAAAAATGTATCAAAAATCCATAATGGCACCCAAACATGTAGAACTGGTCTTACACTTCCCATAAAGCTGATGTGGCAATGAGATAATGGTCCATGTTCATAGCATAGTGGATTCAGATGAATAGTGTGACTTTTTTCATGTTCATTGAGGTGTTCATTTCCTATATCTTTCCATTAGATTGGCGGAATAGCTGTGACTTACTGTACTCTCATATCAGCTGTAATACATGGACAACATAATCACTAATTGTATCACTTATAGGCCAGTCAATCTAGCTCTAACTAGGCCCAAACCCAGGACAAATTGCAATAGTAATGGTTCCTACTTTTAAGTGATCCTTAAACCCCCTTGTATCACATATTAAACATCTACTGCTTTATATTTAGTGGAACATACTTTTTTTCAAGGTCAAAGTTGGCAGATTTCCCATTCCTTTCTCCATAGGGAGACAATATGGGAGATGTAAGGTGAATAGGGTAACATTTTAAACTATGACATATTCATTTGGAACTTTCACAGTTGGTAACTCATATTCAGACAAACAATTTTTGTATTGCAAGTTTTCTGAAATATGATGTTGAAATATGCAAATGAGGTCATATGTACTGAAATATGTGATAAATCTGTGGCAACAGACCAAGCATAAAACAAATTGCGATAGTAATGGATCATACATTATATTGATCCTTCAACCCCTCTGCATCACATATTAAAACTAGACTGCCTGTGCAGTCGCCTTCGACTGCTTAAGGTATATCCCCGAAACGCGACGCTTCCAGTCCCCAATCATTCCTACCACTCCCGTCCACCTTTTCATGAACGTTTATGATAAATACAAAATATAAAATAAATATATTTAATATCTATACATAGATCAATGACGTGCAGAGGCTTAAAACCAAATGACTATTGTGAAAATGAAGGAAAAAATGGGGCAAATGGTAACACTGTTTTAATGGTTCACTATTACAGTGGATATACCACATTAGGTACAGTGTAATAACCAGTGTAACAATATTTAATACCACGTCAAACCAGTGTGACACCATGTACCAATTTTGTACTTATATCATGTAGGCTATTTGTGTGTAAGTGGTATTACATGGTATTGCATATTTGTACACTGGTATTACACTAGTATTACATGGTATTACATATTGTTACACTGGTTATTACACTGTACCTGTTATTGCCTATTTTTACACTGGTATTACACTAGTATTACATGGTATTAAATATTGTTACACTGGTTATTACACTGTAGGCCTACCTGATATGGTAGATTCACTGAAATGGTGAACCATTAAATTAAGGAGTTACTGGGCAAATCAATCCACCCAGTCAGAAGTTATGGGCCAAATAAAAATTCCACCATTTTGAAAGTGTTGACCTCCAAACTCGAATCAGTTCATGAACCTACCCTGCAGCATTCACACACCAAATCTGGGACAAATCCATCCACCCGGTCAGAAGTAATTAGGCCAAACAAAAATTCGGCCATCTTGAATTCGGCCATCTTGAAATTGTTGATCTCCAAACTCGAATCAGTTCATGAACCTACCCTAGAACATTCACACACCAAATCTGGGACAAATCCATCCACCCGGTCAGAAGTTATGGACCAAACAAAAATTCGGCCATCTTGAATTCGGCCATCTTGAAAGTGTTAACCTCCAAACTGTAATCAGTTCATGAACCCACCCTAGAGCATTCACACACCAAATCTGGGACAAATCCATCCACCCGGTCAGAAGTAATGGGCCAAACAAAAATTCGGCCATCTTGAATTCGGCCATCTTGAAATTGTTGACCTCTAAACTCGAATCAGTTCATGAACCTATCCTAGAACATTCACACACCAAATCTTGGGACAAATCCATCCACCCGGTCAGAAGTTATGGACCAAACAAAAATTCGTTCATCTTGAATTCGGCCATCTTGAAAGTGTTAACCTCCAAACTGTAATCAGGTCATGAACCCACCCTATAGCATTCACACACCAAAGCTGGGACAAATCCATCCACCCGGTCAGAAGTAATGGGCCAAACAAAAATTCGGCCATCTTGAATTCGGCCATCTTGAAATTGTTGACCTCCAAACTCGAATCAGTTCATGAACCTACCCTAGAACATTCACACACCAAATCTGGGACAAATCCATCCACCCGGTCAGAAGTTATGGACCAAACAAAAATTCGGCCATCTTGAATTCGGCCATCTTGAAAGTGTTAACCTCCAAACTCTAATCAGTTCATGAACCCACCCTAGAGCATTCACACACCAAATCTGGGACAAATCCATCCACCCGGTCAGAAGTAATGGGCCAAACAAAAATTTGGCCATCTTGAATTCGGCCATCTTGGAATTGTTGACCTCCAAACTCGAATCAGTTCATGAACCTGCCCTAGAGCATTCACACACCAAATCTGGGACAAATCCAAACATCCGTTCAAAAGTTATCGCGTTAACACGAAAGACCTTACGCGGCGGCGGACGCGGCGGCGGACGCGGCGGCGGCGGCGGCGGTGCACGCAAAACCATTACATCGCAAAACCATTACATCCCCGACGCTCCGCGTTTCGGGGATATAAATATACTTTCATCAATTCAGTGGATTTTACCCACTGAATGGCAAAACGCATTGGAAATCTGCTACTTCTGACATTCAAAAAAGTATGTTCCACTAAAGTGATCAAGGTAGATTTTTCATATGTGATGTAGGGTGGATTAAGTATCAATAAAAAGTGTGAATCAATACTTTTGCAATTTGTTTTATGCTTTGCCCGTTGTTGCACAATTTATGACATATTTAAGAAAATGTGATCTCATTTGCCTATTTAATCATCATAACAACTTGCAATACAAAATATCTTTGTCTTTGCTTGAATAAATTACTGTAAAAGTTTTAAATTGATATATCATTGTTTAAAATGTTAACCTATTCCCCAAGTATCTCCTATGCCAGTGGTTCCCAACCTTTTTCTTAAGGGACCCATGTTTTTACCATTGTAAGCTTTGATGACCCATCTGCGTGAGCGCCTGCAGGAGAGGGAGTCACATGATACCCTCTGTTTCCTGCGAAAACTAATTTTTGTCATTTTATTCCTCAATTCGTCTTTGGTCAAATATAGAATACATTTTTAATAGCACTACCATTCTGTTGCTTCTGTGCGTATATTAGTTAAATGCTTTGTCATTTATTTAACATGGGCTATATATGATATTTAAAATGAAACCCCTTAAAATCAAGAGGGCTTCGCGACCCCCTGTCGACCTTTGGCGACCCACAGGTTGGGTCCCGACCCATAGGTTGGGAACCACTGTCCTATACTGTCTCCCTATGGGAAAATGAATGGGAAATCTCCAACTTTGACCTTGAAAAAAGTATGTTGCACTAAATATAAAGCTGTAGATTTGTAATATGTTATTAAGATATACCTAGGGATTACGAAAAACTTGGAATGACTAAAACTGCAATTTGTCCCGGGTCAAACGCTAGATTGACTGGCCTATTAAGGAAGTATTAACAGTGAATTAATACAGGTTTTGATAGTTTTGGTCATCAAAAACGATTTGCATGATGAAAGATAAAAGACCTGTAAAGTCAAAAAGATGAATAAATAAAGTAGTATTTCCATGGATATGAATACATACCAAGTTAGCTATGAGATGAAAAACAATATTTGATGAGAACTAGTGTTTTTAGGTATTTTATTGTTGAGTTTTGCTATCACGGGTCAAAAATGACCCAAACACCACAGGTGTATGCAGCTTTTGAACACAACACAAGGGTTAAATGGTGGGTGTATTCCTTGTCATGTTTTGCAATGTTTTCGTATTTTTCTCAAAATACACTTTGCACAGATTAAGCTAAAAATTCACTACCATTCAAAATTTCAAGCCTATTGTGCCACCCTTTAACATCAATCAGATGTTCGAGAAATTTACAAGGGCGTTATGATGGTGCAAAGGACTGCAAACTGCAAGAGCAGAGTTGGATATTGCAAAGTTTTCATTTTCGAGGGGCGTTTGATGCACCCTACTAGTCATACAATGGTGGGAAATATTAATGAGATTTATCCCTAGATGACCGAGCCAAGAGTCCACTAGTAGAGGTAGAGGTTTTTGAGGAAAAAATGTCAAGTTTGACTCCAATGTGATAAGAAAAGAGTAAGCTATGCCACCATAGCCTCACTGAATGGCACAAAATTAAAACTTTTGGGAGGGGATACAATTATCCAGAAAGCACTAATGCACAAGACAAACTTGATTAAACACCAAGAGAACATTTTCCCCTTAATTTATTAATTGTCCATTAGATGACTTTCAAGGGCTTGATGAATGCATTAATATATTTCCACAGCTAGTGATAATGAGATAATTGATCAGACTAATCAAATAATATAAGCAGTTAGCAACACTCAGCCCACATCACTAGATGTGAACATTGTCACAGATGACAGCCTGTGTATTGTGACTTACAAACTTTTTTTTTTAGATAAATAAGTATTCTGTTTACAAAAAAAACCTCTCAGAGCATGTGTTCAGAACCCCAGTAACTTTCTTGACCACAAAAGTAAATTTGTTTCAGGTTCTACATTTGGCAGGCTAACATCATAAAAAGAAAAAGAAAAACAACTTGCTTACTTTCTGAGAACACGTGTGTTGTTAAACTAGAGACTCAGGATTCCTTACTTTCACCATCTTTACTTTCACCAGCTTTAAAATTCAAACTGATATAATATTGCTCTTCAAGCTGTAAACCCGGGAATCACCTTTATTTACTAAAGTCTGGTTCAAGATCTAAGCTGATATATGGCAGTTCATCATGGTCTCTGTTAATAGGTTTATTTTATTTCAGGATGATTTGGGGTGAGATCCAAATTATGAAAGAGCACAGGAAACACAGTATTTGTTTGTTCAAAATTATATTTTGGTAAGTCATGCATGCTCTCCACCCACATCCAGTACTCCCTCGGCTGCTCGAGGCCCCTCACCATAACAGTATTTTGTAATATTACATTACACAGCAGTGATGTATAACAGTCTGCTTAACCTGGTTGAACAGGTGCTGTCTAATATGCTTTTGGTAATCTGTTTTGGAGGGAATTAGACATGAGGATGGCAGTTAGGTCCCAATTTAACACATTGCAGACACAGCTCTGTCCCTAGAGGAAGTAGGATAAGGAACAGCAAAGAGTTTTGAGGTACTTAATAGGATTTGGCAAGTTACAATTCATCAGATGTGCAGACAATTGTTGATTCCATTTCCATGTGTAGCTACCACCATTGAACCACATTAGCTGGTTGGCTTGCTTCCCTGCCCCCTGTTATTGCCAGTTCTTCTGCTGCTAGTTGTTCTTCTGCCACTGCATCCATCTGGGCAGGGGGGATAACCACCTACACTGCTATTAATATGGTTGTCAAATGCTAGTTCTTCACATTGTTCGTCATTTTAGTTTCCCAAAAATAAATGAATAAAGAAGTACTCATTAGATTTATTTTTGAGTTCGTAATCACCATCTTACACTGAAGAAGTGTGCAAGCCGAAACGTTTATGAGGCGATAAAAAAAAAAGAAATCAGATGAGAAATCTGATGAAAAGACTTTAAGGTTATTCTTCATTCCATTTTTGGGGTTATGTCAAATTCTGATATGACCTCATCACCACCATCATCATCATCAGCAGCAGCAGCAGTTGTTTCTGAATGATGAAACAGGAGTTGTGTTTTATCAGCAGTTTTGTTCATATTTGCTCATACACCACTCTGCAATGCTGCCAAGGGTTGATTTGATTGACTTGTTTTCTCCCGTTGCCATGTGTCCCTTCATCTTCCATATTTTTTGTAGCTGTTCTTTTATTCTTAAAAGGTCCTCACATTTTAATGCATCATCATACTGTATATGTGCATTGAACATTATGTTAATTTTATTGCTCACTATCTAGCAGATATTGGCAAGGAAGTTGGCCGCCTGTTTTACACATAATGTAGCCTAACTCACAACAACCATCTCTGCACGTTAAATTACTCAATGTTGTTGGTATCTGTAACTGTTTATGAAGAACTTTCTACATACTCTTTGCTGCTCGTTGCTGTTGTGTCGCAATGTTTACTTAATTTAAACGCTTGATTATTTTTTAAAATTTATCCCAGGTAGAGTCATTCCTCCTATAACCTACATGGACCCAGACTAATTCCATTTTTTGCAATATGCTGCCTATCTGTCAGACTGCTGGGGGAGAATTGTCCCTGCACTCTTGTACACATTTGAAAGTAATTTGGTTGCTACAATTACCTTAGTAGACAATGACAGTCAGAACAACCCATAAGATTCTGGGTCCTGCAGCATTTCAATAGTCTGAACACAACTTCTTTTAAATATTTTTGTTCCACTACTTCAGTTGATTTTCTTGTTTCCTTTTGTCCCCCAAGCAACACATGCATCATGTTGCGCATTATTCTCTAGATCCTCAATCAAATGACCGCTTGCAGTTCCTTATTCTAATGATTCTATTGCTCGTAAAAACAAAAGAAATAAAACATGTTTTGCCATAAAATCGCAGGAAACGGGATAGTCAATCCCTCTCTATCGTTTTCCATTTATTCAAATGTGTCTGTTGTTGTCGGTGAAGCCTTTTCTGAAGAACAGAGCATCTACAACTCCACCTTTTATCTTGTACCCTGCAGCAAGGCTCCAAATCTAGGCCTATCTACTAATATGCATGAGCACTGATGTGAAAATAATGTGAAAAGATTAATAACAACCACAAATATGAAAACAACAATAAAGCCAACCATGATACAACGTGATACATTCCACAGTGTCACATGAATCTGTTGAATGGAAAGGCTTGTAGTTGGTAGTCTTCTTGTCCATTCTAATTAATTGAGGCCAATGCATTGACTGTCTGAAACACTCTAGACGACTGTGTCTGTGTTTTCACCCTGCGACATATGTGAGTTCGTCTAGCAGTTAATTGCCACATTGCAAAGTTACCTTAGTGACAAGAGACTTTAGAGTGTGCTCTACTTGGGTAAACAAATAACCATGAATAGATGATTTGCGATCTCTTTGAATCCCTACCTACAGTTTGGACTATAACTGTTTTTTATAGAACATCTTTTTTGTAGAAGAAGATACGTGCTGCAATTTATTAACAAAACAACGTTTCGGCCCGTATGGCCTTTCTCAAGTTTATGGTCAAGTTAGTGGCTCAAGTTAAACTTGAGAAAGGCCATACGGGCCGAAATATTGTTTTGTTAATAAATTGCAGCACGATGGACAAGAGTGTGCGGTATCTTCTTCTACAAAATTGATCTTGCACCCGCTACCTGCACCTCGAAATCTCTGCTGTGCGTTGGTTTCCTCCTTCAAAAAATGTTATAGAACATCTACCAATAACAAAAATAAACAAATAGTAGTTAATAGTAAAACTGACGATTGTAAATGGAGGGCATTAAAATCCTGTATCTCACAGAGATTTTTGTATTATTGTTTGGCAACCAATCATTCTTGCCATGCGCTTTGCTTGATGCCTAGACTAGAGGATGACGATAGAACACAAGACAGGAACATTTGGGATCGCGAAGAGAAGAACAAAAAGAATTAAAAGAGGTGGAACATACTGTAAAAAGGGGACTAATTCAGGAAGAGGTCCCGACTGACTCATCTCTCTGTCGCCTTGAGATACATAAAAAATACCTGTGAGCCTCTGTCCTCATATATGCCACATCATCTCACATGTACCCAATTACTGTTCCAAAGTTCTCCTCCTTGCCTCTCACCCGCTGCGTATAATCAAACATTACATCACTCCATGCAAAAAAGCAGTGGATTTATGTTTTTAGTATTTCCCATCTCAACAGAATTGAAATTCTTCTGACTTCAACCAAATTAAAAGCTCCCGCTGGACCAATTAGTTTTTGCCTTTTTTCTTTCTTCTTACGTGGAAAGTTTCTGTAGTGCTGGTGGTGTTTAGCAATGCTGCCTACGAGTGCTATCCCAGTGGAAGTCTAGAGCAAGCATGGAGAAAGTCAAAGCCAACAAGAGGGCCCTTATTAAGGCGCAGAGCTGTAGCCTACCAAGATGAGAGGTGTTTGAAAGTTGAGATGGTTGGTGGAGAAACCTTTAGGAGGATTGATAATGCCCCTTATGTCTAAGAAGAAGCCTGAGTGGCATGGAGATATGACACTGCGATGTGATGGCTCTTGTGGTGGGTTGTAAAACCCCTCTAGGGTTGTAACACATGGTCATAGTTCTATGGCCCATGGAGTGTGTAACGTTCAAACTCTTTTGGCTTTAATTAATTTTAAATTCACATCTAGACACTTTGAAACACATTGTCAGTTTACCTACTTTCATTGTCATCCTTTAATTATTTTTTTTCTTACAGTTGTATCATTTTACATTCCATTTGCATCCTTTTTAAGTTGTAAATTGTGTTTATGAATATGATAAACCAAGGTATTTACTGTAGTTCCCTCCTGACAACAGCTAAAATTACAACTTCATGAGTGAAAACATAAACAGAGCACAACAATGCTGCAAGACATGTGAAACATTTGAAAGATGCAATGCCTTGTGGAGTAGCACTCAGAGTTAGATCAACAGATGACACAATAGTGAGAAAATAAACAGAGGAATTGAGTAAATAGAAGAAAATGAACAAAAGCCTGTCTTTTTTCAAAGTGGCAGTCATTTTAGGAAAAGAGAAATGAGGCCTGTGATGACAAGCAGACAGAGAGACAGACAGAGAGACAGACAGACAGACAGGCAGGCAGGCAGGCAGGCAGGCAGGCAGGCAGTTGCTTAAAGTAGAACAGAAACAGATGGAAGAACAAATCCAAAGACAAAGTCAATGTATCCAATGAAATACAACAAAGTTTTAATTCCCCTTACAATCCAATGATGTGTTTTGTTCTTTATCATTGCATGTCTCATCTTAAAGATTTTGTTCTCGGTGGATGAACCAATATCTCTTTTGTTTGGCCATGTCCATGACTCCAGGCTTGAGAGCAAATTACGAAGCTATGAAACTCAATGAAACAGAGGTGTTTCTGGTCTCTTGGGAGCAGTGCACTGAAAACATTCCCTGAGTGAGAGAAAGAGACTGCCCATGGTGTATCTGAGAAACTTTCTAACTTGAATCAGGCAGGTAATGTGATCAAAGCTAGAGTAGGGCTTGTTGACGTAACAGTCAGAATGCACCCACAGCCCTAGTGATTGCTAGTCCATCACAGGGACGTTAAATAAAGTGCAACCAGTGTAGATGTAGTTGGAACCCAAAGTGATAAATCAATACACCGTACTGTACGTTGTGTCAGTAATTATTAATCTAGTAAACAAAAGCTAGATTTAGCTAGAAAGGATTTTTTTTCTTTTACTTTTGACACCTCTGCCTGTGTGTCGTCCTTTAGTTGCATCACCTCACACTGAGTTTAATTTACAACTCTGGCAAAACAATCAGTCCTGATGTGGCCCGACAAGACTGTTTATTGTAAGCCATGTCAGAGGCCGGTACACTGTAAAACCTTATAAGTTGAGTTTACTTACAAAAACCCAGAAAAGTGGTTGCCCTAGAAAAACTAAGTAATTATGAATGATTAAACTTACAATCTTTTGTGACCTCAACTGTTGTATATACTCATTATATGTAAAAGTTTAAGTTAAATGTACTTAAGTCCAAATTGATTTAACCTACCATCTTCCACAGTAGTAACTGTTATCTATAGTTATTGTATGCAAAATTCCCAGTTTAATGTACTAAATTCCCAGTCGCACCTCCCATTCCTCACCATGACTGAGACAACTGTGGCATGGAACCAGTCCATCACACTGCTCTCTTGTATTAATAGACCAAACTATCCATAACCACTGAGAAATTCAAGTTTCTGCAGTATGTGCAATATTATTACCATTTAATTATTGTAATCTCCTGGATGATAGTACATTAACCAGTGTGCATAGAATACTCTAGTTGAGCATAATTAGACAATCCTGAAATGTCAAGTAAGCAACACACCAAAAAGGATACCTGCTACCACAATACTCACTACCAACTAAATACCTAGCCAGCCAACAAACCAGTCCACCAGCCAACCAAAAGAGTCAGTTGTCAGCTAGCCAGCAAAAGAGCCGGCTAACCAACTAACACTCAGTTAGTCAGCCAACTAACCAACAAACAAGTCAGTTGTATGGCTAGCCAGCTAACAAACCAGCCATACAGTCAACCAAAAGAGTCAGTTAGCCAGCCAACCAGCTGGCCAACAAACAGTCAGTTGGTCGGTCAGTTAGCTCACTAACCAACAAGCCGGACAGAGAGCCAGCGAACCAGTCATTTAGGCAAGCAACTGACAGTCTGAGTTTTTATAGAGGTGAAAGTTAACCATGTGACCAGAGTAATCAGGCATGTGGCAGCTGCAGGTAGTAATTCAATGAACTTGTAACAGTCCTATGTACTCAAGTGAGGGCAGGTACTAATTCACAGGTTGATTGGGCACTACCATTGTTCCTGGTTGATGGTAGGCAATGTCAATTATGTCATGCAGCATTTGACTTTCAATTGTGCAATGGCACTTCACAAGATAGCCTAATTTTACTAGGTGGCAATATTCTGATTTAAAATTGGATGCTGCAGCGTGGCCATATTGTCAGTTGAAATTTGAAACGATCTGTTAACATGAAACACACTGCAGGAATACATTCAACTGCCCACATCTGGGTAGAGGCCAGTTGGTGCAGCCTGAAGAAAAAGAGGCGGGGTCATAACCAAAACTTATGAATTTAATCCATTCAACTAAAACATATTCATCTGAACAACTATTTCCTCAAATAAGTTGTCAATACTCAGTATTCTTCAGAAATGCCATCAAACTTCTATTTTTTAGTGCATTTTAATTAGTCTTGGTAAGTACATTTGATGTCTGGGTTTACAGTGTAGAAACCTGTGTGTCTGTCTCGCTATGACACATCTGGACTCATTGTGTGTGTGTGTGTGTGTGTGTGTGTGTGTGTGTGTGTGTGTGTGTGTGTGTGTGTGTGTGTGTGTGTGTGCGTGTGTGCGTGTGTGTGTGCAGGGAAGCCGACAGGGGGGGACAAAGGAGTCTGTTGAGAGGGGGCCCAAATTCGGGTCCTCATTATATTGTATGTATTAAATGGGAGGCCCTTTCAAAAAATGACTTTGTCCTGGGCCCAGCAAAAGCTGTCAGCGACCCTATGTGTGTGTGTGTGTGTGTGTGTGTGTGTGTGTGTGTGTGTGTGTGTGTGTGTGTGTGTGTGTGTGTGTGTGTGTGTGTGTGTGTGTGTGTGTGTGTGTGTGTGTGTGTGTGTGTGTGTGTGTGTTTATTGGTTTACTCTATGCGGTGTGTTCCTGTGGATGTGTGTTCATTCACTGCTGCTTTTCAGTTGCATGACACCACAACATGTCTTCAGCAGGTGTCATGGCGACAGGGTGTCATGGTTGTGCCGCCTTCTTTCCTTGCCTCCTTCCGCTCCTTCCAGGAATGCAGAGGTTTATTAGGAGCGAGTGCAGAAAACACCTCACTAGTCGTTCAGAGGTGAAATGCACAAACACGCGCCCACACACACACACACACACACACAGCCCCGCCGACAGGGGGGGACAAAAGGGCTTTTTGTCCCGGGCCCAGGGACAGGGGGGCCCAGAACTGGGCCCTCATTAAGTTTGTGATTAAGGGTTCCATTTCATTTCAAAATAATTTGGTCTTTGAGAGAGGGAGAATGCGCTATATTTGCATTAAATAAATTATGCAGATATTTTGCCTTTCCTGTCCTTAAAAAGGGATCAAGAACTCGCACCTCCCCCCACCCCCAGTGCACAAATGGTTTGGTCGGTCATTACGAGAAAGAAAAAAACGTCTTCAACTTAAACGCGGCTCGTGCCAATTTGCCAAGGTGTCTGAAGACGCAGTCGTTCAAACCAGGAGGGCAGAAAATGAAGGAAAGGAGAAAATAGAGGAAGACACCAGAAGCCCCAGGAATTCAGTAAAATATTCTTCAGATGATGCAGGTACTAATAACAGGCAGAGGACACAAACAAAGCAAAAGTTTCCCTTCATAAACAGACACGCACTGCACTGCAGCATTCATGTTTAAAAGGAGATCAGTCACACTGATAAACACAATAGAAAACGGGCATCGGATCATTTTATAACAGCTTAGTAAAATTGTGTTTCAAATCTGACCATCAGTGACCTTAGCTAAGAATATGCACATTAGCCCGGAATCATACCGTGATGAGAAGTTGCGTCGCGCGCAGGGAGAGGGCAAGGGAGAACTTTTAAAACAGCGCTATTAATATGCAACGCTATAAACGCTTAGCGCGTAGGCTATAAATCCCGCTTAGCGCAAATGCTAACACATGATCAACCTGTTAACTTTGTGGGGAGAAATACAGTGTAGATTCGTTTTGCATATAGGCCTACATTTCTGCAACTTGACTTGTTCCTGTGTTTGGCTATTCCTGGGGTGCGATTCTCAAAGTGCGAAGTAGCTAGTTTGTTAGCAATGTTGCATAGTAAATACTATAAAAGTTGCTAACTCTTGTGTCTCGAACGTTAGCACACAAAGTAACTACTGCTTGGAGTAATGTGCACTCTGAAGTAGTGGTGACTTTGAAAGTGAGGTGCCTCCTATCCGTATCTGGACAGTGAAGTTGAAGTACAGCTGGAGTAGATCCATTGAGTCCAGACATCACCTCAGCCACCCCAAGTAACACACAGCGCTAGTCTACTTCAGAGCGTGACTCCACCCATTAGCTAAACTTGTAGTACATATTTGACCACAAATGTGTCAATATCTTTTAATCCTGTGGTGCAAAAGCGATGAAAATCAATCGACATGCACACAAAGTGATGATACAGCTGTGAGAGTGTTCAGAACACAAATTCACGTCATGTCATTTGTTCGTGAAAAAAAACCGTCATATCCTTGGAATCTGATGAATCCCACACTAATAATATACTTTTAGCTGTATGCCGATTGAATTGCGTCTCATTTCGATGTGTAGTTTGTGAAATATTTAGATAAGAAAGTATTGGTTTCTCCCGGAAATGCGCTGAATTACGTGTCAAGTATTTAAATTTTTTTGGCGCGAATTTCATTTCATAGCCTAGGGGTATTTACGCTTGCCTATCAATGGGAAGACGCGAGCCACGCCGGTTCGAAACCAGTGTGCAGCATGTCGACAACAACTCGTGAAATCGTGTTTTGGACCCTACAGTGTAACACATTTTCCCTTGGCTGCACGTGTGTGTTGGTAATGCACAACATAAATTATCTATTTCTGCCAGATATTTCCAAAATTGTGGCACTGTAACCATGTGGATTCGAACCGGTGTGGCTTCTGTTTTCCCATTGGGATGCAAGCGTGAATACCACTAGGCTATGGAATGAAATCTGCGCGAAAATTTCTCAGGGATATGACACTTTAACAGACGATTTTCTGGGAGTAACCACAACTTTATTGTCCAAATATTTCACAAATTACACCTCGGAATGAAACGAAATCCAATCGGCATGCAGATAATACTGCATTATTGGTGCGGATGGTGTCAGATTGTAATGCCACGGCCGTGTTTTTTCACAAAGAAATTACAAGGTGTGTTGTGGAGGAAACAGCGGAGTCACGGTGTCGTGACATCCAATCAAATGTGCTGGTGGTGGTTGTACACTATTGCTTTCTACTTCACGCACTGAATTTAGGAGGAAACAGCTGATTCATGACTCAGCAATCATGCCTATCTCTTGTTGCTTCTTTGGTCACGCACTGCAATGCCAAGAAAGTAAGTAGCGGTGTGGACTCAGGAAAGCAGCCGCACTACTTTTGGCTTACTGTGGGAATAGTAAGGTTTCGAGAAATGCACGGATTTCGCCTTGAAGTAAGTAGATAACTACAAAGTACGTCTGTAGTTCAAAGCTAACATTGCGGGAACGCATCCCTGGTGTGGGAAGACTGATGATGGAGCACAGTACAAGACCTGTGTTCCACTGACGTCTTTGGTGTGCTGCTCACTTGTTCACTGTCATCACACATCACTTGAAGTCAGTTTAGCAAACGGGAGCTGATTCAGTCAGGCACGTTTTGATGTGCAAGCCTTCAAATTGCCAAAGTAAATTACACTAACACTTGTGTTGTTATTGACAATGTGAATCCTATTTATTTTGTTTCATTTCTAAATAAATGTTGGCGAGAATGCATGGATAGTATAATTGGATGGATAGATCATTTACTATGGAATTGTATGCATCATTGTGAGGCTACTTTGGTACCAATGTCATTTCTTTTATAATGGGTAGGCCTAATAATACATAGCATGTCATGTGGTGTGCTTTCAGGCCGAAAGTGTAGGCCTAGTCTGGCCACCTGGTCTCTCTTGAAAAAAAAATGGTGGCTAGGTTTGTCTGGGTTTTTTTTTTTTTGGGGGGGGGGGGGTTGTTGGAGGAAGGGGGGCCCATTGATATTTTTTTGTCCCGGGCCCAGCCAAACCTGTCAGCGGCCCTGCACACACACACACACACACACACACACACACACACACACACACACACACACACACACACAATCTTGGGGAGTTTAGTTTATTATGAGGAGTTTGAGGTGAAGAAGATAACAAAAGGGGAAAAAAACGTGTTTATAGTGGGAGAGGGGTAGTGTGTTGTTATGATGATGCGAAGGAGAGACAAAATAATAAAAAAGTGGCACACCCATTGATCTTTGCTCATCTACCCTTTATCAGAAAAAAAAACTCCAGAAGAGATGAATAAAAGAGTACATGAAGACCATGGATGGAGACTGCAGACAAACACAGCGGGAGACAACACTTGTTTTTCTTTTCCTTTCTTTCTTTCTATCTTTCTGCTTTCCCCAGCCTTCAGGATGACTCCATAAAGATGGAAAGGCCTCTGAGATTTTTTTTTCCGACTATCTCACCTTTTTTGTTTATAAGCAACCAAGATGATTACTTTGCCACAGCAACTGCCACCACAGTTGTAAAATAAAAGCAAGGAATTGAAATGGTGGTGGTGGTGGGGTGAAATCTGTGCTCTCCTGTTGTACGCATTTTAGGATGGACCAGGAGCGGAAGGGCAAGCAGGGCATTTGTCTCTGGGCCCAGGGCCTCCTATGTTGGAAGTGGGGGCCCTATTGTGATCAGGGCAGGCCGTATGGAGCGCCCTATAAGTGTCACCTAAGCTTCCTATTGGTCAGAAGAAAAAAGTGGGATCCAAAAGGAACATCAATTTTACAGTCCATCTGCAATCCTCCCATCCAACTCACACACCACCCCTTCCTCTTCCGCTCCCACCAAGTCTGAAGTCCTTATCGCTATGACCAATCCTTTTTTTGCCCTGAAAGTGGGGATTGTATTGATTGCTGCGAGCGTGTGACAAAATAATAACCTTTTCTTTCTTGCCCTCATGAAATGGTGGCTTAAGCTGAACAGTCGGCCCACCAGCCCACCCCCTTATGAATTTAAGGCATCCTGACCCAAGTGCTTTCAATGCCTCTTAAAGGGCTAGAGGAAAGAGGGGATTTGGTGTGATCAGAGGTATTTAATGAACAAAGCCCAGAGATTCTCGTCTTTGCTGTAAATGTCAAAAGAATAAACCTATGCATGCACCCACAGGCGAGGGAGAGAGAGAGAGAGAGAGAGAGAGAGAGAGAGAGAGAGAGAGAGAGAGAGAGAGAGAGAGAGAGAGAGAGAGAGAGATATGCTGGGGGTTGCAGTAATTAAAGATTTTTTAAGGACTCCTTATACAACCTGTTAGGAGTCCTGTAGCTGAAGGGTGATAGCAGAACACTCCCCTGTAAGATTTCAAATGTACAGATACAGATAGGCTAAGTGATCTCATACACATTCCCAAGAGATCCACTAGGGTGCTGACTTCATTCATAATATGAATTCAACAAGTAAAGCAATCTAATGGGAATTCTTTTTATTTATTATTTTTATTTTATTATTTATTATCTTATTTTTTACAGTTACTCTCCTTATTCTGACGTCCCCTTTGCTGACCAAGACAGAAAATGAAATGAACATGATCCGACAAGAATTGCCTATTAATCCTGGACCTCCCTATGTGATCTGTATAAAATATGTATATCTGTGCACATACTAAATGTGTGAATTCCTAAGTATTAGGCCTATACTGTATTGAGCCTTGTAAAACGTGGTCTAGAAATGAGTGCATACTTTAAGGTTGTAGCGCATCAGAGGTCACTAATGTGCAGAGGGCTATAATAACAATAATGATAAAAAGTGTGCTTCTTGCACGTGAGTGTATGCTCAATTGGTATATAAAATTGCTATGAACTTGCTAAAAGCTCCTAATGCAGGAGAGTAAGTATAATTCAGTGCATCGCCATTGGCTGTGTAGAACTGAATCAGGAGTCTACCCATTCATCTCACCAGTGACGAAGGTGCTAATGTGAATTGAGTGAGGTCCTGAGTTCAAGCTCTTTCCAAGAATTCTGACACATGTCTCTGGAGACACTGATGTGCATGAGGACCAGTAATAGCCTGATTCAAGGAAATGGTTTCTGCAGAGCTACACTCTTTTTCTCCCTTATCCTTTTCACTTGGTTCCCTCCTCTTCTTTCCTGCCTCCATGCCTTTCCTAATAAAAGCACTGATGCAATTAAAAAAAAAATTGTTACAAGCTATTTTGTTATGAGCTATTTTGACCACAACAGCCAAAATGAATATTTAAATCTGAATCGCTGAGATCAGCTGTAGCAACTTGAGGACTGATACACTGATGGGAGGACCAGGCCAAAATCATCAACAGTCCACCGGGCAAATGTACTGTCCTGTTTACCTGTAAACTTACCTGAAGGATGACCGAAAGGTCGGATGACCGAAATGTTGTATTAAGTTTGTTGATGGAACGGACAGTGTGCAGGATTTCTTTACTCTTGAAAGCTATGAGAATAATCAGTGACTGAAGTCTTCCATATACATTAGCAGAATGCCAGTGCAGGTTGAAATCTCTTCTGATGGTCCTTAGTATCAACACTTACCAGGAAAATTAAGTCAGGTGAACTTCCACATTTCCCCTTCGTAAACCCTAAGACTTTCCTCTACTTCCTCTTTCTCCCATGGTTGTTTATCACATTCAGTCTTTGCTCATGCTTCTGAAATCACAAGCTTGGGAATAGAATTATTCTTATATAATAAATAAATATTTTTTTAATGTGTGAAATAACACACACACACAATCAAGGCAAAACAACATATCACAAGGCGGTTCAGTCCACAGCTTGAGCAACAAGTGTTTTGGGGAGAGAGCAGGAGATAAGCCAGGCAAGAGAGCCATTGTCCCTTAAACAGGTGACGTTGAGGCCTCTGAGTCGTCATTTGAGCCCCAATGAGCAGAGACAACATCACACACGGATTAAATCAACAGACCCTCTGACCCACAGCGTCTGTGCAAGCCAGCTAGACAGCTGGAAGGCGTTTGCAGTATGCAAGCAGGCACAGAACACACCCCCCCCACACCCCCCCCACACACACACACACCCAAGCGAGGAGGCGGCCCGTCGTCTGTCACAGGGTGCAACACCATAGGTATTGGAGGCTGTGATTCCTCCATGCTCATGATGGCAATAGGTTCCACCAAGCTGTTGTTTTTTTGCTTGATGAAGTGGAGAGATGTTTTCCACAGCGGCACAGGAGAGAAGGTATGTGTGTGTGTGTGTGTGTGTGTGTGTGTGTGTGTGTGTGTGTGTGTGTGTGTGTGTGTGTGTTTGTGTTTGTGTTTGTGTTTGTGCACACGCACAATCTT
Source organism: Engraulis encrasicolus (assembly GCF_034702125.1). Lineage (NCBI taxonomy): Eukaryota > Metazoa > Chordata > Actinopteri > Clupeiformes > Engraulidae > Engraulis > Engraulis encrasicolus. The sequence continues at coordinate 42,887,826 of NC_085868.1, forward strand.
CTAGGGAAAATAGTCCACAAGAAAATCTATGTCTGTCTATGCAAGCCAACCAGCCGGAAGGGGACACCGGTCTGCAAGCACATACAGACCCCTTGCCTTACCTCACCCACCCAGACATACACATGCACGCGTGTGCGTACGCACGCACGCGCACACACACACACACACACACACACACACACACACACACACACACACACACACACACACACACACACACACACACACACACACACACACACACACACACTCACACACACACGCACACACGCCATCAACCCACTTCTTCCTTTCATTCCTTCCTTTCAAAAAAAAAAAAAACTAACCCCTCTTTGCATCTGCACTTATTGTTCTGTATATTTCCTGTGCACTTTGTACTAGGGATGTTGGCTATGATTATGTCCTCGTTTGTAAGTCGCTTTGGTTATAAAGCGTCTGCCAAATGGAATGGAATGTAATAACATTCTATGTCCTTCCTCTCCCCCAACCTCCCCTCCCACCGTCTACCTTCAATTCCACTTCCTCCCCCCATCCCTGCTCTCCACTCATCCCCATCTCCTCATCCTCCTCCAGCAGAGCAGGGAGACAGCCTGTCGTCTCTCATGGGGTGCAATGCCAAAGGTATTGGATGTATTTGCTGTTGAATGTTACAATGCCTCAACGCTCATGATGGGGATAGGGCTGAGCAAGCTGGTGATTTTTCACCTGATGAAGTGGAGAGATGTTTTCCACAGTGGCACCACAGGAAAGGAAAGTTGAAAGTAGTTGAAAAAGAAAAACAGAGTGTCTCATTTCCGCTCCTGGCAGAGCTTTTCTTTTTGCTCTTTGCTGCAGTGCTCCTGCCAGTCACGTTGAGTTTAATGTATGAATGACGTACATATGGAGGAGTGTAATATTCACATGTGCTAACAACATGTGATTTCATGAAATGTCACTGCAAATATTATTAATGTCAGCCAATCTGTCTTCCAAACATGGAGGAGAAGGAGAAGGATGTGTTTCAGTGGCCAGTTTCAGTGTTACCTTAACCAATCAGTAACAGACTCTGCAGGTGAGTTCTGTGTCACCACTCTCAACTGTTTGCTGATTGGCAGAACAGTGGGTGAACCAAGCTAGGAGGCTTTCGCCAAACTATGTGCGGAGCCAAAATCTTGGGGTGGAAGTACAAAGGATGGCATCGCCTGGCTAGTGTTTCAGAGCCTTCACAATCTTCTTTGGGAGGCTGAAATTGGGAAAAGGGGTCACTTGCGCTCTATAGCCTTGGTGCTGCTCACAGGCCAGGACTGCAGACAGTAGGAAACAAGTTGGTCCACTTCAGAGAGACTGGGACAAGGGTGACTGGGGCACACAGGATATGTTTTTTCTGCTGTTTTATTGTGGTGCAAGCAGGATTAGCTGTTCAACGCAGTGTGTCTTCTTCAGCGTAAAACCATACTGGTATCACTACATGGAATATAATCCTTCTTTCTCAGCACTGGTTACTAGTGAGGGGTGGATCAAGAGCAATTCGCCAGTAAGGGCACTCATGAATAGGTAAATGAAATCAAGGAGCGCGGTTACATGCACATTAATTATTAGATTAAGCATTACTCCGATTATTAATAGAACATGGAATACTCCGATCTGGTCCAGTCTAGGCTACATGCTAAATGAACTTGTGTAATCGAATTGGATGGTTTGATTCTCTACCCCAAGATTTATCCTCCAGTTGGACAGTAGCACACATATTTTTGTCAGCCAAACCTTTTTTTTAAATTTCGTCTTTCAAAATAAAGCTGTAGGCTACAGACTAGAGGTCAAATTGCTGTCATTTTGCCACTTTAATCGCATCACTAAAAGACAACAACCGTTTTTCGGAAAACACGTAGGCCAAGGCTAGCCTATCTGATGCTATCTAACTGCTAACTAGAGAGCAGCGAGTGCAGTTATTACCCAGGCATGTTTTTAAATGAAGTTGTAGGTCGTAGCCTGACACAAACTTGCAGAGCATCGACTTTATAGGTACGTTGACCTTATGACTCTACAATCTCTGTCTATCTCTTCTTCCTCTGCCTTCCTACTATTTCTGCCTCTCCTCTATACCTCTCCTTTTAAATCTATCTCTAACAATGTTTTTTTTTTCCCATTTGTTAAGCACTTTGAGTTACATGCCTTGTATGACACAGTGCTATACAAATACAATTATTATTATTATTATTATTATTATTATATTAAATTATTATTATAACGGTGCTTAAGGGAAATTATTACAACAGTGCTGTTGGAAATGCGGTACCGGTATATCTTTTAGTGTTGGCTAGATCCCTGGCTTGCCTTGTTGTCAGACTGTCAGAAGTTTGAGTGGTTAGTGCACTTGCTAGCTACGTGCAATAGTTACAAACACTTTTTAAAAAGCCATCAGAAGCTCTCCAAGCCGTGTCATGCAAGACTTTTGTTTCGCGAATGCCGTTGGGTACGTGATTTAGTTCCCTATGGTTTAACTACAGAATAAGATAACAAAGCTAGGTTGCTCTGTTTGCTTATAGCTTACATGATTGCACAAGTCCATTATCCCAATGCAGCAATTACAAGAAGCAATTCAACTGACATTAGGCTACACAAAAATGAATAATTTTTCCAACCTTCTCTTCATTGCATTAGGTCTAATCAATGCCGGGCTGAAGTTTATCTGTGCAATCTGAAGCAATCAGACTGACAGAGGTTTCGGCAAGTGCTGCCGAGTTTCTCGCGCATCTTTTTACACAGTAGCCCGTCATCAAAAGTAGGCTAGAAGTAGGCCTACCGTTTACACTGGTGGCACACATACGTAGAGTCGATGAAATGAAATGATGATTTCCAAAGACCTCCGATTCCTACGTGCATGCAGAGGCGATTCTAGGCTCGGGGCCCCATTATAGTTCCCCATTCCCTGTCTTTCTTTCTCGCATCCACGAAAGACTATTTAAAAAAGTGGACTTTTTTATTGGCCATTGTACAATGTTAAATGTTAAAGGTACACTGTGTGAGATTTTTAGTTTTTATTTCCAGAATTCATGCTGCCCATTCACTATTGTTACCTTTTTCATGAATACTTACCACCACCATCAAATTCTAAGTATTCATTATGACTGGAAAACGTATACATTTCATACATGAAAAGGGGGATCTTCTCCATGGTCCGCCATTTTGAATTTCCAAACATAGCCATTTTTAGCTGCAAAAATGACTCTACTTGGACCATACTAGGAATTATTTGTTAATTACTGAATAAACTTTCATGTAAAGATTTGGCAATAGGCAGCCCAGTTTCAATGAGCAGCATAGTTGCAGTACCTCCATTTCCTGCACAGTGTACCTTTCAAGTGAAGGTTCGGAGTAGATTCACCCTAATGCCATTTGAACCATCACATCCATCCAGTAGTCCACCCTTAGTGTTTTCTGGCTTGGGCGAACATTAGCAGAGAACTGAGTTATTTATGGCTATTTCGAATAGTTTCCCGGGCATTCACAGTATCTCCAAACTTTACCCCACAAAAATTACATGTCATGACACCAAACCTTTACAGTAGTACAAATATGGTCTCTACTCACAAAACGAAGTATTTAGAAGTTTCGAAATAGTCCAGGAGTTCATTATTATCAGCACAAGCCGAATATAGTCTGTCTGTATAAAGCTGCGCTGTTGTTACTTCCGTAAGCCCGTAAAAGTCCTCAACAAAACTCATCATTATGCACAATGAAAAGTGGATTCAGCATCGGTATTGATAACGGAAATCCATGTTTAATTGATAGTAGGTAACATTTGAAATATCTTGTAAGTGTTGCCTTGAAAATATAAGCCTTAATCACAATTCAATGAAAACGTTTTTCAATACTCTCATCGGAAACTTTGTTGGGGACTTTTACGGGCTTACGGCAGTAACGACGGCGCAGCTTTAGAAAGACAGAATATATTCGGCTTGTGTGGATAGTACCTACTTTTGGAGAAGTTGGCCTCACACACACACACACACACACACACACACACACACACACACACACACACACACACACACACACACACACACACACACACACACACACACACACACACACACACACTGTATGGTCCTCTCATACAGTCTTCCACAGAATGGTCTGTCACTAGGAATAATATTAATAACACAAACTGAGGTGACCAACTTCCGGTGTGTCAAAGGAGACACCCGAGACAGCAGCACGTTTGTTGTCTACTGTCACCCAACCATCCGGCACTGGAAAGACCTTTTTATCCATCACAATGAATTTAATACTCTTAGCCTACCTACAAGGACTCATGTGGGCACGGTGAGGGACACACCCGAGCAGGAAAGTCAATATGAGCCTGGCTGGATGGCTGGTTACACTGTGTGTGTGGGGGCGGAATCAGGGCCACCACTAGGCATAAGCAGAGTAAGCAGAGCACTTAGGGCCTCAACCACTTTGCCCCTAAAATTGGGGCCTCATAAGTTGAGATAGACTAAAAAAACATATTATTACTATTAGGCTACTATTTAGTTATGAGGGGGGGGGCTCCTGACCAGTTATGCTTAGGGGCTCGTAAATATTAGCAGCGGCCCTGGGCGGAATTGGGGGTATGGTGGGTGGTAGTAGAAAGGACAGTAGAAGGTTGAATAAAAGAGAGGAAGAGAAGGGAAGAGCATGGGTGAAGACCACTGGCAGTGTGAAGGACCCTAGGGGAGTATCATTGAGGAGGCTTTGGATGTTTCTGGGCAGAGTGTGCAGTGTGTGTGTGTGGGTGTGTGTGGGTGTGGGTGTGTGCGTGCCTGTGTGCATAAATGCATGTCCTAGCTAGACACTCAGATAAAACCTGAGCTGCCTCTCGGTATGCAGAGATGAGCTGGAGGAAGTGGCAGACAGCTGTTCCCCCGGTAATCAAATCATTTCCAGTTTTGGGAGAATAATGACCAGAACTGGCTTAAATATGGAAGATGTATTTTATGCCATTTGCTGAAGGCATGATTCACATTTACGTGTGTGTGTGTGTGTGTGTGTGCTGTGTGTGTGTGTGTGTGTGTGTGTGTGTGTGTGTGTGTGTGTGTGCGCGCGCGTGTGTGTGTGTGTACGTGCGTGTGTGTGTGTGTGTGTTGCAGGTGGAACAGTAAAACTTTGTGTTGTGCGTATTGCATGAGCTTGAGAGTGCAGGACTGAGATGCTGAGACCACTGGCATATCACTTTCACACCTTACTCACCTCCCGTAGGGGGTCTGTGGCCTAACGGTTAGGAAGTTAGTCTGAAATTAACTGACGATTAGACTTTGTTTCTTGATTAATTTATATACTTTATGTCTACAATCTAAATGAAAAGTGGGGATCTTAGCCTTAAAGGGACAGTTTGGTCAATTTCAACATGCAGTTGTATTGCTCACGCTACCCTTTACTTGTCAGTACCTGGTGATGCCACATTTTTCGGCTCAGCCCTTTCCGAGATATGAGCAATTCTAATGGGGGCAGCGTTTGTTTACATTTTTAAAAAATGAAACATAGGTCAACTCCAAATATTTTCCCAAAAGGTACTGCTGTTCTGTCTGCTGATGTTTTATAACCTTTTGGATGTTTTTGGGAATAAATAAAAATGTTTTTTTGAAATGTAAACAAAGAGCTGCCCCCATTACAATGACCAGGATCTCGGAAACGGCTGAAGAGGAAGAAAAAAAAATCTCAGGCACTGACAAGTCCAGGGTAGTGTGAGCATTATAACTGCATGTTGAAATTGACCAAACTGTCCCTTTAAAGTGATACGGTCCCATTTTTGGAAATAAGCTTATTTTACACCTTCCCTTGAGTTAAATAATAGGGTTTTACCGTTCTCCTGTACTTTCAACCGTTTTCTAGTTATGACAATGCAAATTTTGCCTCCAAGCTAACAGTAAACATTGAGTCCTATGAGACCAGTTAGCCGCGAGCTGGTCTCATAGAACTCAATGTTAACTGCTAGCATGGAGGTAAAATTTGCACTGCCATACCCAGAGAACGGTTGAAAGTACAGGAGAACGGTAAAACCGTATTATTTAACTCAAGGGAAGGTGTAAAATAAGCTTATTTTCAAAAATGGGACAGTATCACTTTAAGAAACTGAACCATCATAAATTTGGCTCTTAACGAGGTGACCAAGACAGATTCTCTGAAAGTAAAACTGCAGTACTACCAGATATAAATGCTTTTTCGAACTGGTCAGGGATGCGTTGCTGGAATGTTAGCATAGTTTGACCGTTTTACTTACTTCAAGTCGAAATACGTGTATTTCTCGAAGCCCAGAGAAGTATGGCTACTTTCCTGAGTCCACTTTGATACTTACTTTCTCCTCTCTACAGTGTGTGAGCATGGAAGCAACAAGAGAAAACGAGGAATAGCCCTTCTAATTGGATGACACAGCCTTCTGTTTTTGCTGAGTCATGTCTCAGCTGTTTCCTCCATGAACACACCTTGTAATTTCTTTGTGAAAAAACACGGCCGTGGCATTAGAATCTGACACCGTCCTCACCAATAATGCAGTTTTATCTGCATGCCGATTGGATTTCGTTTAATTCCGAGGTGTAATTTGTTAAATATTTGGATAATAAAGTAGTGGTTCCTCCCGGAAATTCACGTGTTAAAGTGTCAAGAACCTAAAAAACTTCAATTCAAATTTCATTACATAGCCTAGTGGTATTCAGGCTCGTTGCGTTAAGGTACGCAATGTAGGCAGTTGCCTAGGGCCCCCGAGTAGGTGGGGCCCCCAAGGACGACAGGTTATGGACCCAACAGCAACGACGATTTGAAAAACGCTTTGTAATAAAGCAATGCCATCTTTATGAAGGGCTCTGCTGCGAGGGAAGCAACAGCGCCTCTCTAATGCCCCCTGCTCGAGGGGGCCCCCCTTCCAATAGGTTTGCATCAGCGACAGCGACGTGAAAATGTCAATTGCCAAAAGGTGCAACGACAAATGTAGTCAAAGTACCCCTATCTCGAGGGGGCCCCCCTTCCAATTTGTTCAACCGTCAAATCCAGCGCAAATACAAACTGAAGATGAAGCTACATAATCTCTCACTGGATGTTGCGCAGACGCATTACATTTTTGGCTCAAGACAGTTGCTTTTAAAATAAAAGTTAATCTTGAAGGCGACATATTAGGCTACTCTCTGTACTGCAACCAAACTGTCCCAGGCCAGTTGACATCGCACAGACAGCGAGATGCTTCATTTAGGCGACAGTGTTATGTTTTCAAAAACATCCGTGAAGGATTATCCATGTGCTGTAACAAGCACTGGGCAAACGTCGATTGTTCCATAACGCATCTTTTTTCGACATCGTTTTGAATGTGGACAAACGCAAGAAGAAACGAATGAACAATGTGCATATGCATATGCATATGCATATGACCAATATTTCGGATAACACGAGTCACACAAGTGCGCTGGGATAGCTAGCCTACATTGTAGCCCACTTTCTTGCTATTATATGGATTACACATTGGAATTTGGGACCATGATTCTGGAAACTTGTGGATTACAGTGAGAGGTTGGGATACATTCTGCGGTCAAGACAACTCAAGGTAAGGGCACCGGGGTATTGGTCCCCTATAATTGACACAGCTGTCAACCACGGAGTAACGTAGGTGGTTGTTCAGTGATCCTTGGTCGCTACAGAGTAGCCTATTTGTGTGTGCTGCGGTATTACTAACAACTTTGGATTGTATTTTCAAATGCGTGGTGGATGCAATACGAAAAAAAATCTCGTCGGGGAGACCCCCCCTGGCTTGGTTAGAATTCTTGCTACCAATATCACATCCCCCCAAACCCCCACTGTGCCTGCTCATTCGTTTTTCAGCCTTGAGTTTCTGGACTAGGCCTATTGTTTTATGAGTCAATAGTTGGTTTTGCACAAATGGAGCACCCTTGGTTAGATTTTAAAAGTGGTTGGAAAGATTAGACCTTTCTTTATTTGTGATTGGCAATGCAGATCATGATTTTCGTGGTAGGTTAAAAAAATCTGATTGGGCCATATAGGCATACTCTCATGTGAGACAGGCCAGGTTAAACTGAACATTCAATTAGCCTACTTCATGAGCGGAGCCTACTGAATGGAATGGGCTATATTTGCCCAGGTCTTTCTTCATAAAGTTTCATAAAATGAACTGTAGGGACTAGATAACTAGGGACTAGTTATCATACTAAATTGCATTTCCTCACATGAAATGCTGGTGTATGCTTGCTCTTTATGCATTCATTGCCCTTCATGCATGTGTTGCCCATCCGAAACCTGCTACAACACTCTCTATAAGGTGACTTCTTATGTGTTCCATTAGATTTCTATGGTTCTTTCCCCCTCCCCCACACCCGCTTACAAAAAAAAAACCTAGGGCCCCGACAACCCCATTGCCTAGGGCCCCCAAAATCCTAGAAACGGGCCTGGTGGTATTCACGCTTGCATCCAAAAGGGAAAACAAGAACCACGTTCGAATCCACATGGTTGCAGTGCCGAAATTATGGAAATATCTGGCAGAAATAGATAATTTATTTTGCGCATTACCAACACACAGAATTTGTGTTCTGTACACTCTCACAGCTGTATCATGACTTTATGTGCATGTCGATTTATTTTCAGTGCTTTTGCACCACATGATTAAAAGATATTGACACATTTGTGGTCAAATATGTACTACAAGTTTAGCTAATGGGTGGAGTCACACTCTGAAGTAGACTAGCGCTGTGTGTTACTTGGGGTGGCGGAGGTGATGTCTGGACTCAATGGATCTACTCCAGCTGTACTTCAACTTCACTGTCGAGATACGGATAGGAGGCGCCTCACTTTCAAAGTCACCACTACTTCAGAGTGCACATTACTCCAAGCAGTAGTAACTTTGTGTGCGCTAACATTCGAGACACAAGAGTTAGCAACTTTTTTAGTATCTACTCTGCAACGTTGCTAAGAAATTAGCTACTTTCCAATTGAGAAACGAAGCCCTGAACGTGAACTGTTGACCATGCTGTGCCAAGTCAGAAAAATCATTAATAATCTTCTGAGGTGGTTCCTTGCCTGACTACAGCACTCAATGCCTCCCCATGAGATGGGATGACTCCCCATGTCCATGCTGATGGCCTTTGTGGTCCTGAGTTTACACAAAGCATGCGTCCATTAGTTCAAGTTTTCAAAGTGCACCAGTCAAATGCTAATTGATTTGTCCCTCTATGTGAACATTTGGATGAACACATCTCACTCTGTGAGGCCAACCACAGGCATCCCAATACATACATTTACTACAATAAGTTGCCTTCAAAGCAGTCAAACAGAGAGGGGGTTGGGGGGATGGCTAGGATCGATAGCAAGCTGAAGTTAAACTGCATAATCACTTTAAGGGTGGTCATGGAGCTCATGGCCTGGTGGGAGAGCCTAAGGTGACGTCTGCACTGCCTTCTGGAAAATCTATTCGAAAATGAGATGTCTAACAGAGAGCACAGCAGACACAGGAGTTTAATGAAAAGGGTTATTGGGGAAGGCAGGTGTTTGCCGATGGACGGGGTTGTCTTGGCGGTGAGAGTAACAGTGAGAGTGTTGTCCCATCCTGCTGATCCATATTGATATGCAGGGATTTAAATTAAGCCATTTTAGCCTGAGGCCTTCTTGGGAAATGGTGCCCTCTCCCTATCAAAACCTAAATTTCTCAGCCTCTGAAGCACATAAAAGCATGACATAAGTTGCATTCAAAAGTTAGAACCTTCATTTTGCACTGGAATAGGTTCATTCAGCTCTGATATACCCACATTGGTAATAAAACAGCTAAAACCTCAAGAAATTGAATGCAGCGTAGGCTATACAGTATGTCGCTCAAGGACACAATGGGTTACCACCTGCCAACTGGCCAAATAACCGCAAAAAAAACAAAAACATTTTGGCTGGTAGGAAATAAAACGTACTAGCTACTTTAACCCATTAGTAATTGTGTGTTTGGCTAGTAAGATTAATATCTACGAGCCATTTTGGCTGGTGATGAAAAAGTTAATTTAGAGGCCTGTTGATACAGCTAGCCAGTGGAGGATTCTGGTGTCTGGTTGGTCAGATTAGGGGTGAGAGAGAGGGTGGAAAGGGTCTGGGTGATGGGGTGGTGCTGGAGGAGAGAGAGGCCTTGGATGGTCCACCTGCCAGCCCTGCTCTCTGGGGGCTAAAGGTCAGATTAGACTTCTGCAACTGCGCTCGTCAAAAGTTGTGTGGGAGTGGCCACGAACCAACATTGTGTTCATGCATCATGTACATACATTTTCATTCGGGAGGGTTGTAGCTTTCATATGAGTGACGTCTGAAGCCAAGTGATTAATTGAAAGTCAGGTTATTAGCTGTTATTCCAAACAGATGGATAGGCGACAACTCTTTTGGAGACGGCTGTATATTTTATTGTTTTTTTTAATGCATCTGTTCAATTGCCTATACATGAATTATGTTTTTGGGAGGCTATGTTTTATTGATAAACAATGTTACAGAAATATCTCATAAAATAAAACAAGTCTGGTGGTTTTTGATAGTATTAGTTTTTTCAGGCAGCGGACTGGCATTAAATAACTGGCTGAATAAATAATCCTTGTCTTACTTGCCACAAAGCTGATGTCACAAAGGTTAAGCTTATGATTACTCTGGTGATTAATTTGAAATGGATTTATTGTTTCTCACAGCAGAATTTCCACAACAGATAAGACTGCAATTAATGATGCCGGGAAACGGCATGTAATGTTTGCCGACTGTAGATATCCATTAGCATTTTCTCCATTGGGTGTAATCACCTGTTGGATTAGCCGACTGTTTGTTTATCTAAAGATTGAACATCTTAAAATGTTTGCTCACTTGCCCTGTGCAAATGTGAATGTACGCATAGAATTATGAATGAAAGTAACTTTGACCAATGAGTCGTTCGTCTCACAGGCAGACAAATGGCATGTCAATGGCTATGTCAATGACAGTCAAATGTACGTAATATGTAAACAAAGTAATTTTCATAGGACAGGCTCTGCACCACCCGGACATAAGGCCGTAAGTGTGAGTCAGATGGATGTTTATTCCATGGATGACTGTGATGATGATGAAATTGTTTATCAAGCTTCAGAAATTGAAGAATTTATACAATGAGATTTAATCATACTTGACTGCTTGAAATTGTCTTGTTCCCTTTTCTTCCCATTATAGAATTTGCTTTTTCTGGGCTACACACTTCACCCACAATTGGTGATGTGTTGATTGGTGATGGTGTTCCAGCACTGTGACCATGGCCATAACTACCATTGAGGACACAGAGATCATGTCCTCTGTATTTTTAGATGCGTCCCACGCATCTCTATAAGAGGCTTTGGTGTCCGTCCGTCCGTCCGTCCGTCCGTCCGTCCGCCCTCCCGTGATGCGTTTCTGAATTGTGATTCCCTCTTGTGATTCCCTCTTGTGTCCACAAGGTGGCAGTCGCTCAGTGGTGGCAGTCACTCAGTTTTGGCCTGGAGCTCATGCGTGCAAACCAAAACGTCTACCACAATGGTTAGCAAACCGGCTACGCAGCTGATTGATTGCATTATCTGACACAACTGCAGAAGCACAGAAGTCTGTATGCATATTCCATCCATGTGTGCCATGTGTGCTAGCCGAGTTCCTAAACATTCACACAAAGACGTCTTCAGATAAGGAGGATAACTGTCAAGCGCCACACTCAACAAACTCTTCATGGTCACCAAGCGGAGCACAAAAAATAGGAAGGCACGAGACATTTGCAGATAGCGTTTCCTATGTTCAGTGTTGTTAGACTACACAGCGTCACCACTCAAAAGAAACAACACCCTTTGAAGAAAACAACAGCCCGAACACCGGCAATCCCCTGTATTTTTTTTGACAATGCTGTGAGAAGTGCAGGCAAGAGAGCAACTCGCGCTTTGAGCGTGGGTGGAGGAGATTACTTCGATACTTCGATTAACGCGAGCACAGGGAGAGTGGGCTGTGTTACTGTTGATCATACGCACACGCGTCTTTTAAATGGTTTGTTCGGGGCAACCGCTTGACAGAGAGCGCGCTTTTCGGTTTATGCAGTAAATGTCTCATTGATTAGTTTATGGAACTTACGGTTTGTCTGTTACGGTCCACGAAGACAATATCCACGTGAAAACGCAAACGCCTACAAACCACTGTTTTGACAGAAAGACCTGTCGCCTACTCTGTTTTCTTCCCAAAGCGGCATTTAAAAGTATTCCATGAAATCCAACATCAACGTCACTTCAAATAGGTGACAGCATCATGCACACACATGAAATAACACTTCAGTGAGGGGGGGACATCACTGCTCTCATATTAAAGTGAAAAGAGAATTTCACATTTTAGTTTATTTAATGTAGGCCTATGCAAAATTGCAAATAGCCTATTCATTGAAATCTGTCCAGAAAGGGTTGTAATGTTTGCCTGTTTTTTATGTTTGTAATTATTATTTTTTTAAAATAAAAAATCGTGATTAAAAATAAATAAATAACAAAAATAGAGATTTTATGTTAAAAAAAATGTGATATGGGATGGACCGATGGCCCCCCTAGCTAAATTCGCCTTAGGTCCCCAAATTGCTAAATGTAGTGTAAGGGATTATTTTGAAAAGACAGTAACATGTAATCAGCAATGCATTACAGTTTTTCAGTAACTTGCCCAACACTGTTGAAATCCTATGGTACTTTTTCAAATCCAGGCTTATACAGTACATGGTAGGCTTATTGATAAATTGCCTTGACAGGTTATGAGGAGGCCAAGGGGGCGTTTGGGCAAAAAAGGTTCAGAACGGGCATAGACGGACGCATCTGTTGTCCGCCTGTCGGACTTGTTTTCAGTAATGTAAAATCTATCTATCATGAAAATCGATGATCAACAATGATACAGTACATTCATTCTGTATATGTCACCCCAATTTATCCTCAAGGCAGTGATTAATGATAACAAACTTAAGAGTTTGACTGAAGTGTTTGAAGCATTCTAAATGTACAGTATGAAGTACAGCACATAGTATTTGACCTCTGTATTTGAAGATGTCTGGTTACGGCCCTGACTGTGACTAGAAATTAGAATCACTTATGTGGGAGGCTACACGTAACCTTCATACACCCTGCTGTGCACATTTTCTGCTATGGTCTTTTGTTTCCCCATTGGCATCTCTCAAGTAATTACACATCGTCAAGTCTGAAATCATCACTGCCTCCTCATCCACTCAAATGAGGTGGAATCAAGTCACAACCCTCCAAAGTCAAAGTAGTGAATGCACTGGCTGTGTGATTAAATATCTGGCTGGACCAAAAGCATCGCCTTGATGCATCCCGAAATAATACCAGCCTTAAAGGTACAGCAGCTGTCAGGAACTGGAAACAGAGTAAGAGGAAGAAGAGGAGGAGGATTATGAAGATGAAGATGATGATGAGGAGGAAGAAAAGGAAGAGGAGGAGAGAATTACATCTTAACCCCTGACAATTTCTGGCTTTTGCATACCACACACATCAATGCTTTTGGAAAGAATTCTGAAAATAAGTGTTGGTAATATGTTGGCAATATATTTTGTGTGTGTCTTGAAAATGTGCTCTTCCATCAATTATAATTTAATTCAGCCATTGTTAAACATTACGACTTGATCTTGCATTACAAGATGATGCAGTGTTATGGTCATTGAAAGCCTGTCACAATATTGATCACATCTTGTCCAGAATGTCAGCACTGATGGTCCATGAAAGAAGCAGCTATAGGGGCAGAGTGCCTATTTTGTATTATGTCTCCCCACAGATTTGCATTGCAGGTCACATCTACCACCATTATTCCTCTCCATCTCAATAAGCCTGTCAATTGTGCTCTCATTGGGGGAAAGAAATGGACATTGAGTAAATGGAGCGTAGCTGTGAACTATGCAAATGCCTGTGCGCTCCCAGACATTATGTCATGTTGGGCCCACATAGGCTGACAGTCAGGCCGAGACCTCCAGGCGGTCTTTGGTAAGTCATGCTGGGATTCAGTCAGACTAACGCATGAATGATCAGTTCTGTCAGAACCATTTTAGTCATTCAGAATGATTCTGAATGAAATTCCTTTACTGTAAACTATGAATTACATTGGATGGAATGGCTCTGTTAAGAGCCCCCCAATCTCCATGGGCATCAGTTAGTTAGGGAATCCCCACACCAGCAGGACAGGGAGAGATAATTATGGCCCTCATGAACAGAGCCAGACATGTGCAGTATTTTGGGGTCAAAAATGTGTGTTTTTTTGTGGTATCACCCTATGTTCTAGTGCCCATAACTAAAGAATGGAAAAAAAGGTAGACACAAACTTCTTTTTTTCAGATGAAAGCAGACAGTTCAGTGCAGTGCAGTTTTCTGTAGTAGCCTATTTGTGTTCACAGAGACAAAAAGCATTATTTTCTGTGGATCTTGAAAGATTAGTAAAAATGTTCAAAATTGCTGACAATATGAGGCTCTCTGCTTTTAAAGTGGCTGCCAGCCAATGACATAAGCATTTTCTTCCAATCTGATCTTAAATCTGATGACATAATGCCATGCCCCATGTCTGAAAACATTAAAATAAGTGATATTTTCAAATCCATACCTTATTTAGTCCTAAAGAAAAGTGATTGCAAGATTTTAACACGGTGGCGGTGGCCATATTGGATTTTGCCCGTTTGAGGCATTTCGGTGAATTTTTGTGTCCGGCATACGGCAGATTTGGATTCAGCACCCTTGAATACCCCTAAATCAGTTGTATGCCGAAAATTAACATGATTTGCCTTCAGGTGTCAACTTTTTGGAAAACTGACCCTGACTATACCTGTTAATTTATATATTTCAAAACTAAATAAATAAAGAAGCACCCGTCAGATTTCCTTTTGATTTTTTCAATTGCCTCACAACTTTTTGAAGTTAGAGCTTATTCATCGTTAAGAACGTTCAAAGTTAAGCACCCAGTGTAGTACATTAGGTGTTGAGCGCGCTTCCTGATCTTTCGAAGTAATTTATGAGTTTTCATTTTGTGTCATGCTGGTGCTTCTGTTTTCCAATTACTTTAAAGCATAAAATCCCCAGCAAATAAAATAGCACAGTAAATTATGTCACTTAATTAAGGTGACAATAGTCTCAGGGGCTTGACAGTCTATGTTTAGTTTTATACACTCTGAAAGAGATTGCATGATTGAGCGGGTCCTAATGAATTGCATTCTCCACTTAACTTGTTTTTTACAGTGTGAATAAGTGAAAAAGGCAGTTTATAAGTAATACGTGTGCGAGTGAGCAAGCAAATGAGTAAGTGCATGAGAGAAGAAAGGGAGAAGGAAGCAATTAAAGTTACAAAAACCTGAAAGACAGAGCAAGGAAATATTTACACATATGGGCCAAGGCCTTAAGGCAGAGTTCTCTAGACCAGTGTTTCCCAACCTTTTTTGTCTCATGTACCCCCTAAGCCTTTTAGTTGTGCCATGAGTACCCCCTAACTCATGTTTTACATCACTTTTTCTATTGCAGTGTGACTATGCTCCATGTATCTGTTAACATTTAAAATTTCCAAGTACCCCCTGCAGTGTGCTCGCGTACCCCTAGTGGTACACGTACCCCTGGTTGGGAACCACTGCTCTAGACCAGTGGCTTCCAAAGTGGGAGGCTGAAGACCCCTGGGGCACCGCGAGGGGGTGTTAGGGGGCGCCATGGCAAGTTCACAGGAAAAGTATAGCAAAACAACATAAATAATTAAATAAATAAATAACCTTCACAGACTTTACGCACATATAGTTTGAGGTGAATGTTTGTGGAGCAAGGCAGAACCCATTCATCTAGCCACAGCCAGATAATTTGGGGGGCCAGTAACGGAACAATTGCACACAGGGCCCCAGGGCAAGACACTGATAGGGCCCCCCATACAGCCTGCCAAGTCACAACAGGGCCTCCACCACCATTATAGGAGGACCCTGGGCCCCGGGGCAAATGCCCTGCTCGTCCCCCTTATACTGTAGATCCGCCCCTGTGGGGCGCCAAACTTGACAATTGAGTGTGGAAAAAAAGAGCAAAGGGGTGACTGATGGAAAGAAAGGAGACGGAGCGACTGCTAGATAGAGAGAATGACAAAAGAAAGAAATCCCATTCCTCTGAGTGATTCTGTCGCCCTGAATAGCTGTGCAAAGAGTGAAATTGACTCTGTAACTTGGGGAAGCTGAGTGCATCTTTGGGCGTCTCTCAATTACATCTGCCCATCAGAGAGTGAAAGGGAGGCTTTTCCTGCATGTGGAGTCAAATCAGGGCCACTTTATTCATATCCTGGAGACAGAGCTAGAGATGGAGGGATAGAGGGATGGAGGAGAGAGGTTTAGGCAGACGTTCATTTGTCCTCCACTTGGCTCCTCAGCAGCACTCTCGTTTTTCCTCTGCTGGACTGATGAAGGGGAGTAGATGGGAGAGAAGAGAGGGATGTCATTATTATACTTCAAGATAAATATGCCTTTCTGGCCTCTCTCTTTAAGTAAGTGAGCATCCGACTTGCTGCTCTTTCTCTGAGATAGAAGTTCCCCATGAGGTACATTACATTACTTGACAACAGTCCTGCAGTCCTTTGCAGCTACTCTATATCTAGTTCATACATTGCATATTGCTCAATATTATCAGCAGGATGCTGATTTTACATTTTACTTTTCTGATGGCATTTAATTGAAATACTTTTTAAAAAATGATGATAATTAAAAATGTGCTATGCAGTATGTCTGTCTTAGCACACTGAATTTTTTTTACCAGCACCAGCAACAGTATGCCACCCTTACACACTTTGATTTTAAAGAGGAATTATTTTCAACCACTTTATGCCATAAAGAAGACCATACTAAGTGCATTGTTTGCCAGATGATGTTGTAAGAAGTCATATGAAACAGATATGGAAAGTGTAACCAAGGTCAGCAGATGTTTATACCCTTTGCAGAGATGCCCTGACCATTTCTAAAGCCCTGCAACTTTTGTGAACAAGCAAGCTAAATTTGTGGATGCGAATGTTATGTTTGTGGATGGTCACAGTGCCACACTGTGTATTTTGGGTTTTCTTGGCACCATCAGGCCTGCAAAGACCAGGCAGCCTGTTTGGGCTCTACTGGACAAACAATTACTTGGCTAAATGTACTCTCCTCTTGCCTTGCGGTACGACTGGATGATTACCCAAAGGCTGGTTGCTCTTGGAATACTGCCACCGTCGCAACTGCTCTGTTAGTTTCAGGAATTGGTATAATAAAGAATGTTTGTTCTCTCGTTCTCGTTCTCTCTCTTTCTCTCTCCCTCTCTCGCACGCACACATGCACACACACACTCACACTCTCTCTCTCTCTCACACACACACACACACACGCACACACACACACACACACACACACACAGTTATACTGTACACAGACACACACACACACACACACACACACACACACACATTGTAAACAGTTGACAGAAAATACTACTGAATTTGCAGGTTGCTATTCGAGGCTTTACTGCCTGAGGGGGCAGTGTAGCTTATACTTGCACGCATGCCCACAGGCACACACACACACACACAGCTTAAAAAAAACCTGCTGTTACTCATGCAGTTTTAGCCACTTTTCAGTTTACTATTACAAATAGTGAAAGTTAACAATGGTTCTGGGCACATTGAATTGGGTGTTGAATGTCATAAAATCTATTCAGCCTACAGGGGGTATGGATTACCAGAGAACATCAATAACCAAATTTCCAGATGAAAAAAACAAACAAACCCCCAAAAAATGATTTAACAAATAAAAAACAATGTTTAGGGTTTGAGAAAACAAACTTAAGCTGGGCTTACACTGTGCGACTTTTGCCCCGATTTTGCCCCGATTTGGCACTCGCACGACTTTTTGAGAGTCGGGCCGATTTCTTGCTCAATCGCAGGTCAATCGTGAGTCTCGCATCGTGCAGTGTACATGGGGTAACGACAAGCGATTTCGCCTCACAATCGTGCAATCGCAGGGTCGCAAGAAAATCAAAACGGTTTGAAATTCTGGTCGTGGCTCGTGTGTAAATTGCACAGTTAAAGCAGTGCTACGACCCGATTTGACACTTCACATGCACAAATTAATAGGGCCGTGCGATTCGCTGTTGAGCGCGACCTCATCTCCACCTCAGGTGCGCATGTTCCCTCGTCTGCAGACCAGGGAAACATGCCTGTCGCGTCGTATGGTGGAAGCATTTCGCTCGCATCCGACTGTCGGCTTGTGTAGTGTGAGGACGTGAATCGTGAGTTCTGAACTTTTAAACAGTGAAATTCCATCGTGCAGTGTGAGCAGAAGCTTAAGACCCACGAGTGAAATTATCGCACAGTGTATGCCCGGCTTTAGTGGTATAATGCAATGAACTCAACCAAGGCATAAACAGTGACAGCACAGTGACAGCTGGTGAAATGGGTAGATGCAACTCAGGAATTACCAAGAGATGGGAATTGTTCACGGGGGGGGGGGTTACGGAATATGGAAGTTATTATTATTTTGTGAAACGTGGACACTAATGTAGTTCATGGATGACATTGTGCATGACCTGAGAGTTGAAATCCCATCAATCAGCAGCTTGGAGGAAACGGAAACGGGTATGATCAGAGAGTGTTTATGGGTAGTACGAGAGAGGAATCTCGCGACTTTTTCCGGGTGGTACTGTCCACTAAGTGGCGCCATCCAGACAGCGCAGAGGAGCGCCAAGGAGCGCAGAGGCTGTTAGAATGAATGGGGTCCATGGAGCTCATCCACAGATGCTGTCATTGCTTTGGGAGAGAATTGGTATCGTCGTTTCATTTTATTTTTCCCAAAGGCAGGATGAATTATCCTTTCAAACAGCAATTAGTTTGAATGTTTAAACTCTCTGGATCTTTGTAAAATACGACTTTATTGTCAATATGACGTCACGAGTGGCTTCACACACTGCGTTTGGATTGGTCGGCCGGCTGCATTGCTGTGATCACGACGGCCGTAAAGCAATTTTGTTAGCAAGATGCTAGCGGAGCCTGACTCATAAATGCCAAAGCTGTAGGAAATCAGAAGGACATAACTCCCAGGTTATTGTACATTTCATTGAAATCCACATTGGTTTTTCAGAACTTACAGTAATATTGTCAAGTTTCAGCCGACAGCGAGCACAATGTCAAGTTATTAGCGCCAGCCTTATGAGCTCTGCTGTCTCGACAGCGCTCCCTAGGTGAACTGCAGGCACTGGTTGGAGGGCGAGATTCGACACTGTATGTAAACCCACTGTGGTATGATGCAATTTCTGGAAACTGGGGAAGTGACTTGTTAATTGGCTGATATCCAGCCAAATTCTGATCCTGTGCCAATCGTTTCGCTAACCAATCTGAAAAATGACCAATAATTAAATATCTATAGTAGACTGACAGAGGATTCTCATCCAGCATGTTGGACTTGTTGGACTTTATTTACTGCTTTATTTCTGTATGCAATTCTTTTTCCAACTTATCAATTTTATGTGCATGGGTCACATCATTGTATTGACATTAAAGGGGCCCTGTAGTGGATTTAATTTTCAAGTCCTTTTCAAGTCCATTCCATGTATACTGAATAAAGTCTGTTTAACTAATCTTAGTAGGGTTCAATTTCCTTCAGGACAGACAACACCTTCCACAGTCTATCACTGCATCCACATATGTACTGTGCTTTTTTAGGGACACTTATGTATTTAACAATCCTCAGGGCTAAAGAGGGATCTGATCTGAGACTGACTGCTCTCAACAAATGGTTTCAACAGCCCATTTATTTCCAAGTGTCTTTTTTTCTCTCTGTATACGAGACTTCCATTATCAACATTAATTGGTTCCAGGGTGATAGGGGATCAATCATGGATGAGCAGCAGCACTTAATCAGCGGTCACTTTATCGCTTGGCAGGACAAGAGGTAAGGCTTTGCATTAAAGGCTCTAAGAAGAATATGCTTGCTGTGTGCAGAGGTGCATCTTGCCACCAGGCTAGGCAGGCAGCCGCTGGGGCCCCCAAGCCCCTAGATAGTGAATAACAGGCCACATTTTGCCACAGTAGTGGCGATTTTGGTTCAAATGCTCATTTTTTTGCATTTTCGCTTGGGGCCCCACCTGACCCTAGAATCGCCTCTGGCTGTGTGACCTTGTGTAGGGGAGCGTACCTATGTTCCCCGGGTATGTGCCCGGGTCTTTGTATGGGCCCGGGGAACTGATCATTTTTTCCATACTCGAGCAGAACCTAATGCCTGTTGACCTCCATTAAGAATTTAAAGTATGAAAAAACGATTATTATCTGCTTTTATTTAGAGCAGTGCCAAACTAAAATTTCAACAATACCTCGATTTTTGACTGATTAAGACGAGGTAACGTCAAAATGTTTAGTTTCTAAGTAACAGCAAACAATCTTACCACATCTGAAATGCTCTGCTGGCTCTTTTTCCTTCTTTGAACTCACTCCTTTACCATGACGCAGTGGAACGTGGAGGATAGATTACTTTTCTTACGAGTACAGGACTTACTAGCATATTATGGGTAAGGTAAATAACAAGCCACAACATAATGCATAAGAAAGATGGATTAAACATTTTTTTTCACAAAATCACACAAAAATGCAAATGCAAAAAGT
This sequence comes from Engraulis encrasicolus, assembly GCF_034702125.1. Taxonomy (NCBI): domain Eukaryota; kingdom Metazoa; phylum Chordata; class Actinopteri; order Clupeiformes; family Engraulidae; genus Engraulis; species Engraulis encrasicolus. The sequence goes on from NC_085868.1 coordinate 42,908,439, forward strand.
ATTTTGTTACAAAAAAGACAAGTACATGGCTTTATGTCCAAATAGCAATGACACGTGGAAGCAAAAAAAGTTCCCAAAGTGAATACATACTTACTTACTTACTTAACCCCATCATGCCAGTAGGCGCAACGTGAATATGCTGCATATGTCTCCATCGTACAGTCACCCTGTTGAAACTGCTGAAACAGAAACCTCAGGAGATAAACTGGCAAAAAAAACGTATTTTACCCCAATACTACCATCTAGCAGTGAGCTACTGTAAACCATGGGTGGTCCTCATGTCTTGCTAGCGTAGACCCAGCGACCAGATGGCTAACAGCAGCGAGAGCTGTAAATCTTTAAGGTAGAGTGATGGGAGACAAATACCCCATGGTAGCGGAAACTAAAGATGGATCATAATACAACGTGGCCAAACTTCTCAGTAGGCCTACTGTATGCTATTTAAAGGCCTAGATGAATAATGAGCAAACTCATCTGCTTGTAGCCCCATAATGCATTGCACGCTGTTCCAACTTACCAACTTCATTTGGCTCTTTAAAGGGAAAGATGATTTATGAACAGGCTCATCTACTGTAAAAAAATAAAAAATATACTGTACATTCTAAGGGTGCGCCAAAAAGGGGGTGCACAGATTTGTTTGTGTTGAGGTTGTGTAATCTGATTTGATCTGATCTTCCTACAGACTGTAGGAGCCAAATTGAGCCTTGTGTTGATTCTCACCTCATCTCCCTCTTGCTTTGGACACAATATGGAAGTGAAAGGCCAGAACATTTTCCTCTGGGGATAAAGCAAGCCTTTTATACAGCTGAGCACACACACACACACACAAACGCACACACGCACGCACGCACTCACGCACACACACACACACACACACACACACACACACACACACACACACACACACACACACACACACACACACACACACATACACCAGGGCTTGACACTGGCAACTGCCAACTGGCCAAATGCTGGTAAAACTTGGCTGCGGCTAGTAATACCATCAGTGTCACTAGCCAATTTGGCTGGCAGCTTATTCCTTGGTATGATGTGCGAATCATAGTACCCTATTCTGCCCGTATGAATTGTTTGTATGTAAGTTAAAGAAAATCTCAGTAACTCATTTTCTATTTGCTTGATATATTTCCATGTAGAAAGCTAAACACTCATCTTGCTTCTGGGGTAAGGCATACAGTATTATGATAAAGGAAAAAAAACTATATAAAAGTTGTGGCTAGTGGAACATCTGAATGACTAGTGACTCGGAAAAACCACTAGCCACAGTGGCCGGTGGGTGAAAAAGTTAATGTTAAGCCCTGACACACACACACACACACACACACACACACACACACACACACACACACACACACACACACACACACACACACACACACACACACACACACACACACACATACAATGGCATAGTAACTGTATTTATGTTAATGCTTCATATAATTAACTATTGATTTAAGCTTTTGAATCCATCCTCATTACGGAGGGAGAGAACCAGAGTGCGGCAAGTCCAAGACATCCAGACTTCAGACATTATTTCTGTTTCTATTGCGTCAGCCAGAGTTATGGCTCTGCTCCTTGCTGTATTCATCAAAGGTCTGTGGGCGCAATTGATTATAGTTTCTCAGGAGAATCGTTAGAGTTCAGGTTGACCACCTGGCCACTGCTCGGCCTGTGCTGCACTCTGCTCTGCTCTGCACTCTGCAATTTGAGACCCCTCCAAAAAAATCACACTGACAGATAGATTTTCTGGAGTATTTCAATTAACCCATTTTAGCCTGACGACTCGTATATCTTGTTTGACCTTTGGAGCCTGGAGCTACATATACGCTGCATTCAGGCTCTTGAGATTTAAGCTTTCTCTATAAACATGTGGGTATGTTACAGCTGAATGAACACATTCTAATGCAAGATGAGGGTCTTGGGGGGTTTAAATGCAGCTTAATTCATGTTTTTCTGTGCATCAGAGGCTGAGATATTTCGTTTTTTTATAGGCTGAGGGCCACTTTCCCAACAAGGGCTTAGGCATTCCGCAGGCATTTCTTGTAGGTGCTTTAGGCATCAATGGGTTAAAGTTACATTTGGAAATGTGTGTATACTGCGTATTCCACTCTGACTTGATGGTGACAGGGAAGCTAGGACCCAAACTCACATATAATTAAGTGAAAGATGATGGTGATCCAACCTGGTCAAAGCCTTTGTGGGGGTGGTATACAGTAAATGCAATAACACCTCTGTAGTGTTAATCCACTCACTAGATTTGTTTATTTGGAAATGTATTCACCTGTTTTAAGCGCGATTGATTAAGGTGTAAAGTATACAACTTACATAAATACACACAATGCCAACCTTTTCTCTTTTGTAGTGTTGTCAAATGAAGACTACTCATGCTGGATATTGTAGCATATCATAAGGATGCAGCCATTTCATCAGAATCTGTCGGTTTGAGTATCATCATGGTTTTTGAAAATGAAATCAATTTTCCTTCAAAAACTGTCCCTTTGCATTCAACAGCCAAAAAAGGCAGAAAGTAATTCTGAGACAAAATTAATCAGACATCATTAACAAAATATGAAATACTGTAAAAAAAAATAAACAGTACCTGAGTGGATTATGAGATATTTCATGAGGGATTTTTCCATCTAGGGTAATAAATCAATTTAAACCGATGCACATTATACAAGGTTGATGTGACACATGAGGGAAAAGCATTTACATGTATATCGGTAATGCTAACTTCATCGAATTACCGGTGACTTAATATCGGTAATGCTAACTTTGATGAATTAACTTAATTTGCTTGGCAGAGGTGGATTAGCAAAAAAAGACAATAAAAGCTACCCGGACACATCTTATAATGCTACAAAAACATTTATATTCCAGAGTTAATTTGATTCAAAGTCTGATGGGAAAGGGGCTATAAGTAACTACATGCCCACAGCAAACCTTTATGACAAGTGTGGCAAATATAGTGTTGCAATCACTTTTTACTTAATTACTTCTTAAGAAGTATTTTTAATGCATATTTCAGATATCCATCATTACCATTCCATATCATGCTGCCATCTGTGAATCAGACAACACCTATCCTTGATGGCATCCCCATTAAAAGGCATAATCTTGCCAAAGCAACAGTTGAAAGCATGCCATTAAAAATCTGGAATTCCCACTGCTAAAAACAGCAGGTTACCACCACCCCCTGCGTTTAATCAAATGTATGCAATATTTGATTCACAATTGCTTTATAGTCTTAAATCATAATTAATGGGGACCCCTTCTATTAAGAGGGATGTGACAAAGATTTTTGCCTTATATGAATACACTTAAAGGGGCAAAAGGTAGAATGACGTCATTTGCGCGGTTCCCATGGCATGCCAGTCTCAAAATCTAAACCGTAATGAAAAGATGCTGTTCAAATAAACTCGCTGTGAGACTGTTTTTCATCATGGAATGCCAGCAGTTGATACAAATCTGAATATGGTATGTAAAGCGATGTTTCAAATAAAAAGTGTTTCTCATGACATTCGTTCGATCCGACGGTGTCAAAAGTTCACAGTAAATGTTGTGGTGTTAATTCAACACTTACAGAGTTCATTTAAGTCCAAATGGACTCAAATGAACTCTCTAAGTGTTAAATGAGCACTGCAGAATTTACTGTGTTGCTTGTTGGGTTTATTTACACTGTTAATCCTACCTGGAGGCCCTTTAAAGGAGCACTCATAGAGGTAGAAAATAACACTAGAAAGGACACAGCAATTTGCGACAGCACTGGGATATGGCAGATGGAGCTTCCCAACTTCCGTAGGTAGTGTAGGTACCTTCAGGCAATGCAAGTCAATGGAGAACACGCCCACCCCTGTCAAAAAATTGACTAAAACTGTTTGAATATGAAGTAACACATTAATCAAAGACCAGATTTGAAATGTCAGGCTAAATATCTACTTAAATCATATGAGTCGATAAAATACATTTAAAAATCAAATACTATCTTTTATGAACATAGTTAGCAACACACTTCAACTATTGTCCTTGTATAGTGTGTTGATGGACATTTTCACATGATTAAGCCATTTTTGACAGAGGTGAGCCTCGTTCTCCGTTAATTTCCATTTCTCTGATCTACCTACAGATAATGGCCGCTACAGATTGCCGTAAAAAGGGGGGCGGGGTCACCTCTAGCGTTATTTTCTACCTCTATGGGAGCACTTCTGCCAATTTCAATATGCTGTTGTATTGCTCACGCTACCCTTGACTTGTCTGTATCCGGTGATGCTGAATTTTTTGACTCAGCCCTTTCCGAGATCTGAGCTATTTTAATAGGGGCAGATTTTGCACATTTAAAAAATTCTTAACATAGGCCTACTCCTAATATTTTCTCTAAAGGTATTGCTGTTTGCTTGTTTTCTGCTGATGTTGCATAACCTTTTGGATGTTTTTGGGAATAAATCAAGATGTTTTTTGAAATGTAAACAAACTCTGCCACTATTACAATGACCATCTCAGAAAAGGCTTAAGATTTTTTTTTTACAAATCATTTTCAGGTACTGACAACTCCAGGGTAATGTGAGCTTTACAACTGCATGTTGAAATTGGCTGAAGTTATCCTTTAATAACGTAGCGACATGTTTACCTCTAACTGCGGAAGATGGTACAAAAAACATTACTTGGATATCCCTGGGTGTGATACTGGTGATTAAGTCACTGCTGCAAGTCCATCCAAATTTGTTTTCCCCTATATGTAGAATATTCATTCAAATGACACTCACTGGCCACTTTATTAGGCACACCTTCTCAAGTGCTTATTGCCAAAAATGTATAATCTGTCAATCGCATGGGGGCAGCTCAATGCATTTAGGCATGTAGACATGGTTAAGACGATCTTCTGCAGTTCAAAGCGAGCATCAGAATGGGGAAGAAAGTTGACTTAAGTGACTTTGAACATGGCATGCCTGTTGATGCTTGAGAGGATTGGTTTGAGGATCTCAGAATCTGTTGATCTCCCTTCTACCTCCCTCTCTTACATACTACACACACACACACATACACACACACTCTCTCTCACACACACACACTATAGGAATGTAGATATCTCTCAGCAAGCATCTGTGTCCCATCGAGTATTATGTGGTTAGCAGGATGCACATGTGCCGTTTCCCATTCCGGAATAATTAAGAACAAGGGAATATTGAGACGGACCCTATGTTAGTCATACTGTACATCTAAGAATATCTGTGATGGAGAAGTAATGAGATATGAAGATTTGAGTCATGATGAAGGAACTGCTGGAAGTGGCGTGGCAGCAGTGATTATAATTTGAAATAATTTATACACCCACACACAGGGAGACGCTGGGACGGATTAATTAATTTTAATTATCCAGAGCCACAAAGAGAAAGTGAGAAATCAGCCACTTCCACGTTTCCCTGCCATAGTATTTAGAAACTCAGCTGAACATGTTCTCTGTTAAATGAGACATATTCCCGAAATCCAGAGATTGCAACAACCAAAGCTATTTTTTATGTGTTAGGTTTAATCACCATCCAGAATGGGGTGTTGTTTCAGGAAATGGGTGTGTGTGTTGTATTTATGGAATGATGGGTAATGGAATGATGAGTACAGGGAAGGTATGATTATGTAGGAGATAGCGGGTAAGAGAGCAGAGTACATATGGCATAGGGTTGCCTACTGTTGCTGTTCTGTTTCGTGTGAAGATGCCAATTAACAGCCTAACCAATGCACTGTGACAACGAGCCACGTTATTTCGGGAAGGAGGATTCGTTGTGTGAACCGGTGTTTACCCAGGATTTTTTGTCAACCAACTGCAACTCATTTTCCGCACTGCCGTCATTCGGTGGAATTTCAGCGCACTGAAATTTGGAACGCCCCTTAATTAACTATACTGTCCCCAGTCAGAAATGTTCTTTCTCGCTTGCACCCACCACCTCCCCGCTCGCCTCCATTCCACCACTTTTCGATCGATTCGTGAGGCGTCTTGCCGAATCCTCTCCAGTTCACCTTGCTCTATTGCTCTCTGACCATCACCTACTGGGGGGTGTTCACTCAGACCCCGCACACATCTGTTGGTGCCATGGAGGTAGTATAAGAACTGGAGAGAGTGAATAAGTCCCGCCTCCAGTCATTCCAATGGGAAATGCTAGGCTAGTGAATTCAGCCAAAATTGAACGGATTTTTCAGCTTCAAAGATGGAGTCGTTTCCAGTTTACTCAGCCAATTACGTGACACGTTAATGACTGACTTACGATTGACCAGAAAGATATATGGAAGACGGGCATTGGATGCATGGAGGTGCCCAAACACACCTGTATAGGTATGTGTGCCCAACACTAAACTTGCGCACCCACCAATCGCGTCCACCGTCTTTGAGCGAAGTGGTGGTGGAATTGCGACGAGGAAGTGCCTTGCTAATCGGCGAAGCTAATCAGCCAAATCCTGACCCCCTGGTTGGTGCAGATACTGCCCGAGCTCTCAGTGGTGAATACTCCCAAGCTCGAGAATGTTTATTGCGTAGATATTTCTCGACCATGGCAGTACTTGGCACCACGGCCAGCTATCTTGCCTAATACGCCCCATTATCTATCTCAGCTTCTCGAGAGCAGTGGTCGGCGCCGACCTTATGGAGCACTTTGATGATCGGTCCAATACGTGGAAAGCCACTCTCCTGCGAGAGCCGGACGATCACGAGAAGTCCGTTCTCCAGCGAGAGCAAAGATGTATGCATGCTTCATCCAAATTTCAGATAGCGAACTAATGAAATGGTATTTTGTACAAAAAAGTCAGGGACTCAGGTACAATGTCTCCGTTTTTCTTAGGGATTATGATGATGAGTAGCAATGCGCTTCTGTCGTACCATCAGAGTTAGTCAAAACAAAATAAAAAAGGAAGAAATCATTAAGATGACTCCTGTTGGATCTTGCATTGCATGTTATTGTGACCCAATTTTTGAAGTTCCACACGTTGTTGTTTTTTTGGGCTGAGAATATGCTGAAAGTAAGCCTTTAATATTTAGTAAAGTTACTGCCTGAGAATCTGGCTCCTGTAGCATTCATAGGACAATGCATGCATTCAGTTTCAAGCTGTAAGAATCAAGAATGCCAGCGTTATACCTATAGACTAATCAGAAAAAGCAAGATGTTTTTTTTTTCAGTGCAGCAAACTATAACGCATCAAAAGAAATCACCAGGAACAATAAAAAACTAAAGACCGTTTTTCTACCTTTGGTGCAGGTTTTTAAATCTATTTTCAGAGCATACAATGTCTAACAAGCCAGGCATCCCAGCCCCAGTCCCTTGGCCCCTAGGCCAGACCTTTTTTCCCCGTCTCTTCCTTTGTCAAGAATGTCTTATACCAGTCCGTGGTGACACAGGACGCCTTTTCAAATGTAGATCCACCCCACAACCCCCACACATCTTATGTTCTCACAAGCCCCTCTCAAGAGGATGATGATGGTGCAGGCTTTCATTTCCGACATCAGGGCTACACGCTATACTCTACTCTGCTCTGCCATTTTGCTGCCTCTCTGCCTCAGCCAGGGTAGCTTGGCTGCATGTCCCTCATGAGAGGCATATCAAGTCCACAATCTAAGACTCCGTAATGCAGTCCCGAGCCCAGACTCGTGATGATAGCTGTTATTACGTATGGGACCATATTGTCTGCCAGGGTGATAAGCAAGCGGGGCGATGGCTGTGATTCCAGGCTAGTGTTTTGGAGCTTTGTTTTTTTGTTTGTTTGTTTTTCCTCAGTCAGAGTAACGAAAAAGGTGGAACAGACCTGGAATAAATTATGTTTCTTTCAGATGCTTTTATAGCCCCCTCTTGCCATATAATCTCTGGCATATAAAACACATTGAATCATACTTCTTGTTCTTTTCTATAACTACTGACATAGAACTGAGTTTTTTTTATTTTTTATTTGATCCATCGTATAGTAAATAGCAGACGTGCGTAGCCTCTATGAACTGTTAAGGGACACAATTTCATTTCATCACTTGAGAGGGTAGGCATTGTGGATAAAAGATTGTGATCGTTATTATTTCCGTTCACTTAAAGGGACACTGTGTGAGATTTTTTGTTGTTTATTTCCAGAATTCATGCTGCCCATTCACTAACATTACCTTTTTCATGAATACTTACCACCAGCATCAAATTCTAAGTATTCATTATGACTGGAAAAAATGCACTTTTCATACATGAAAAGGGGGATCTTCTCCATGGTCCGCCATTTTGAATTTCCAAAAATAGCCATTTTTAGCTGCAAAAATGACTGTACTTGGACCATACTAGAACATATTTGTTTATTTATTGTTTATTACTTAGTAAACTTTCATGTAAAGATCAAGTTTGGCAATAGGCATGCCAGTTTCAATGAGCAGCATAGTTGCAGTACCTTTCTTTTGGGAGAATTCATCCTTAGAGAGCAAACTGATAAAGAAACGTCTTTTGTCTTCCCCTTTTCATTCTTCATGCCCTTGACGTAAAAATATAAATTCGAAACACGAAACAACAAAATTTTAATTAATCACATTACAAAATGGCCGACATAACTAGGGTCTCCTGAGTGAGCAGATAAAAATTGAGATTTTTGTTGTGAGGATGCTCTTAAAGTGCTCTTAGGTGTGCAGTTGTATTTAAAGTACCAGACACAAACTCTAGGTACTGACACAGAAACCCTTGCCATGAAAGAAAGTGGGTGATGTACTGTAAGTGTAAAAGCAACCAGGGCCGGTTCTAGTCAATTTGGTGCCCTAGGCGAGCACTAATTTTTCCTTTTTGTGGAATTTGACATTGGCATCCGTAAACATATGTCATACATCTGATCGGACAGCTGATCTAGCATGTATAGGCTATGTATGTACTGAGTGCCCATTAAAAATCATTGTCAATTTAAATGTTATCCTTAATTTTGCTTGATATTGTAATTCTGTCGGCCGTGGTGACCCCCAAGACATTTGGCGCCCTAGGCGACTGTCTAGTCTGCCTATGCCTAGCGCCGGCCCTGAAAGCAACACACATGAAGGGCTCTGTGCACAGAGAGAGAGAGAGAGACAGACAGACAGACAAACAGACACTGTGTGTGTGCCTGTGTGTGTGTAGCCTACTATGTGTATGCTTGTACGTGCACATACATGTGGGTTTATGTGGGTGAGTGTGTGCCTGTACCTATAATGCTCTTGTTAACAATGTTCTTAAATGTCCTCAGTATCTGCATTCTTCTCTGTATGCTTTGGCAATACTGATAAAACAAACAGGCATTCCAATAAAGTGAACTTGGGAGGGCAAGCAGGTGGGCTGCATGGCTCTAGAGAAAGATGTGTGTGCATTCTGCTTAGGATAGCATGCCAAACAAGGCTTGAAGTGCTTATGACAGCTTCCTCGCCCAGGGTCTGCTAACACGGAAGAAAACTGACGCCGGGAGATGCCCCACCAGAAGACAGCAGAAATACGTTGTTAATTAACCGTTGAGCACACATTGTAGCAGGAGGCTGTTTTCCGCCAAAAATCATATGAATGGCAACATTTAGCACACCTCACCACATTTTGAGTAATATTACTGATGAGTGATAAACAGAACTAAAATGTTTTTTACTAGAGATGTCCGATATTGGCTTTTTTGCCGATATCCGATATGCCGATATTGTCCAACTCTCAATTTTCGATTCCGATATCGGCCGATACCGATGTCTATATATGTGGGTTATTTTTACTCAAAACAAATTTTAGGTAACATTACACATCTCCTGTTGTGGAACAAAATATGCTTAATTTTATTGTAACGCCCCACTAGATACATTCTCAAATGCAACAAAGCTTTCCAAATATTAACATCGTCTGTGCAGAATAGAAAAATAATTAAGGAGAAAAGTGTACAGTAATTCAAACATTATTATATCGGTTTTGATAGGTCAAAAAATCCGATGCCGATATTGACCGATATTACAGTTTTATGTATTATCGGGCCGATATTATCAGACATCTCTATTTTTACCCTTTTGCAACAAACTATTCACCGAACTAACGTCACACGCATACATGGGTACACACACACACACACACACACACACACACACACACACACACACACACACACACACACACACACAATCGGGGTGTGTGGTTTACGATTGACGACGGCTGTTTCACTTGTTTGCCCTTGATAGCTTGGTGTACAATTGTGTGTGCAATATGCGTGTGTGGCATGCTAGCAGGCCTCGGTCCTGGGATGCTTTAAGTGGAGATCATGCGCGATGAGATATGCTTCCATCCCATTTGTATAGAGGGATGTAAAGGTATGTCCTCAGCCTATTTTTGGTGAATCTGCGATTATCTAAAGGCCAAGTATCATCTTAGGTTAAATCTGTCTAAACAGCATGTTCTGCAGAACACCTGCAGAATGTTAATTTTTCAATTATTTTTCAAATAATATTTGGTGACAATAGAACTCCTAAGTGGGTGAAGACGAGTTGTATGCACGGATTAGCATTTTCATGGAAATCCGGTTTCCAGGAATATATTTTTTAACATTTGCCTAACAAAAATATAAGACAAACGTTAACAGCCGTCATTCGCCTATCCCCGCATCCTTTCCTTGGTAACAAATGGAGCAGCACAGCAACATGTGTGCATTTGTGTGTGTGTGTGTGCGTGTGTGTGTGCGTGTGCGTGTGCGCACATGTGTGCGTGGGTGCATGTCCACTCGGAGGACAGTATTCATGGAGCATTTCATCAAATATTTATTTTTCCTGTTTTTAAATTGAACATTACATTGCATCAAATGTAACCATAAAACACAATAATGGCTGATGTGTTGGTGCAAATGAAAAACAATCAATTTTCCACACATACAATATTTCTTAATTATCCACTTCATTTTCCCTCAAATTAATCTTTCATCTGTGACCAAGCAAATGCATCTTTCTGTCTGTTTTCTATACACGCTAAATCATTGCTTTGAATGAATAAAAGCCTGTGGAAAATCCTACAGTGGATATAGAGAATAATGTGAGAGTACAAGATGATGCCACAGTTAAAAACTGATCTGACAGGACACAGGACAGTCAGGATGACGCATTGGCCTCGTTTATAAGAGACATTTGATTCAGAATTAACTCAAATTCATTTTGAATAACGCTTTATGCTACTTTGAAAACATCATGTAAACACTTCACAATTTGGAATTAAATGAATGTGTTGTGTAAACTCGACAGAACAACTATTTCTGAATTATTTATTTGGAATTAAAGGAACAGATCACCCTATTTTGATTTTCACATATTTGCAGTATTTCCCAGCATTGTTCATGAATGTGCATATCATTTTCTTCTCAGTTTTAACAGTAGGCCTACTTATATTTATTGGATCAGAATGATTAGCATAGCTTAGCATAATCACTGGAAGTAATTGTAAAGTAAAGTAAAGTAAAGTGGTTTATAAATAGGCCCTACATTTGATGATGTTTTATTTGTACCATAGGCTTGCATTACTATGCCTAATTTGGCTATACTGTTAAACGGGGCAATGCAAACCCATAGACGAAAATGATATGCACATTCATGAATAATGCTTGGAAATACTGAAAATATGTAAAAATCAAAAAAGGGTGGTCTGTTCCTTTAAAAACAGCATGCATGCAAATGTGGCCACTGTCAGAGCTTTGCAGTGAAGGACTTGTGTTCTTGCAACAGGAGCCTCTTCACTCAGTAGACATAAAATAGAAGAGGGTCTATAGAGTGGGGACATGAAAGAAACAGCAGAAAAATGCAAGGAGAAGGAAAAAATAGACAGTATTTGAAAACGTGGCAAAGAAGGCATCCTGTGAAAGCTTTCAATCAGCAGACAGTAAAGGAGACGAGAGGCATCTTCCAGAAGCTAGCTAGCCAGGGTGGTAAATAGAAAAATAGATAGAAAAAAATACATGGAGAAAAAGATTTGAAATTGTATACTGGGTTTGAACACAAAGATGGGCGACAAAGGCAGCTAGTGAAAAGTTTTGTTTTCCAAAGCTGTGTGTAGTCAGAGCTCATTACTGGCCTTTTGTAATGTACACGTGCTGCCAAGCAGAAGAGGGGGAGGCTAGAGGATGGCTTTTTACTCGCTTCCTGTACGGGGAAACTTTGTGCTTTTGGACAATTTGAATGTATCAGTAAGACAGACTGACAGAGAGAGAGAGAGAGAGAGAGAGAGAGAGAGAGAAGGGAGGCGAGGAGCAATTGAACGAAAACAAGAAAAGCAAAAGCATAGATGGGACATCACCGAGACGGGGAACAAACCCTAAGTACAAACATATAAACATTTTATTATTCTAGACATGTAGCAGGTGTGAAGTTAACCAAAGTGTCATGCTGACAGACATTTTCGAACCAAAACAGTGAAAGGAAATGTTTCATTTGTCTACCATGAAGTAAAATACAAAATCTAATCACGAAAGACAGGTCATGAAAAGTGCATTGAAATCGCTTGAATCAGATGCAAATATGATAACATGTAATAAAAAACAATCACGAAAGACAGTTCATGAAAAGTGCAATGAAATCCCTTGAATCATATGCAAATATTATAACACGTCAAGTTCCTTGTTTATATACTATACCACAGCAGGCGTCCAGTTAAAAGACAAAGAACACAACTGATGTATACTGTACGCAAAATAATACAAAGTAAACATATGTGTGCGTGCGAGCGTGCCTGCATGCATGCGTACGCATGTGTGTGCGTGTGTGTGCGTGTGTAGCCATGAGGAGCTGAGCAGTGACAGCCTACTGGGCAGCCCGAGCTTGTGAGACCAAAGTGGGAGAAAAGGGTGCTTGACAGGGCCCCTGTGGATATTTTTTTTCTTTCAGCACAGGGGAGAGTGGCACTGCAGGTCTGTTCCCTTTGTGTTGCCGTGCTCAGCCACCTGTCACTGCATGCCCCCAAACACTTGCCAAAGCAGCACACAGGCTGAGGCCTAATGTAACAGGGACGCTAGATGCACCGCTCCATCCATGGAGGCACACGTTATGCAAGGTGCGGCCTCTTTTCGGAAAAAAATACTGTGTTGAACATTTGGGCCAATCCCCTCACAGTATTTAGTAGTGGTGTCAACAATAATCCTCTCACATTGTCCTGTAAAAATACCCCCCCCCCCCCCAACAAAATATACACTCAGTAGCTGCTCAATCACCGAAGAAATGCAAGTAGTGCATGTGGACCAGGAGGCATTTGGGTCATTCCAGCTGGAATCAGCAAATTTCTGAAAAATCTCCCACTCGACCCCCTCGGATTTGCCTGAAAAAAATGTATGTGATGGCTTAAACATCCAATAGATTATATCCACAATATCAGAACTCAGCTGTGGATACTTTTGGCACAAAAAATCTGTAAATAAGGACACCCCCTACGCTTGTTTTAGCGACATTGCATGAGTGACCATGTTCAGACTCAATTATCTCCAGAACTATTTGTGTCAGATTCATTATATTTTCAGGGTTAAGAGTCCCAGACCTGAATATCATATATTACAATTTGCAGCACTGTAAGTCAAATCACACTGTAATAATGAGCCTCTACTTTTTGTAGATATCATATGTTCTAGGGTTTCCAAATGTCTGTAAAAACCTCAAAGTACTACATGTAAGGTTCATCCTTGGTAAATGGTCTGATATGTACCATGACTTTCACATCATAGTATATCTAACAAAAGGCTCCAATGGTTGTTGAGATACAGAAGTCCAAAGATGGGAAAAAATTAATTCGCACCAATGTTTGGAGCAATATTTCCAATGTATGACACTAGTTAGGAACTTTCTGTTTGGTGTTTCTGAAAGAGGATGTTTTTTTTAACAACATATCAAAAAATTGGGATGGTGTTTTGCCTCATTCTTTTTATAACGGACTTCAAAATCTCAATTGGCTACAATTACTTGAAGCTATGAGGACCATGTCACCAACCGACTCTGATGTCACCTTAACAGTGAAAACAAGATGGCTACCCTGTGAATGACAAAGCAAATTCTAGGGAAACCATAACACTTGAAAATGAATTGATTGATGCCACACAGCAAGAATAGCACATTGCACATGGCTTTGATAGACATTAATTATTTTAATTGTAAAATCATAATAATCATCATCATAATTTTAGTAGTAGTAGTAGTAGTGGTGGTAGTAGAAGTAGTGGTAGCAGTAGTAGTAGTCTTGGAATAAAGTGATGAAATAGGAGAGGATTAAAGAATTGTAGCACTCTTGTTTGCAACAAGGACTCCCATCCTAACTTGTCTTTCAATCAGCACCTGTAACTTTATATTTGCTATGAAGCTTGTGTCTTACTCGTTAAGTTACCAGCTGTATTGCAAAATAACTTAATTCATACTGGCTAGAGATTCCCTCAGACTATTTTGACAGCATGGTCCTGGAGTTTTTGTTAGAAGAGTTTGCTTGCATGCAGTATTCAACATCAGGTGAAAATTGAAGGCACAGAAGTTCATATTGGCACCAGACAACCGTGTGGTTCTTGTCACATTGTTGCAATCTAATTCAGCTGCTTGCATCATTGTAATAATAACCCACTGCAATGCTGACAAGTGGATTGCAGGTTAGCAGCAGTGCTTACAACAATCATGGTTTGGATACTTGTACACAATGTTCATTACTTGTAATGTCCATCATCACATTGATCCAGGTGAGATGATGGAAGCCAAAAGGAACCTTTGTAGCATGCAAAAGCGTTCAGATATGGTGGTGGATTGGGGGCGGGGCACAGTTCTACAGTCAGGGTACCTCTGTCGTGGTGACTGTTGGCGGGGGTGGGACTTTTTTATGGCCGCATAGGAAAGTAAAAGTTGATTAGAGATGACACATAGGAGGAGACAGTTTGTAAAGAGGTATCCTGATTGTAGAACTTCCCGCCCCCCATCATCCTCCCCTGACCGAAGTGCCCTGAGCATGGTGGTGGTATGCTTACTGAAATCAATACCTCTGTTGGTTTTCAATGTGTTCCTCATTGAACTACCAATGAAGGAAGATTGTACACAACAATATGAGTGCAGATACCTAATGCATCATCAGTAACAATGGCAAGCTACCTTGTAAAGTCAACTCATAAGATTCAACTGGTGATTGAAAGTTAAGTGTGTTTAAAATGTTATGTCACAGGCCAGAGCATTACAAGTTCCTGACTTGTTTAATTCATTTCATTTTTTTTTTTCAAATATTAAATCATCATCAAGGAAATCAAGGTTGCATCAAGGAAATCATATCAACGCCTTGTTTTATTTCCAGAGGTTGTTTTGTTTAATGACTTCTCTCAAAATGATACCTCTCTCAACCATCTTTGAATTTATTGCTGACGTAGCGCCAGTGAGAACATGTTGCGTAGTCAATTGATCATCTGGACGATAGTACACTTAAAAAGATGAGGCCAGAATCCCAGAAAAAAATCAGAAATACTGAGCAGAACAAGCAGGGGTGTTAACAGCTTTGGCTGGGCCCGGGATAAAGTCGTCTGAAGAGACCCCTTCCCAATACATGCAATGTAATGAGTACCCAATCTTGATTCCCCCATGTCCTTGGCCCAGAACAATTCACCACTTCCGCTTCCCTCTGCACTATTTGATCACAGGCTTATGTCACACCGCAATGCGCTTTACGATCATTAAAAGAAATGAGTCAAAACACCATTCTATTTTTTTGCTATGTTGTTAATAAAAATATCCTCTTCCAGACACAACAAAAAACAAGTGCACAGCTGGTGTCATACTTTGGAGGTATTGCTCTAAAAAATGGTGGGGTTTTTTTTCATGACGCCACTTTGGATGGATTTGAGGGATGCATGACACACTGCATTGAGATTTGAAAAGGCATTATACAAATAAAGGGGCAAAACACCATCCCAATTTTTAGATATGTTGTTAATAAGAATATCCTCTTCCAGAAACAACAAACAGCAAGTTTACAACCGCTGTCATATATTGGAAATATTGCTCCAAACAATGGTGTATTGTTTCCTTCCCATGATGCTGACTTCCTGGAACTATTTTGGAACTATGCCATTGGCTCCATGAGCCGCCATCTTTGTGTGAAAATGGAACACAAAAATCAAGGGGATTGGCCACCTTCTTAGGATGGAATTGAGGGTTAAGTCAGAAATACTGAAATACTGAGCTGAACAAGTATAAAATCACCTATTTGGTATCAGAGATGTTAGGTTTTAGTGTACACTGACTTGGCTATTCATTTTAGGTGTAGTAAACCCAATTTTTCTAAGGTAACAGGGCTTCTACACCTGCGCGTCACACAGGCATGAGTTTTTAAAATTCATTATGAAAATAATGGGGCAAAACACCATCCCAATTTTTAGATATGTTATGAATAATAATATTATCTTTCAGAGACACCAAACAGCAAGTTCACAACTGGTGTCATACATTGGGAATATTGCTCCAAATAATGGTATAAATTAGTTTTTGCCCATCTTTGGACCTCGGCATCTCAACAACCATTGGACCCTTATATTAAATATGATGCGATGTGAAAGTCATGGAACATATCTGACCATGTACCAAGGATGAACCTTGAATGTTGAAATTTGAGGTTTTTATGGACATCTGAAAACCCTTGCAATTTTAATTTCAAAGAAAAGTAGAGGGCCAGTATTAAGGTGTAATTTGACATACAGTGCTGCAAATTGTAATGTATGCTCATCAGGTCTATGACTCTTAGCCCTGGAAAAAATAATGGACCTACCACAAATAGTTTTGGAGATAATTAAGTCTGAATATGGTCACTCAGGCAGTGACGCCAAATCAGGGGGAGGGGGTGTCCTTATTTACAGATTTTTTGTGGAAAAAGTATGCACAGCTGAAATCTGCAATGGTGGATATGTTCTATTGGATGTTAAAGCCATCACAGATATTTTTTTCAAGTAAATCCGAGGGGGTCGAGTGGGGACCATTTGCTGATTCCAGCTGGAATGACCCATTTGAGGGTGCTTGTGTTAGCCCAGCACATTGGTACCTTTTGCTTTACAGCTTCACCAGTTTACCCTGGATGTGCTGATTCCCATAAAGTTATCAGAGCATTCTCTTGTGACCATCCTGAAGGACTGTGGAGTAGCAAACATGGGAGCGAGATTCTGTAGTGCTCCAGTTACACTGAACTGTCAGGGATCTATTGTAAGGCAAGGCGGCTCACATTGACATGCTGGGCCACAGGCAGAAGCCATTGGTTTTGTGGTGTTGTATTGTCACTGTTCAGCGCCTAAGGTTTACAGCTCAGGAACTGGTGGGTGAGAGGCAGACTGACAAAATGGTGGCTAAGAACAAAACTCATACTTAAGTCTGGGCAGCTGATGATTTAAGCTGTGTTAATAAATAATTTGAAGACTCAAAACTGTCAGATAGAAAGCACATTTGTTGGTGTCTAAAGCTTTTCTGCCTTTTTGTTTGATTTCCATGTCTTTCAGTCCAAGAAAATATGAACAAGAAGTCCCTTTTCAGAATAAAGAAAATGCGTCTGAGAGAAATAATAACAATAAACCTCAGTAGGGCGACGTGTCGGCACTCTAATTTACAACATTTGTGATTTACAAAGAACTATGATTGTTATCCAGTTCTCACCATGCACAAATTGTCACCTCAGTCCTCTCCATATGAAAAAAACGCTGCTTAGGAAACAATGCACATGGTGAATTATAGATGAAAAACCTCCAATCATCCCTCCTGAAGGCTTCAAAACGATCAGAGTGAAATAATCATCACCTTAACCAGATGAAGCACGAAGAAAATATTATTTTAAAAAACAGCATGTGTGCTGAGGATTTTTGTTCACAATCACTATCTGGCTCATGTGTTGTCGTATTAAGTTACTTAATATTCATGGACGGCAACACTAATAGGATGTAGATCACCAGTGTGTTTCACTGTTTCAACCCACAGGATTTCTCCAACATACAAATTAATCTTTATAAATAACATAAAATAAAAGTGTAGCCTACCTCACATTGCTGTGAGCAAGTCAGGGGTAATGATTCAGCCACATTAACAAATGGAGGTTGGTTCATTTTCAAATCTAATCTAAAACAATGTTCAATATGCAGTGTTTCAGCTTTGTGCCTACGCCAAATTGACATACAGTACTCCTGACATATGTTTTGTCTCAACCTAGATTAAGAATTACTGAACCACAAATATCTATTAGATTTATACATTTCTTAGGATGTTTTCCTAGATTGCCCAGATAAATCTTCATTCCATGCAATACAACCTTAAAGCACTTTCAATTAAAAAAGACAAATTGTTCTGAATTAACATACGTTTATGCTTAATGCACTGATTATTCAAGCAGCTGGGTGTTATGTTTGTATTTCTCACAAAGAGATGTGGACACACAAGAGATGGAAAAGCCACTCATCATTATTAAGTCTAACAATGAAAAACACACGAAAAATGTTCATCACTGTAACCTCTCACCTCTCTCTCTGTCTCTGTCTGTGCCCCACCCCCCATCTCTCTCTCTCTCTCGCTCAGGGTTCCATGAGTTCATATTAAGCAGCGGCTCGTTTTCCAATATCTTGGATCTGAGACGGACTATTTAGTGCAGCACTACTAGATGTTTCCTGAGCACTCTGTCCTTCTCTCTCGAGGCACTGAAAACTGAAATCTTTAAGCTCCCATGGATTTTGGTTGTAAGCGTGGCAGAGGACCAAAAAAGGTTTCATGAGTTCATATGAAAAATAGCATATCATTTTTCTTCCCCTCCAATATCCAGGATCTGGGAATATTCAGTTTAGCACTCCCATAGATGTTTCCGGCGGCATAATAGCGTATTATGGAATTGGATTGTGAGAGTGTATTGTATCACAAGATGATTTAACTGTGGGGGGAAAGCTTACAGACAGTTCAAATGAGTTGCCTGTCGTGGGTGCCATTGAACACAGTGATCTTAGTAGTCCTGACAGAAATAACTAATGATGTTCAGCCTCGCATCCCTGTGGTTTTGAAGCAGTGTTCTCCATACATGCTACAGCAGGGCCTTTGGATTCAATTAATACTTTGGCGACGACAAGGAAAAATGTTGCATGTTTCCCAGCAGGGAAAAGATGTAAAAAAGATGTACAAGTCCCCCTGTAAAAGGTGGAGTTTAGGATACCATTTTAAGAACACCTTATTTCCTCATTTCTGGCTGATCTCTCTCTCTCTTCTCCTTTTGTCTGCCTGCAAAACATCCCTGATGCAATATCGGGCTCCAAGACTGATGTTTATTTTTTCGGATGATCCCTGACTCAGCTCTTTCTCTCCTCTCCACCCCGCCAGCACGATGATGATGTGAGGCAATTCGTCCTCCTTCCGTGCATAGGGTCACTAACAGGTCAAATCGTTATAGCACGGCCAAGTTCAACCCAAAAATATCCTCTGACAAAATGAAGATAGGCACGATCAACAGCTGCTTCTGGTATAGCTGCAGGCTTTGTGCATCTAAACAAATAAGCCTTTTGAGCATTCAGACATAAAATGCTGCCAAATATACTGTATAAAACAGTCTGTAGCGGTAGAGAAAGCAATCAATGGTATCAGTCGGTGACATAAGCGAAGATAATGGCTGCAGTCTTTGTGTTTTCTTCTGAACTCTGTACAAAACCAATAGAGTAGGTCGCAAAGCGCGATTCAATTTCAGATTCAGGAGCTCTTTTTATTTCACTTAAATGATAACACTTCGCAAACATTCCTGATCATTGCACATACTGGCATTATAACTTACAGAGACCTCTACCAAGAGGGGGACATTTATATGACTTAATAAATGTCCACTTTGCAGAAGGTAGTGACACTCACATGAATCATATTCATTGCATGCAGCAGGGAGTTCAATGTTGCCAGCTGCACAGCACAAATGCCCCTCTTAACCCATTGAGGCCTAAAGCACTTGCAAACAAGGCTGCTGAATGCCTAAGCATTTTTTAAGAAAAGTTGCCCTCAGCCTATAAAAAATATGACATATCTCAGTCTCTGAAGCACAAAAAACATGCAATAAGTTACATTTAAACACTAAGACACTAATCTTACATTAGAATGTGTTCATTCAGCTCTAACATATCAAGATTTTTAATACAATTGTCTTAAATCTCATGAGCTTTAAATTTCATGTTGCGTCATGCATACTACACCTTTCATTACAGTGCCATTTCTTTACATGCACCTTAATTTATCATGAAGGAATAACAAAAACTGTTTTCTCATCAATTCATAATGTTCTATCTATTACTATAATATAAGACAGCAAAGGGCTTATGAATTTTCTTGCCCTAATGTGTCCCAGACAGTATAGTCATCAACGCTAATAGAGACTGGAGAAGAGCAGCAGCACTCTGTATTGACTGGACTGGACTGGACTGAGTAATCACAATCTTGCAGATGGACTGTAGACACGATCCTCCTGCTCCTCAGGACAGATGATGTGGTCAAACACAACATGGTAGAGAGCAGCAGAGTCATTAGGTGTGTGGCTCTGAAGATTGGCAAGGCTTAGCCTATCATAAGTGCAGTCACTAATCACAGCAAACATTACCAGAGCCTCTGAGTGACACACAGGCCAAATCAATAATCTCCATAGGAATCCCAAAGCATTTCAAGTTTTTATCCATGAACAGCTGGCGCTCGGACATTAGTATACATGCACTAAATGCAGGCCTGTGTCTTCATCCAAATAAAAATAAATAAGAGTGCTATAAAAAGTCAAAACCAATTGACTCACTCTCTCTCTCTCTCTCTCTCTCTCTCTCTCTCTCTCTCTCTCTTTCTCTCTCACACACACACACACACACACACACACACACACACACACACACACACACACACACACACACACACACACACACACACACACACACACACACACACACACACACACACACACACACACACACACACACACACACACACACACAGAGAAACTGGGAAGAGTCATGACATAGTTCTGATAGACATTGGAGGTCATGGCAGTTCTGATGTGCCCCGATAAAAATCTCTCAGACAATTTCAAATAGCAGCATGGGTGAAATGACTCTTTAAGGATCTGTGCAGATGGTATGAAGGCTGGGCTGGGCTGGGCTATGCTGGTCTGGGCTATACTGGGCTATGCTGGGCTGGGCTGGGCTGGGCTGGGCTGGGCTGGGCTGCGGATCAATGCTCTTAACATACTGTATGGAGGCCAGAAGCAGTGTGCAGGTCAATGCTCTGCATATATGAAGCCCAGTTGAACTTGTCTTTTTTAAAATGATAATAGTAATGATTATAATAGGAAAATAGTGATAAAAAACAATTTGTATGACAGGGAATCATACATAAGACATTTGGAATGCATGAATGGATGAATAAATGAATGAATCAATGAATCAATCAATCAATCAATCAATCAATCAATCAATCAATCAATCAATCAATCAATCAATCAATGAACACAAATCTAGGCCATTGCATGTTCTGCAACTAATGATTTGAAAATAATCGATTTCTTCCCAAGAGGTGACCACACAGAGAGCACTGATGAAGGCATAACCCTGAAACTTCTGCTCTACTCTGCTCAGAAAAATAATAATAAAAAAAACCTCCTTGCTTGACCTTATTGTCTTTTTCCAGTGTACGAACTTGCCTTGAATTCCATTTGGCTCCACACACCTGTTAGAGTAGAGTAGAGTATAATGTATGCTGCTACATTTAAAATTGACTGAGAGATTGTTATCGGGCACATCAGAATTGTCATGATCTCCAATGTCTATACGAATTATGTCATGACTCTTCCCAATTTTTCTCTAGCTCTCTCTCCCGGTTTACTTTTCTACACATCTTAAGCGCAGCAACTTCCCATCTGTTGTACCTAAAACAGCTGATCCCAAAATGTGAGTGATGTGGTCATAACATAAAAGGGTATGATAAGAAACTGGACATGTACATAGATCTGAAGCAGAACGATAGACCAGAAAATGTATGAAATTAAAAATAAAAAAAAATTGCAGAAATTCACAGACTGTGATAGTGGTTTGTCGAAGTTCAGACAGTGAAATTCTAGTGTACTCTCACCCATTAGTGATTGGCTATACATATGTTGTACTGGCAGTCATGCTGGGCGAGGACAGGTCTTTTCGTCGAATGCATTCTTCCAAGGGGACTATTTGTATGAAACGTCATGGGCTATCTAAATGTGCAGTCTGGGCCGCAGGCTCTTACAGGATGAGTAAAGGCTGCACTGGTGCTGCTGTCATTCAAGTAACTCAAGTAACAGTTCATCCTGTTCCTCACTGATTCTGAAATAAGAGACGTCAGTCACAGGTTTCTCTGCCTCTCTTTACTTCCTCTACCCACCCTCTACACTCTACCCCTCCTTCGGTCTCTCTTGCCTCTCTTCCAGTGTCATTTCTGTCTTCTTGTTTGTTCTCTGTCTCTTCTTTCTCTCCCTCTTTCCGGTGAGCTGTGTTTTTGATGAGGTGGGTGAGAAGTCCTAATGACAGGCGGTGTTGGTCTTTGATTAGCTCCCGTTTCGGTGACCTCGAATGGATCTGTCTCTCTAAAGGAGCTGTGGTGGGATTTCTGTGGGCTTTCCATCTTGTCCAAGCAGCAGGGCATCAGGGAGACTGGTCCTCCAGGGAGTGATCACGATGGTACTGATGCACAGACAAAATGTAGGGTAGATAGAAAACAAATACACAGATTGACAATAAAACAGTCAACAGACAAGATGTTGACATCAAATTATAGTAATCTTCTGGGGTCCATTCTTCGAAACCATAGTTGATTGCAGTGCAATTTTGCATTGGCAACTACCTAAGTTGTTGGCCCAGCAATACACTTTAGTTTCAAGAAACATAACCCTGGTTACCTTTGTGTCTTGGGGAACACAGTCCTCAACAAAACAACAGCAATAAATATACATACAAGTTTCAAAGGTAAAACTTTTGCTCCTTTTTAAATTTCCTTTTTTGTTGCTCTCTTATGAGTTCGCATGAAGTGACACATTCACCAAGCTTATACCCTCCGGCCCCAGTCCACGTTCGATAGGATGTCAGTAAGATGGATGTCATTTTCCAAATTATTGAAGTCCTTTCAGCACTTATTGTGGATATTTAGTTGTATAGGCCAACTGCTGGTGAAATAAACAGAGCTGAATGAAATGGAAATCTCTGAAATCTCCCTCTCTCTCTCTCTCTGGAAATAAATGAAAAGGCAAAACATCCATTGCCTAGCTTTGGGGCAGACTGGCATTCTAGACACATTGTATAATGTACCTATTATGTTACGTTACCATTTTAATAACTTCTGTGCCACTGTGTTCCTCTTGCAAATGATTGCAAGAGATGTATGTGAGGGGCCTACCGATAGCACGACACAAGCACTGTCCCATTGTCAACCTGTTCTTACATGATCAATTTAACATATTTGCAAATAAATGCTATGACCATGCGACTCCTTATCGCATTCTTGCTGGTTCATATTTTTTGTACTTCTGTTAGTATTTGGTAATTTCAAGCTCCATCACTAGGTGATTTAACCCATTTAAGCCTAATGCTGTGTAAACTGCATTGACCTGTGGCGCCTGGAGCTGCATGGACGTTGCATTCAGGCTCCTGAGATTTTTTTTTTAATGATTAAAAAGGTGGGTTTGTTAGAGCTGAATGAAGAAGAGTTTCCTATTTTAATGCAACTTATTTCATTATGTGTGCTTCAGAGGCTGAGATATTTAGGTTTTTATAGATTGAGGTCACCTTTTCCCCAAAAGGGCTTAGGCATTCATCAGGCATGTTTTGCAGTCACCTTAGGCTTAAATTGGTTAAGAAGTGGAGAAAGCCAAGTCTCATAACAAAGGAGGTGTCTAAGGCCATCCTGCCATGAGCCCTCTTGGGTTTTGGGCCCCTGGGCTGGGCCCAGTTGGTGTGTGCATTTATCTGTCTCTGATCCCATATACATGTAACATCTAACTACTGTAACTGTCCCGAATTATCCTGAATATCCTTTAACCCCACCCCTCCCCCCATATTTCATTGTTTTGCATTGCTTATTAAGCGGGCTTGCAGAGCAAGGCCCGATTCTAGAAATCCCTAAGTACAGTTTATTAAGCGGGCTTGCAGAGCAAGGCCCGATTCTAGTAATCTCTAAGTACGTTTATTATTAAGCGGGCTTGCAGAGCAAGGCCCGATTCTAGTAATCTCTAAGTACGTTTATTATTATGCTTGCTTGATTCTCTTGTGCAGGGCAGTAAAAATAGAAAATGGATCTCCTCCTAGGCCTTTCGAGATAGAGGCACCATTCAAGCACTAAAACGACCGGCTCGGCTTGGAGATCATTTGTACTGATATAGCGTGTCCGTGTCTCTTGTCATTTTTCCGTTTTTGGCGATTTTGTGCAAATTTGGGTCCCCATTGAAAACAATGGTAGAACCTTCAGAGACAGAGTTCCGTCCCACTCTACAGATCAGAGTGTAGGAGGCTTTTTCGTTCATAAAACATCAACACTTTCACCTAGAAGTTTAGTTGACGCGTTGTTAGTGAGCTCTAGAAGATGACTCCACACGGTGAAAATATCATGTCCCAACTCCCATTAGTTTTTAAATGGCAGGTGTGTAAAAACGTCAGGGCTGGCCCCATTGCTTTTCCCATTGACTCTTGAAGTGCTTTTCTGAAGAGGTCAGCACATGTTCCAAGAGGTCCATTAAGTGACTGAACCGTTTACCTATAAACTTCATTCAAAGACTGTTAGAAAAATCACAAATATGACTCCAATCTGTATGCAGGACATGTGCCAATTCTTTTTAGTTTTTTTTTTACAATGATAAGCTTAAGACCTAGAAACTGTTATTGATTCTGCAGTCTGCCTTAGAGCACCATACTAACTGCTATACAGACAATCACAACAGGTGCTGCCAATAAAGGGTTCCATCTCAACTGTCACTTTCTCTCAACATTCTATTCTTAACGAGCAGCTGCACTACAGTTCTAGAAGTCTATTGTTCAGCTCTTCAATGCAATCTGATATTGTCTTGCTGGAATGCTTTTGGCAGGCAGCTGCTTGGCCCAATGGTGAAGGTGCTGGAATAGAGATATGGAGGTTGGGAGTTTGAATCCCACTCGGACCCATGTTGATTTTCAAAATTATATCATATGCAGTGTTCCTTAGCCAACTTAAAATACCAAGTATGTCCTTTAGTATCAGTGGCAAAGGTGCTGGATTACAGATATGGAGGTTGTGAGTTCGAATCCCACTCGGACCCATGTTGATTTTCAAAATTATATCATATGCAGTGTTCCTTAGCCAACTTAAAATACCATGTATGTCATTTAGTATATCCCCAAAACGCGGAGCTACAACACTTTCAAGATGGCTGAATCCAAGATGGCTGAATTGTTTCAAGTCAAGTCAAGTCAAGTCAAAGTTTATTTGTAATGCACTTTTAAAACAACACAAGCAGCTGACCAAAGTGCTAACAGAAGGGCCTAAGTAAAAAGACTTGAAACAACATAAAGCAACAATTGACAAAAGACGTGGAGACAACCATAAAACACATAGAAAACACAGGCATTAGTGGATACGATATGAGAAAAATAAAAATAAAAAAAGAAGGTGGGTTAAAACAATAAATGAATAAATAAACAAATCAGTAAATCAATAGGGCCCAGATGAGATTTAAAAGACAAAAATATATCAAGGGGAAGTAAAAACTTGGGCATAAAAATGGGTCTTAAGATCTGTTTTAAAAACAGCTAAGGAGGGAGCTAGGCGGATGTGAGTAGGGAGCTCGTTCCACAGTTTTGGGCCAACAACTGCAAAGGCCCGGTCCCCTCTACTTTTTAGTCTGGAACGGGGCACCACAAGACACATTTTGTCAGCTGACCTGTTGGCCCTGGAGTGGCTCTGTAAAGTTAAAAGATCAGCTAGGTAGGGGGGTGCCAAACCGTGTAGGGCTTTAAAAACAAATAAAAGAATCTTAAAATGTATCCTATGTCGTACGGGGAGCCAGTGGAGGGCAGCGAGTACAGGTGTGATGTGTTCACGCCTCCGTGTCTTGGTCAGAAGACGTGCTGCTGCATTTTGCACAAGTTGTAGCCGGGTAAGTGAGGCGGAGCTTATGCCGGCGTATAGGGCGTTGCAGTAGTCTAGACGGGACGTGACAAAGGCATGGATAACATTTTCAAAATTTTTAAAAGATAAAAAAGGTTTAGCCTTGGATAAAAACCTTAGTTGATAAAAACTGGATTTTACGACCATGTTAATTTGTTTCTCCATTTTAAAAAATGGATCTAGGGTCACACCAAGGTTCTTTGCTTTGTCTTTGACATAGGGTTCAAGAGGGCCTAGGTCAATAGGTGGGGCAGGGGAAGTATTGGGTCGAAACACTAAAACTTCAGTCTTACTTTCATTAAAATTTAAAAAGTTAAGGGCCATCCAAGCTTTAATATCCTCAAAGCAGTTAAGAAGGCGTTTAAAAGACTGGGGGTCATTTCCTTTAAAAGGCATGTAAATTTGTGTATCATCAGCGTAGCAGTGGAAAGATACATTGTACTTCCTAAAAATAGACCCAAGGGGAAGCATATATAGGGAGAAGAGTAAGGGGGCAAGAATGGATCCTTGCGGCACGCCACAGGAGAGAGGTGCAGAGGAGGACACTGAATCCCCCAGACAGACAGAAAAACTTCTATCTGTCAGGAAGGATCTGAACCATTGAAGGGCTGTGCCTCTGATGCCAACACAGTGTTCCAGGCGTGCGATTAAAATGTTGTGGTCAACTGTATCGAAAGCAGCAGTGAGGTCAAGTAGAATTAAAATAGCAGAGTCACCAGAGTCAGTAGCTAATAAAAGATCATTAAAAATTTTAAGGAGTGCAGATTCTGTGCTGTGGAGTGCTTTAAAACCAGACTGGAGGGGTTCCAAGATGCCTTGAGTGTCTAGAAAACATTGCACTTGTTGGAGTACAAGTTTCTCTAGGACCTTAGATAAAAAGGGAAGCTTTGAGATGGGTCTGTAGTTTGAGAGAATTGTGCTGTCCAGATTAGGTTTTTTGATAAGTGGCTGTACTACTGCATTCTTAAAAGACGGAGGTACGCAACCTGAGACAAGGCAGTTCATAATCTTTAATATGCTGAAACCTGTGGACTCAAGTGTTTGCTTGATAAGAGATGGGGGCACCACATCTGATTGACCAGAGGAGGATTTTAATTGGCTGATTGTTTTGGTTAGGTTCGCCAGGGATACGGATTCAAACTGATTAAACGTAGCAGTGGATGTGACAGGGATAGAGGGGTCAGTAGTGGGAGGGGATATCATAGCTCTGATGTTGGTGACTTTGGTGACAAAGAAATTCAGAAAATCGCCTGCCGTTACTGAGGAGGTGTCTACCTCCACATGCGGGCTAGGGTTAAGAGCACTATTTAAAGTGCTGAAAAGAATGTGCGGTTTATCACTATTTCGCTGGACAATATCAGAAAAATACTTGTTTTTTGGGATTTGACAGTTCTCTGGTATTTTGTCCAGGGTTGTCTAGGGAGTAGGGACACAACTAGCCTGTCTTTTTTGCATTTGCACTCCGCCCTCCTGCACTCTTGCCTGACAGCGCGAGTAGCGTCAGTCAGCCAAGGCTGTTTCTTCGCTTTAGAGCGCAGAGTTTTAAAAGGTGCAACGCAGTCCAGGATGCTGTTGCATGTCGAGTAGAAAGATTCAGTCAGCTGTTCGACATCACAGCAGGCATCGGGGCCATGGGACTCAGCAGCATTTTCGAAAGCAGCTGAGAAACCGGAAACTGAGGAGGAGTTAATAATGCGTCGCCGACGCACAGAGGCACTCAAACTGGAAACATTTTCGACGCAGGGGACTTCAAATATTATAGGCATATGATCGGAGAAAACGGCGTCAAGAGTGTTCAGACATTGCACGATAAGCCCATACGATAAAACCAAATCCAATGTATGGCCCAGTGTATGGGTAGGGCCAGTCACTGACTGAACAAGATTAAACTGAACAAGGCCCATAACTTCTGACTGGGTGGATGGATTTTTTCCAACATTTCCTTTAGCTTTGTTTTCTCAATAGTACTTTGTTTTTAATTTAGGGATAGAGATATCAAAAATAAAACTGCTCATCTTTGCCCCAAAAGTCAAGCCCGCTTCCAGCATTTTCTGTGAGAATGCAATCTAGTTTCTTTTTGTGTTGTTTTGTTTTGCCTTTGGGTTTCAGTTTTCGTTTTCTTGTCTGGTGCAGTATGTGATATAATGTGCAATGGGTTAGTACATTCATTTTTTAATAACTTGAGCCCTTCCATTTCATCTCACAAACTTGCCCATGTACAGTAGGCCTGTGTCAATCATCACCCATCATCCTATATATTTTTTAAGTAGCCTACGTAACAGAGACAAATCCTTCATTTTTGAGTCCCCGGACTTTTTTCAAACCATCTTGAAACTGTGTGAAACTGTGTGAGGTGAGCTTCAAGAAAGGAAAAAAAGTCCCATGTGCTGAGTCCAAATCTGCTGACTCTGCAAATCTGTGATCACTCACTGAACAGAGCTTTCACTCTGTCGATTAGTGTTGCTTTTGGCAGCACATTTTATTTTTAGTCTTAGTTAGTCATGTTTTGACAGTGTTTTTTGTTGGGTTGTTTTAGTCTAGTCAAGTCACAAGACTTTTAGTCTTTAGCTAGCCTTGTCTTTGAGAGCTTTGTTGTTACTTGTTTTAGTCTAGTCAAGTCACAAGGCCTTTTAGTCTTAACATTTTAGTCGGCTAGTAAGACTAAAATGTTCCTCTGACTACAATGGCTAGACTAAAATGTCACGTACTTTTCCTCACAATGAATGTTACATAGCCTGCTTTTTGTCATACATTTATGATGATGAAAACTGACTACAGTTGCAGTCTAGTTTTTGTTAAGTAATGATTATCTTGCAGATGCACCAATGAACACATTTGACATTGAGGATTTTTTTCCTTTTTCTATTTAATGACAGCTTTTTTGCCACTTAAACAGTACAACAGCATCATCGTTGGCAGTACCCATAACGAGGATATAACCAAAAATGATTTATTGGATTAACCTAAGAAAATTGTGGAAAATATTTCCACCAGATTAAATCAAGCACATTTAGCATCAAAGAAAAAAATCTCAA
Organism: Engraulis encrasicolus; assembly: GCF_034702125.1. NCBI lineage: Eukaryota > Metazoa > Chordata > Actinopteri > Clupeiformes > Engraulidae > Engraulis > Engraulis encrasicolus. The sequence continues at coordinate 42,937,590 of NC_085868.1, forward strand.
ACATCCATTCATTTAACTTCACTTTGTTGGGTTGATATTAAAGTTTGTCACACAACACAACAAATGTGTCATAACAAAAGTGATACATTGAAACGTTTTGAGAACTTGTAAAAAAAAAATCCGACATCAAGCAGCCTCATCCCAACCAATCTCTCAATCAGTGCCTGGCACCTGATTACTAAGGGCTGGTAGGTCATGAATCAATTACTGCTTGCACCTGCAAATTCCTCATCACTCTGGTCACATGACACACTTTCACCTGTATATAAAGCTGGACTGCCACAGTGCCTGAGTTGCTTACCTGACTGCCGGCATGGCTCAGCAAAGTGCTTGCTTGACAGCTTTGTGGGTATTCCATGCGAGCCAGCCTGTGGCAATTTTAGCTCATGGCTTTTGTTAACTTGCTAGGCACATCATGCATTGCTTTGTGAGCTAGCTTGTAACATGACTTGATAACTAGCTTGCTGCATTGCACATTTGATGCAGGTGAGAGGTTCTAAGGGAAGAACCATCCGCATGGCAGACAATTGGTTATACATCCTCTCGATAAAGTTTATGATGACAAAGTGATATCAAGTCCAACCAATACTCATTATGATTGTGGCACAAGCCTCCGATAAAATTCTCAAGATCTCATGCTTGTGAGAGACAGCTCTGAAAAGTAGTTAAAGAGAACAGTGGCAGAGTGGTTCCATGCTAAGAGTGCTTCAGTCACGGTGAAGGATGGGAGGTGGGACAGAACCATGATCATGGTAGGCTACCTCAGTTATGGAGGGGAGGAGGAGGGAGAGAGGGGAGGAGGAGGGAGGGAGGGTTTCCTTACACCAATTGCAGGTCAGGAATCAAACTAATTTGAATGTTGTGTGTACAGACAAAGCTTATATCAACACAACTAAAGAAGTTAAATGAACTTTGTTCAAGTAGGCCTATGTATGAACTATTAATAATGAGAAGGAGGAGTAAGAGTAGAGGAGAAGTGTTATGAAATTCGTCAGCAGGAGCATTGCGTCAACAATGTAGGCTAGTGTATTCTGCTGAATATGGACACCTTCCTACACAGTTATGCACCATTCGAATTGGCATCATTATTATTAGCCTAATCATCATCATCATCATCATCATCATCATAATAATAAAACTGATAGTAGGCTATGCGTTATAGTAGGCCTAATTTTAATTCGTCAATAGGCCCTACATCGCGGCAACAATGCCGCAAGGCGTTGAACTTTTTTTTATAGCCCTGAGATTTTGTTTTTGACCATGAAATGTCTTAATAAAAAAAAAAGTCTGGCCTTAGCCTATACATCAACTTGAATCCAGCATATTGTGGCGAAGAAGAATGCAGGCAGGCAATCTTGTTCTTTATCAAAATGATATTGATGGACATATTTTATGTTTGTTCAATAAAATGGTTAGTTCACTTTGAGTTTGAAAGACGTGTCCCTTCCAATGTATTAACGATAAGCGCAGAGCTGCCGGTGCCTGTGACATGCCCATAACTGCAATAATTAACATAAATATTAACCTTTGTTTAAATGCACTTAAACTGAAATTCGACAGAATGACGGACCAGTTTCATGTTAACGTGGACTTGTTGCTGTCTCGGGGTACAAAGAGAGAGAGGGGGGGAGAGGGAGAGGAAGAGAGACGCGCACGTCTTAGAAGCTCCTGTCTTCCAAACGTTCAATAATCGGACGATATGCACTTCTTTGGAGGTTAATCCAGATTCAAATTATTATTGCCCCGTGTCCCATGGGACAGCCGCATAACGCACAACACATTACGGGAAAAGGGTTCATGTTTCACTATCGGCTACGTTTTCAAAGATAAGTTGATTGTGCCACTTCGCGCCATCTGCATGGGAATGTTGTCAATTAGCTATTTCATTATTCTTATAGCCCAGAAGTCGCTCTTTCTCTGGGGTTCGGCGTCCAATGTTGCTGCATCAACGTCAAATAATTCATTGGCGATGGAAGATTGACGGATGGGACTGATTGACAGGTCAGATGGAGCATCGGAAAAAAAAATCTCGCTTGCGTTCACTGCGTGGGTAATGCATTATTTTCTGCTGTTCAACCAAATCTGACTTCTCACACAAACAAGACTTTCGTATCATTAATGAGCATTTAACATAATGACATGTCAACGTGTCTGGGCTCCGTTGTATTTGTGCACAGATTACTTAGCCTTGTCGGGAAGAAAACGTCTATCCAAGCAGCGGTAGTCTCAGAAGTGCGGCGCGCAATGGTGCATGCAAATGTTTCGTTTCTCTTTTTGTTTTGTTTTGGATCACGTCATGGTTTTTATTTCCACAATAATGTTTAGTCATAGTCATCGTCATGCAGCAAGTATTTGCGTTGCGTTTCCTCTAAGATTTCCTCATGTGGCCATGCATTTAAGTCACCTCTAGTTTAAAAAACGTCAAGCAGTTAACGTTTTCGTCATGACAATTGGCTTGCAAAATGTTCGTTGACTGAGATATGTCGTCCTCGTTGTCGTTGACGACAGCAACACTACTGTCGATTAACTACCCCATCCCCTGCTTGCTTTCCCTGATGAGGCGAATGATTTCAATATGGAACAAGCCGATGTAAAGCATCCTGGCTGACAACATGAAAGCGAAGTGAAATGTGGGCCATTTTCAAACAGCCTGAGACCGATGTACTAGTAAAGGACACCACATCATAACAGGGGTGGCAAGGTTTCCCTTGTTCCTGCACACACTGTTGTGAGACAATGGCTTCAATTGCATAAAATTCACGTGTTTAATGAGTCTCATGGTCGACTGCCCCAGTCAATCACCCATCCCCCAGTCTTTGTAAGAGTAATAAGAACAGGTTTCCTACACGATGAGGAAGTGAGTGAAGCAGACGTGAGTGCAGGTGAGCTCGGTGAATTGTGAGGGGTGAGTGAAGCAGATGTGAATGTAGCAGGTGAGCTCGGTGAGTTGTGAGGGGTGAGTGAAGCAGATGTGAATGTAGCAGGTGAGCTCGGTGAGTTGTGAGGGGTGATTGACTGCAGGGTGACAGGAGTAGCAGCCCGGTGTCCCCTGCAAAGTGATTAATTTCCACCATGACATGATTTATTGGCTCGCCAGGGCACTTTTGCAGGTCATTTGGGTGGCATATCAGTAAAGCTGTGCAAACTCCATGACCGCTATCTGCACGGCACCATGTTGGAGGGATGAGAAGGGCTGTGACGCCAGTTTAACTCAATAATATGTGTTGCAGACAACGTGTGCACCAGTGCCTATGTAGCTGAGCATGTAAACTCATGTGAGCATGTGACTCATTGTTTTGGTCATCCCACAGCTAAATAGACAGAAATGCACACACAAGCATGCAGGCACATGTGTGTGTGTGTGTGTGTGCGTGCGTTCGTGCTTGCGTGCGTGTGCGATCAGGGCACGTGTGTGTGTGTGTGTGTGTGTAACTCAAATTAATGGTTGCCAGGCAGCAGCAACCCATCCAGAACTCCATTCCGCTTCTGCTAAGCCTAATCTATTTCATTGAGCCTGTGGAATAATAATTAGTGCAAAGTTAACAATGTCATGATGTCCAAATTATTACTTTGTGTAGTGCATGCTCATTCGGGAGATGTGGTTTGTGCCTGAAACCATTACAATACCAACTTCAATACAAACATATGAAAGATTTGTGGTGAGTGTTTTGAATGGTTAGATTGTAATTGCATGTGCTCCACAGTCTTGAATTACGTAAGGACAGTAGGCCTAGTTACACACATCCATACCATCAAACCTTAGCACATCTTCAGCCAAGCCAAGGAAGCTAAATTGAAATGAGGTTCCATTAAAGGAACAGTCCACCCCTTTTTGATTTTCAAATATTTGTAGTATTTCCAAATATTATTCATGAATGTGCATTTCTCGTCTATGTGTTTGCATCGTCTAGTTAAACCGCATAGCCAAATTAAGGCTAGCCATGCAAGTCTATGGGATCAAACAAAACATCATCAAATGTACTTATAAACTACTTCAAAATAAATGTAAAATTCACCGGAGTGCAAAATCACTTGTGGCTTGATGCTAATGCTCCCATTTACTTCCAGTGTTTATGCTAAGCTATGCTAATAATTCTGATCCAATAAATCTATGTAGGCCTACTGAAAACACTGAGAAGAAAATGATATGCACTTTCATGAATAAGGCTTGGACATACTGTAAATATGTGAACATCAAAAAAGGGTTGACTGTTCCTTTAATTCATGTTCAAGTTTCTGAACCTTCTCTGCATTATTGTCCATAAACTGGACACGTTATCAGACACGATAGTCCATCCACTGGACACGATAGCCATCACCACCATATAAAGTATGAATATGCCTGTCAGGCAGCGTATGGAATTCTCTGAGGAAATGTCTTGAAAAAGAAAACAAAGGCTTGCCAATGTTATCTATGATTCTTTTATAAAATTCTCTGACTCTGTGACGAAATATTTTTTTTTACATTATATTTTCATTTTTTGCTTTTATTTAGGCCTTGCTTTCCTTTAAGAAAAAAGTATACTGCAAGAACTGTAAATAATCCCCAAATAAGGAGCTCAAGGAAAAAGTTCAGGTCCCCTAAGGGTGGAGAACGGCTCTTGAACTCTTGAGCTCTTGAACGGCATGAAAGCTAATTTTACTTGTGAAGAACACTCACGGATAACATCTGTGATCTGCCACTTTGATATCAATAACATTCCCAAATTATACTTGGGCTTAATAACACTGTCGTGGTGGACTCTAGGGGTTCTTTCATCACAGGACTTAAAGGGACAATGAACTCATTAAAAATACAAAACACGTTACTATTAAATGCTCACAACAGGAAAAAGCTGGTTAGCCACTTCGTGAAGCAAACAAACACACAAGCACTCACTCGGAAATGCTTTCATGTTTTGCAGGATTGCTGAATTGCATGAATACATGAATATCATTAGTACTGTAAATGAGGTTCGTCAGAGTATACATGAGTTCGCCAAGGATAGAAGAAGCAAGCTCCTGTAATTCCCATGCACGGGAATCAGTACAGGACCTAAAGTCTCCTCGTATTGCGCTTAGAAGACATGAGTCAATGTAAGTGGTATTGACAGACCTCGGCCCATAATGAGTTTTCTGACACAGTAACACTCTTGTTACGTAAGCGGCACCTTAATATTCTATCTCATGGCTAATGGTTTATTGATTAAGCCATTTGTTGTCAAGGAGGGTGTTCAGCATATTTATGAATCATGTGATGTCACACAGGCCATCGGGATATCGGGGACTTGTCCCGGTGGGCCGCGGCCGTGAAATGTAACATCACGGTCATTTAATGTTCTCAGCCTGCCCTAAAGTCTCACATGATTGTTTGCAAGGACTGACTTACTACTTTCCACTTCAAATCATATATGATATGTAGACTTGCCAGACTTGCCTGTATATACTGTATATACTGTCTACCAGACGCCAATACCTCAGTGACGGTGTCAAACAGTAAATTGGCCACACCCCTTCTCTACTGATAATTTTCATACACCGTAGATCGGGGAAGTTTACTAAATCTTAGCAACACAGTTTCATTTTCAGTATTTGAAGAACATATATTTAGATTGGTTACCAAGGGGTGGAAATATTAGTAAGTTATGATATATTTTCCGATTTCCATATGACTATTACAGTTTACAGTCTGCCAGTCCAGATTCACTTGTTCTGTAGTTATTGACTTGGGTTACGAACAGACTCCACCAAGTGGTAAGGAAGTGAACTGCAGCTAAGTAGGAATACACACCACAGAAGCAGTGGGTTTTGTTTTGATGGCATTGATTTGTTAGAACTACCGGTATATCTCCTTATAGTCGAAATAATGTTATTATCATACATATATTTATATGTGGCACATTTAGGATGTAGCCTATGTAATGTCTGAAGAAATGGAACAAAATAATTACCACACAAGATTCTGATGTGAGCAGTGCTGGGTGTGTAAACTGTGGATTAAAGGTACACTGTGTGAGATTTTTAGTTGTTTATTTCCAGAATTCATGCTACCCATTCACTACTTGCCACCACCATTACATTGTAAGTATTCAGTATGACTGGGAAAATTGCATTTTTCATACATGAAAAGGGGGATCTTCTCCATGGACCGCCATTTTGAATTTTAAGAAATAGAAATTTTTAGCTACAAAAATGACTGTACTTTGCCAGAGAAGCATGCCGTTTGGGAAATGTTAATTGCATATGAGATAAAATATAAATAGATTTAGCCTTGCACTCATTTTGAAAAAGGAGAATGAAAATGAAAATACCTATTTTTGAAATATGTATGCATAAACTGCCATAAACTGTCACTGTATGCAAGTTGGCCTGATGTTGAGTCATATACAGTCCATTGAAAAGCTGTAGGAGAAGAAAGCATTTTGCTAAAAAAAAAAAAAAACAAAGGAAAAAAGTAGGCCACTGTCATGTATTCCATCGGCTCTTGACACTCTTCATGATTTCACTAATTAGCTTGTCGAACTGTTGGAAGACTCACACTGATGAGAATTTTATTTGTTGGTTGTGACAAACAGAGCATGTGCCAGGACTTTCAGTTTGTATGTCCATCTCTCTACCAGAGGACTGCATACAATAACAGAAAAGACACAGATTCACCATCACTTACTGCATGTGCACATGTCTGCCCTAGTCAAGAAATATGACTAATAATAACAATGTCTATTTCCTGGATAATCCCTTTAGAAGGCCAGGAAGGCTGAAAGTCATACATGTATGAGTTTGAGGGAGGCTGAACAAGTAATTTGAAAAAATGCAAATGATGTTGGGTAATAATTTACAAGAAGGCATATAAAATCCTCATACATATATTGTAATGTCTTTCATGAATGTTAAAAAAGCATAATTTTACAAAATACTTCAGCAAAGTGAACCGAGACTGAAACATCTACGGTAACACTGTTCGAAGGGCGATTTTATGAGAGAAGTATTTTTTAAGACTTCATTAGATACAGCCTTTGATAATAATTGCTAACCGTATATCCATATCTCCTATTACATTATGTAAATGGGGTCATTTAGGTAAGAGAAATAACTAAAGATGGATGATAATAGAGTTCCCCTCCCCTCAATGCGAATCTTTAAATGCATTTAATTATTGCGAGGTAGGCTACTGATAACATAGGACCTTGATAATACTGTTGGCAAAAGACAATGTCTGCAATTACTGTAGCTGTGATGTAGTATCTCTAGATGGCTCTGATTCACAAGAATTCTGCTTTCTTTGATGCTGACCTGCAGTATTCCTGTTTTTCTTCAGAAGTCTTCAAAATTAGCTGTTTCTGAAACACATGATAATGTTGCGTGCTGTGGCGCACCAGGCTGCACCCTCCTAGTGACGCAACACCTTCAGCGTTGGAAAAATCCGGAAAAATCGGGAAATCCTCCCACTTTGTCGGGAAGCAAGCAACCAGTAGCAAACAAAGGGAGGCGGGTGAACTGTACTGTTTGGGTAAAGTTAATTGGGTAACACTTTCTTTGAAGCACATATCTATAGCGCATTATGAGTGCATTCATAAAAAAATATAATGTGCATTATAATTACTACAACGCATTACGACTACACCCATGATGTTTCATGATGTCTTATGTTAACAGTAATGAATAACCATGAATCTAGCTTATAATACTTTATAAATCCAAGGGTGTTATGAGTGCTCGTGACTGGATATAAACTACAGGCTGCCTGATGGGGCTTACAGTACATTATGATGCATTATAGATGTGCATTATACAGTGCATTATACAAAGTAAATGCATCCATAGATATGAACTTAACTTTACACATTGACGACTTGATCTCACATGGAAGATTATAGCATCTTATGAGCCCTTATGAGAGTTTATCATCCAGGTCTGTGCATAGAGGGGTATAGGTACTCATAATGTACACTGTAACAAATAGCTGTTTATTTACGGCAATTCTACAACAGCATTCTACTGTTTTTCGAAAAAACAGACAACTACTGTGAAAATATTACTTTGAGTCACATATTGAGCATAAACAGTAAGTACTGCACAATAGCAGTATTCGCCGTTGTGGAAAAAACTAGAGATGCACCGGATCCTGATTTTTAGGATCCTGCCGGATACCAGATCCACTGAATAAGATCCTGCTGGATCCGGAACCGGATACCGGATCCTACAAAAGGGTTGAAACATATAGTCTACTCGCACACGTGGGCCCTTTTTATTACGTTGGCGCAAACTATTTTTTAGACTCATTGGCTTATTGCCACACTGCCTGCAATAGCCACTTCCAAAGGGATTTCACTCCATGCAGTGATTGGGGTTGTGAAAGACTGAAAAGCCTAGGCTAGACATGCACCAGACCCTGATTTTTAGGTTACATGCCGGATACCGGATCCACTGCTTAAGATCCTGCCGGACCCGGACCCTATGAAAAACTCTATTATCCTGACGGATCCGGAACCGGAACCGGATCCGGTGCATCTCTAGAAAATAACAAGTTATTTTAGGCAGCACCATTGAAACCCATTCATCCTCCACTTGTCCGTGATCACCATCAAACTTCAATACCACCTGAAGAACTGAAGTCATTCTGACTGGTTAAAGATTATCTGATACTATCAAGCATGATGAAACAATTTCTAAGGAAACTACAATACTTAAAAAGTGCTTGATGCAGCAAAGTGTGAGTAGCACATGCATTTTGATAGTGATGAAAGTGTGAATGGCTGAAACATTTTAAGAACTTGTAACACTCTTGCAACAAGCAGCCCCATCTAAACCAATCTGCTAATCAGTGCCTGGCCTCACCTGAGTAGGGCTGTTATGCCATTATTCAATTACGGGCGTCACCTGCCAAGGGCCTGATGACTCTGGTCACATGGTACTCTTGCACCTGTATATAAATCTGGACTATCAACACTTCAGTTGCTTGCCTGCCTGCTGGCTGGCCTGCATGGCACAGCATAGCACTTGTTTGCCTACAAGCTTGCCTACAAGCTTGCTTACATGCTTGCACACTTTCCTCTTTGTGAAAGCTTGCTGTATGTGGCATCATTTGTGGCATTGTTGCATATAATGTGCCTGCTGCAAATTAGGCATTGCTTTGAGAGCTAGCTTGTAGTGCTGCTAGTTTGCTGTGCTACTTGGTGCAAAATAATTTTTTAAAGACTGACCAATGCTATATTCATCATTGGCTCATCAAGAGATACAGTAAAAAGCCCACCTTGCACACTATCATTGTAACATAGCAATGCGTACTCTGAAATTTTATTCATGCCCACACTTTCAAAGGACCACCGCAAACCATTTTCTCAATACAGCATTGCGCCATAGTATCATGCTCAAGGCACTCCAGTCATGGTGAACGATGGGAGGGTGGGGTGGTAACATGGCCAGGGTACCACAGTTATGGAGAATGATGGGTGGGGTGGGAAGTTGCCATGGCCATATTCATGAATACAACTATGACCCAGTATTTGCCTGTCATCACACAGTACAATTCAACTTTTTAACTGAAATGTACTGTTATTTTTCTGTAGAGTACTGTTATTTAACAGTTCAATTGCTGCTGAAAAAATGTTATATACTGTGATACATTAAACAGCAATGAGCTGTATTTGATTTTTGTTGTGAAATAACAGTAGAATTACAGGTAAATATAATTGCCAGTAACTGCCGTTATTTTGCAGGGAAATTTTCTTAGAGTGTACTATAAGCCCCATCAGGCAGCCTGTAGATCATAGCCAGTCATGAACACTCATGACACCCTTGGATTTATAAAGCATTATAAGCTAGATTCATGGTTATTCATAACTGTTAATATAAAGCATCATGAAGCATTATGAGTGTAGTCATAATACGTTATATAAATGTGTATATACTGTAAATGTGCTTATAGTGCGCTATAGATATGGGCTTTAAGTATAGTGTTACGTTAATGGTTATGCTCTTTGTCAGACCAAATCTCAAAGAGATTTGAAAGTCAATTACAATCAGGCTAGTGGCGCACTTCCCTGACTCAACATACCACACACTCATGGAGTCCCCAGTTTGACTCTGTCCAACCCTACCTCCTCTCTCACATCACCTTCACTCTCCTGTCATGGAAAAAAGCCAATTGACTGTAGCCTAGGCCTATATTAAGACAGATTATTATTTTAATGATTTTTGCATCACAACACAAATTATTGCTTGAAAGCTTTATATTTTCAGAAGAGGTTTCAGAATAGAGGGGAAACCCAGAATTCATCGACTCTTGTTTGTTTGTTTGTTTTTTCCCCTCACAGATGAGAATTAAAATTCACAGCTGATTCATGATCTGAGACATTTCCAACATGAAACAAACGCTTGGGAAAACATCTATCCACCCTCATCATCTCACAAATCTCATCACAGCTAAAAAATAAACAAGCAAAAAAAACCCACAAACTGTGTGGCCTACTTTCTCCAGTTCTCAACTCACCATGACTGTACACAGAGACAGAAATAGTAGGGGATCTTACCGTCCAAAAAGGGCCCAATCGTTACGCGCTGGATAGAAGCACCAAAATCGGTGTAGACCTTCCTTAGGGTGTGAGCATTAGCAGCAGTCTATTCTCACCATAGGTTTAGTATGGTCAATACTCATTTTAATTCAGACCAAGAATCTTCTCAAATTGTTCACAATGTTACATTTGCTGTCCCATACTTTCACACTATGTACATTTTTGTAGTTTCATCAGTCTGGTCAAGCAGGCTACCCTTGCTTCATCTCTGCTGAGGACTATATTGACATTGTCAGCTAAGTATAATGTCATGTAATAACAATGTAATGTATTACCAACATGACATATTCTATATGACATGGTAGACAATTTTTTTTTCGAGGGGCACCCCTTCTAGGATGTCTTCAAATCACTCAAGGAACATGTGTACCGAATTATATGCTTCTATCCAGCGCGTAACGTTTTCTCGGCTTAGAGCCCCTACTATCTCTTGGATTGCAACTTCACTGTGTTGCTCAGGGTAATACAGTATATTATCCACTTTTCCATTCTGCTTGAGAGTACACTTTGCCCCTAACTTTGAGACACTGAGGTAAAACTCACTTTGGCACAGCACACACGCATGCATACGCATGGAGGCAGAAACATGCTCACACACACACACACACACACACACACACACACACACACACACACACACACACACACACACACACACACACACACACACACACACACACACACACACACACACACACACACACACACACACACACAGAGAGAGAGAGAGAGAGAGAGAGAGAGAGAGAGATCACTAGGAGACCAGCAAGATGCAAAGGTTTGGCAGATCTTGAAGCTACCCTGGCTTTAAATCCCTCACCCCCTCCTCCTGAAAGAAACCCTTGAGTTTAAAAGTAGGTCTGGAAGACTGGAGCCAATGAATAATTGCCTAGAGGCACAGGCACAGCTACTAGTATGAAGTCGGAAGTTTTCATCTGTTCGAACTCTCAGCTGCATGAAGCTCTGAATCCTTCATTATGAAGTTGGGGCTCAGTGCCAGCTGACCTTTGTGCACTTTGTCTAGGATTAAAAAAAAACAAACAGATATCACACTCTCCAAATTAAAGTCTCTTCTTTTTTATTATTAATATATTGTTTGGGCGGTTTTAACCTGTATTGCATTGTGAGAGAGACAGGAAGTGAGTGGAGAGAGAGAGACGGGTAAGGATTGGCAAAGGACCCGGGCCGCGATCGAACCCGGGTCACTGGCGTAGTAACCTAGTGCCCTACCATTAGGCCACAGCAGGGCCAATAAATGTCTTTTCAAATGGAAAATTTGATCGACAAACATTTAAAAAAAAAACAAACATTTTTTTAACATTTGCCCCAAGCAGGGACATTTAAACGGTCCAACATGTGAATGAACTGAAGATGAATTAGGCCCATTTCAACAACCTGCACAGCCTTACTCCTGGGCTCTTTTCCTTACTCTAATAAAACCCCTACATTTGTGCAGAAAAATTCGGAATTAAAAAAGGGAGGAAGAGAGTGAGCAGAGGAAATTAGTGGCTGTATGCCCAAGGGGTAAACAATAGCATCCAAGAATGAAATCCTGTGCCCGGCACACACAGAGTAACAAAACCAACAAAAACCACAGAACTCTGAGGCTAGGACCTGTGTTATGTGTCGAGGTATACTCATTAATGTTATTATTTAAGTAATATGTCACGAGTGGGAAGGATGATGTTCATGGGTATCCTGTGTGTTTTGGCCAGAGACACTAAGCCAAAAGCAAACTAAGCAAAATAGGGCATTTTCACGCCTAGACCTCTTTAAGTGAACCGAACTCACTCCACTTTAAGTGAACCAAAAAGTGAACCGAAGGACTCAGTTCTGTTTTTGTTCATATTGTGCGTGTATTACAAAAAGAACTGGCTTATCTTTCTGGTCCTGGTAGGCTTCCTGGAAGGCTTCAGTCTTCTTTTTGATCACACCCGGTCCTCTAGAGCCCTCCTTATGTGATTACACCTAGTCACAAGTGTAACTTGTCAGAACTCACAAGTGAACCGTACTGACACCATGTCAATAAAGGTCTCAGTACGGTTCACTTCCGAGGGGTCTGGGTACACTTTGGAGCGTTCACATGGCTGAAAGGGAGCAGGTGGTATTTCCGCATTGACAAATTGTATGGTTGCTATGTAATGAAGAGCTGGCAAGGCCAGCCAGCAACTTTCCAAGAAGCTGCATGCTGCACATGTTTGTGGGGACTAGTGCAACTAATAGACCTATTGAAATGATGCATGAAAACGTGATCTATACAAATTTAAATACAAAGCAAACGTTCTCGGGCAAATGTTGGGTGCAGGTGTGAATGCGAGGAAGTGGTCGCTTTCTCTTCCCCAATAAACTTGGGCAAATAATTATTCCACTTCCAGGAAGCCAGAATAAATTGCATGACAACTGATATCCTATCATCCTTGCAGGATGAGATGAAAGGACATGCAGCAAATAAGGTATCTTTTCAGCTATATGATACACTTCAAAGTTAAAGCACAGTGGAATGCCAAACTGTGTTGGCTACAGTGTGGAACACCCTCATAACAGATTTGACAGTTTGTATTTACTGTTTAAGACATTTCATAATAAGCCGTGCATAAACTCCACTCCCCTGAGGTGCCCTTTTGTTGCCTAGCAACAGCACATAAAAGTTATCGGACTCGGAGATCACAAGTCATATGTTTTCTAATTATGAAATGCTTTCCTTTTGTTGCCTCTGGCTGAGTATTGCTGTTGGGCTTTCGATGGAGGGTCACCGTGAAGGGGGGTGACATTCAAAATATGTCCTTCATTTCAGACGATTTTCAAAGGGACTCATGTGGAACTACTAGTACAATGTAAATGTTTGGTGGGCGCACACTAGCCAGGCCGCGCCCTCCTAGTGACGCAACACCTTCAGTGAGTCAGGCCAGGAGCAATACAAATAACATTTTGAAAGTCAATGATAATCGATGATAATCAGGCTAGGCGCACACAGTCTGGTCATTTTATCCTATACCAATCTAACGACTGTTTTCATTTTAGTTATTCGTGAAGACAAAAAAATCACAGAACGATAAGTGATACCTGACCATTTTCACTTTTATCTGCACACACCTAGTGGTGCATCTGCATGTGTACATACACATATATGTTTGCGTATTATTTTACATAGGCCTACCGGTATTTGGATCATACTCAATGGCAGATAATGACCATATCCTTCTGGTCTACCACAATTGTTGGCTGATATGTCAGTGGAACAATCATGCTATGTATTACTGTTTATACTTATACCGTAAGCCTACACTAGTGTACTTCCCATGTCTTTGTGTGACATGATGACATGTTTGTTTATGTTTTTTTGTTTCTTAAGGTCAGAGGAGCAATTCCAAGCCATCTATTTAAGGAGACAATAGGTGTGTGTTCAGACATACTACATAACTCATTAATGAGACAAAGACTACAGATGGTCTGCAATAATAGAATACACACACACACACACACACACACACACACACACACACACACACACACACACACACACACACACACACACACACACACACACACACACACACACACACACACACACACACTGTATGTTAATGATGCTATATATTGTTTCAGACACACACACAGACACACACACACACACACACACACACACACACACACACACACACATTAAAATGCACGCCGCATACCTCCTGTGGAGCCCAGTCTCGGGGAAAATCAACCGTATGCTTCGTGGTGCCGCTACGATATAGCCTCATTTTTCGTAGTTGGGCAACGCGCGCTGTCGTCGAGAGTGGGTGAGAGAGAGGGCGAGAGAGAGGAAGTGAGAGAGAGAGACCACCCGAGCAGCGTGCATTCCGGGAGGGGAGCGCTGTCGTTGTGTCAGCCTCATGCCATGTCTCCCTTCCTCCAACATTGTATTAATTATTAATCACTTATTAACCAGTCCATCACTATTACCTGTCCTGTATTGCACTTTGTCAGTCTGTAACATGTCAGTCCTGTGTATGTTTACGTATGTCTTGGCATGGTATAGAGGTAGAAACGTAATTTCATTTCCCTTGTCTGACTTGTGTATATGAAGAAAGTGACAATAAAAGCTGACTTGACTTGACCTGACTGACTACAGCTTCCCTGCCTGTACAGTATTGTGTTTATGGGGGCTGACTGCAGAGGCAGGACTGCAGCTTGTTGGAGCAGCGTGTGGCACAGGGAACCTCTCTTGGTGCCTCGCTGGTACTGCAAACAAGCAGGTCTCATCTGCACAAAAAGGCTACAGACCTGCCGCATACTTTCTGTTCATTCTTGGTAGGGACTCTAAGCCGAGAAAACGTTACGCGCTGGATAGAAGCATATAATTCGGTACACATGTTCCTTGAGTGATTTGAAGACATCCTAGAAGGGGTGCCCCTCGAAAAAAAATTGTCTACCATGTCATATAGAATATGTCATGTTGGTAATACATTACATTGTTATTACATGACATTATACTTAGCTGACAATGTCAATATAGTCCTCAGCAGAGATGAAGCAAGGGTAGCCTGCTTGACCAGACTGATGAAACTACAAAAATGTACATAGTGTGAAAGTATGGGCAACGCTGAGGAGAGTCCACACTATGACAGTGCGTGTTGTGATGGGGAGCCGCTGCACACTTGGCTTGTAAACGGGCTGTAGCTGTATGATGTTGTGGTAACATTGTCAACAATTTGAGAAGATTCTTAGTCTGAATTAAAATGAGTATTGCCCATACTAAACCTATGGTGAGAATAGACTGCTGCTAATGCTCACTCAGCAGCATCTGAATGGGATAGTGTCAGTGCAATATGTACTAGGCAGCAGGTTCTCCATCCTCTAATTTCCACAACAGATATATTTTATTCGTATGAGAGAGGGGAAAGGAATGGACCTTTCCATATGTATGAAGAACCCCATAAGATCACCTAATTCTAGATTTTTACAAGGTATTGTGCATATTGTGAGAGCATTTCAGTCATCTTTAGAATGGCATTACAGATTACTCAATATACATTTAGGCTACAGTATTAGTAGTAGTGGAAACCCTATTGGGCATCACTGGTACTGCACTCTCCTGGTTCAGGTCCTATCTAACTGGAAGAGAGCAGTTTGTCTCTATTGGTGATTTCCGGTCTCCAAATTCAGTCCTCACACATGGTGTTCCTCAAGGCTCAGTTCTAGGCCCCCTACTCTTCATCATTTATATTCTTCCCCTTGGTAACATTCTCCGAAAACATGGTCTAAATTTTCATTGTTATGCAGATGACACCCAAATTTACATTCACACCAAACCCTCCCATCCACTCCCCCTCACTAACTTAACAACCTGCCTAAATGAAATTAGTAATTGGATGACCCAAAATTTTCTTAAACTTAATCAAAACAAAACCGAAGCCATCATCATCGCCACTCCATCATTACTTAAAAAGATAAACCTTTCTCAGTTCTCTATCCCTGACTATTTTACCTCCACTTCCTCTGAAGTAAGAAATCTGGGCGTCATCATCGACTCTTCGCTCTCCTTTGAATCCCATATCAAACACCTCACCAAAACTGCATTTTTCCACCTTAAAACCATCTCCAGACTCCGCCCTTCTCTTACCCCTACCTCTGCTGAGACCCTCATCCACGCTTTCGTAACCTCCAGATTAGATTATTGCAATGCCCTACTCACTGGTCTCCCTACTAAATTGATTAACCGTCTACAATACATTCAGAACTCAGCAGCTAGATTACTCACACACACCAGACCCTGGCATCACATTACCCCTATCCTCTATCAATTACACTGGCTTCCTATCCATTCACGTATCCATTTCAAAATTCTCCTCCTTGTATACAAGGCCCAGCACAACCTTGCACCCTCCTACATCACAAGTCTCCTCACCCCATACAATCCCACCCGCACACTACGCTCCACTGACTCACTCCTCCTTACAGTTCCCTCCACACACCTGCGCACCATGGGCGACAGGGCATTTAGTGTTGTTGGCCCCAAACTTTGGAATTCACTCCCACTGTCTCTTCGTCAGTGTTCCACACTATCTGCTTTTAAATCTAAGCTGAAGACACACCTTTTCATTTCTGCTTTTCCACTTCAGTGACAGGCACTTCCACTTTATTTTAATCATCAGTTTATTTTTAATTTTACATACTATTATTTTTTCCCCCTCATTTTATTTTATTTTCAAATGCATTCTACTTCTTTTTCTTACTTGAAAACATTTATCTTTATTGTACTTTTATTTCTATTTTATTTTTGCATCTTAATTCCCTGAAGCTTTGTTATGCTTTCCTTACTGTTATGTATTTGTTTTGATTGTAAAGTGTCCTTGGGTATTTTGAAAGGCGCTCAAAAATAAAATGTATTATTATTATTATATTATTACAGTATGGCTTCAGTCCAAATTAAATGGAAATTATTTCTAAGTACATGTTGAGTAAGAAGACAGAGGTAAATTGTTTAAAAAAAAAATGCAGACAAGTCCTCACCTAGTACTTGTGTCAAAAGTTGTATTAGTTAGCTCAGTAATCATTGAGTAGGCTACTTAAATTGCTATCAAAACTGACAGCTGATGGACAACATGTACCGTAGGTCTTTGCCACCCTTACCCATAGGATAAATATCTATATAAAACAACAATTCTCATATGGTATATACTATGAAAGTAAATCATGACCTGTACTCATTTTCTTGATATGCAAGGGAGGCACACAAATAGTCTGGGAGGAAGGAGAGTCTACCATACCCCACCCCCCCAAACAAAATGCCACAAGACTTTTTTTAACCTTCAAGATTTTGAGTGGTAACCGTAACATAACTAATTCCCACTACACCTTTTTGCATCAAATTGTACATGTCCTTAGAATGCTCTACATGTTTCAGTTCTGTAGGCCTACTGTACCGTACAGTGTTGTGCAGTGGAGTGCAGTACATACAGTAGCATACAGAACGGTGCAGTATAATAAGGTACAGTAGAGTATAGTACAGTAGAGTACAGTACAGTACAGTAGCATACAGCACGGTGCAGTACAGTACAGTACAGTACAGTACAGTACAGTACAGTAGCATAGAGTACGGTGCAGTCTAGTTAAGTACAGTACAGTACAGTAGAGTAGAGTAGAGTACAGTACAGTACAGTACAGTAGCATACAATACGATGCAGTATAGTAAAGTACAGTACAGTGCAGTAGAGTACAGTACAGTACAGTAGCATACTGTACGGTGCAGTAGAGTACAGTACGGTATATCATATTACAGTACAGTACAGTACATTACAGCAGTTATTCCCAACCTTTTTTGTCTTGTGTACCCCCAAGCCTTTTCGTTGTGCCATGACTACCCCCTAAGTCAAGTTCTATATCGCTTTCACCACTGACCTCCATATATTTGTTAAAAATTCATTTTTCCAAGTACCCCCTGCAGTGTGCTCGCATACCCCTAGTGGTACACGTACCACAGTACAGTACAGTACAGTGCAATACAGTAGAGTACAGTATAGTCTTGATGACTTTTAGGCTACTTTGACAGTTGTCCTCCAAAGCCAAGATTTCCACATGCTGTTGTTTAAAGTTTTTGAAAGACTATTTTAGTATGTGAGAGAGGGCAGGCAGGCAGACATGTTTTAAAGAAAGGACCACACCCACAAATACTCCATTGTACACTTAGGACTGAGATATACATATCTGAATATTAATCAGCATACATTTTATTTTGAAATGGCCGTATAGAGGTAAATCATCCAAGCTGTCACTGACACTTGATATGCACATGTATTATTGACTTGATTGATGTGAAAATTGAATATTTCAGTTGGGCTGAAAAATCATTAAATCATTGAGGGGGTCCTAAGGAAGCATCATTCAAAATTTCACACTTTTGTCAGCTGTCTTTCCCAAGGGCCTTGGAAATGCTACTCATGGAACTCCTTATAGTTCTTACCTATTACAAAAGCAATCCAAATATTGACGTCTGGATACTGAGCAAGAAGCTGTCCAAACACCCCAAAAACAATCACCACATTGCCTGTATCAACTTTGAACCATTCTTTAGAGCATCTGCTATATGAAGACACACTCTGGTGTCTGCTTCCTCATGGTCGCATTCTGGCACTGATGAAGAATGACCAGATGAGACAATATGTCTTCCTTGTGTGTGTGTGTGTGTGTGTGTGTGTGTGTGTGTGTGTGTGTGTGTGTGTGTGTGTGTACATCTGTCTGTCTGCATCTGTGTGTAGAGTAGAGTAGCTTTATTGAATGTGGGAAGTGTGTGTGTGTGTGTGTGTGTGTGTGTGTGTGTGTGTGTGTGTGTGTGTGTGTGTGTGTGTGTGTGTGTGTGTCTGTCTGTCTGTCTGTCTGTCTGTCTGTCTGTCTGTCTGTCTGTCTGCGTGCGTGCGTGCGTGCGTGTTCTGTATGTATAGCATGCTAACATTGGGACAGTTATGTGTTGCCCAGTTCGAGGGTTTATCTCTTCTCTCCTAAATGTTCTAACCACAATTTGTTTTTTGAATGTTATAGATATGACCCACTGCAAGTTTTTAAAACTCTTAATGAATGTTCCTTCAATAGCTAATTGCCCAGAAATGAGCACTCAATTGTTGAGTCATCTCATTCTGACCATGATTTTTATGGTTTTCCTGTTTTTGAATCTAAATAAGACATATGTAACATTGTTTTTATGGTAAGTTTTGCACATATTTTCGAAGTTCAGTTTGTATACATCACACACAAATAGGTGGATTGGCCCATAACATCATTATGTCCAGGCAGTACAGCATTTTACTACTATTGGCTCGTTTTGGGCAGCCATCTTGGATTTACCCCATAAAAATGACCTTAATGACATTGAAATTTGGGGCACCCCTTCTGAAATGATGGAGAACACCCTAAGGAAGGTCTACACCGATTTTGGTGTTTCTATCCAGCGCGTAACGATTAGGCCCCTTTTGGACGGTAAGATCCCCTACTAAGAGGAAACCCTTCAATGTGATTGCTACCCAATGCCTTGATCTGCAAAAAAAGCGTGGTGAGTGTTGTGTCTTGATCTATTCTAACCCCACTCACACTCACGCAGGACGCCATGAAAGTGAATCAACAACAAGCATGCATGCCATGCTGTTCTACATAGAGCTTTGGAAACAAGCACAAGATTAGCTGCTGCAATTTCTGTTACATTGTGCATGCCTTTGCTTTATTAACATAAAACACATTGCACTAATGTGTAATAGTAGGCTACATGATATGGGATCGGAGTTTCTGAAGGTCAAAGTAATGAGGTAAAAATACATGAGCACCTATTATGATGCGTGGCTTAAATAACGTACATTTGATATTTTACTGTGTTTGTATTTTACTCTACAGAACACAAAAAGCTTCATTTTACTCTTAGACAGCCGTTACTTCAAATACGCACACACACACCACACAAAGAAAAGTAAACAAAGTAGTCTCTGATAATGTGAGGACGCCGAAACATTAGTTTGCCACTGCTCTAAATAAAAGCAGAAATTAATCTTCCACATCAGAGATGCTCTGGTGACTCTCTTTCCTATTAAGTACCATAATGTGTCCTGTCCTTTCCTCCCTCAGGGGCCCAGTGAATGAGCAGAGATTTCAAAAGAGACGGTAAACACCATAAATATTAGAAGTTGAGCTCCAGCCTTGGCACACAGAGGCACCTCTTTTCTGTGTCTGTCACAACACTCAGTTGATCACCCTTAAAAGGTCCTCCATGTTCATTAGGCGCTTTTGTCAGGATCTTTGTATGGCCGTTGTTTTTTCTACTTCTCCTCTTGCCTCAAGCCACTATTCCCATGAGTATATTGATTTGTTGTCATTGGTCTAGGGTACTGGGAAGCAAGAGTCATTTTTATTTGTGATAAAGAGGTGGGTTTCGTTTGAGCCTGTGCTCTTGTGAGTTTTATCTGTGACTTAAACTCCAGGAGTAATGCCACGGTAGATGTAAAATTAAGACCAAGGCTTTGTGAACAGAAGTGTGTTAATTTTAGGCCATATAGCTAAGCTGAGCAGACTGAACAAAGAAAATATAAAAACTCCTTCGTCCCAGCTGCCATAAGAATGATCAATGACCGATACACATGCCGTGCAGTGCACACTCACAGTATATGTTTTTATGTGTTTTATGTATTGGATGTCCAACTTCTGAGTGATGTGGGTGTATGAGTGCTGTATGTGATGCAGTGATTGAAACACAAGACAAACTAATTTCCACCTGAGGGCCATACACTCCAACTCTAACTATGGCGTTTTCTTCAGTTCACGATACCACAATGTCATCAAATAATCTTGAGCACTCCAAGGCTAGTCTGTTTTAAGTCTTGAGTCTGTCTTGGTCTTGATACCCTCTAGCATTGGTAATGTCTTGGTCTCGAACTAAGCAGGCTTGACTACATCACTAGACTAGTAGAAGGTAACGTTCGGAAAAAAGACACAGTTCCTCTGAATTTAAGTGTCTCGCTTTTATGTAAACACATTGGAAGCTATTGTTAGCAATGTTGAGTAATGTGGCATGTCTCGTTGATGAATATTGCGTTGCAATTTTTTTTAAATAAATAGAGCAAAAAAAAGGTTTATATCCGGGGTAATGTCGTTTTAAAAAGCTAGCAGACGTCAGGGTGGTGCAACGACAGCTAATGCCACTATTTCATAAATTAAACGATTTTTTTGTTTGTTTTTACGTTATTACCTAGGAAGCATGTTCATTGATGTCTGCTACTAAAGAACGTCAATGAACCACCAGACTGTCAGACTTGAGTTACCCCTCCTTTCTTCTCCTGGCTAGTAGTGCTATACCTGCAGGTATACAGTAAAGGTTATTGAGTTCACTGAGCTCTTTTGTATTCAGCTTCTGTCGGTTTATCTGGTATATAATATGCTTGCAAGGCATGGCGACCCCTCAGGCTCCCCTTGTGAGCCCAAACCATACATCTTCCTTCCATTACTGTGTCATACCATGATCCAGTGGGCTTGAACAGTGGCCATCAATCCACAGACGGGGCCTCAGCTATAGTGAGTGGCAGGGCAGGCTCACTGAGCCTTTGATGAAACTATATAGATCGGAAACTAATCAAGAGAAGTCAGCTAACCCACATTGCAGTTCATATGGACACCGTCTTGCATGAACAGAGACAGACAGAAAAATAAATAAACTAAGAATGCCCTCAGCACACTTGGAGAACTACAGTAGTTTTTACATTTTTACACTTGAATGGCACAGTTCTCCATCAAGCTGGCAACTTTATTTGACCTTGCTAGAATATTCGGTATCAGTCTTGAAACTACATTTCCAACTGAATTTCTTTTAGCTCATCTACAGCACTATCCAAGTTCTCATTGGACACCATTGAATAACTTGTTTGTAAGGTTAATGTTTTTCTCCCCACCAAAAAAGTGCTTAACTACACATGTATATCTAACTATAACTAGCCTATCCAACAATGTGACACATTGCAAGAAAGAAGCAAGTCCTATTTGTTTGACCAGACATTGACATGTGTGACACGTGAGTATTTTCATTAATGAGAATTGCATTTCAGTATGCATGCTTAGAGGTAGGCTAATCAAATAACCTATCATAACCTGCGTCAACATAAAAAACGCAATAATGCATGTTGGTATATGTATACAAGTATGACGTCCATGAATGATGATGCATGTGACACGCAACGTCAAAAATTCCAGGCACGCATTTTACTACACATTGATGCATAATGGTGTCAAAGCATAAGGATGCGCCAGAATGCATCGACTATGTAAACCACCTTAGCCACAATTCAAGACTCCTGAGGGAAAAACGGCCCTGAGCCGTAGTGACTTGTGCATAATGCAGCGTCATGCTGATATGCTGTAGGCTCTTACACATGTTGGGTGACACTGCATCAGTCAGCTATATACTCTATATTTATTTTAGCCTGCTGGCTTGAAGTGGTTGTGCTGCCCCCAAGCATACATGACCTATTGACCCCATTAGAGCTGCATATGTCCTGATTCACCAATCACATATAAAGACGGAATAAGACACTGTGTGGATAGTATACTGTAGGATGGGTACTGTATCTGTAAAAAAAAAACATATACAGATGCTTGCCTATTTGAATGATTATTGACAAACAACCAAGCAATAATGAGCAATTGACCGATAAGTTGTTTTGTTTGGGAAATGTCCTTGAAAATACAGAGGAATTCTCTCAGTATGCTATTTTAAATTGAGATAGGAATCTCTTCTCGTAGTGACATTTACCTTTGTCCTTACCGTTTCCCCTAACCACATGCCATATCCTATCTATCCCAAGTGCCCAGCTGACATTCCCCGTTACCTCAAGTGTCAATAGGCAAAAAATGGAAATGGGTGTTCAGCAAAAAGGTAAATTCAATTGGAATGATGCAAAGAGTCTTTTTAAATGGCCTGAGAACAAACCCGAGAAACACAATGAGCTTTTTGCAGAAGCTGATTTCAGAACTTCAGGGTACTCCAGGGAAAACTACATTGCAATCATCAAATGGGAAAGGGGTTCAGATAGGCTACATTTAATGGCCCTCTTTCATCTATGGCACCTTTGGGAAACTTTATTTTGTCTGGGAGTTTAAAGGGGCATTCCACCGGTGGAGACATGAATATGTTACTGAAAGTGGGTCATATGTATAGTAGAATAGTAACATACATTTCTAATTTGGTGCTTGTGGATTTGTGACAACAATCCCCATAATGCACTGCAATGCTCAAGTTCCACAGGCCACACCCAGTTATTTGGGACTCTATGCATCATCCCTCCCTCAGCTTGCAGGCAGTGTTGCCAGATTGGGCTGTTTCCCGCCCAATTGGGCTGCTTAGGATGGTCGTGTGCGGGTAAAAATGGCATTTAGAAGAAAAACCCGCCCAATTTTAGCCATAGAAATCAATAGAATTGGGCGGGATTTTGAGCTTCTAGGCTGGTTTTGAGCATTTTTTGGGCTGGAAATCATCAGCCTCATCTGGCAACCCTGCTTGCAGGTGCATCACAGTGGGACAGACATCACTGGAAAGGAGAAGCTGGAGCACACTGCAGCTTAGTTTTCAAGACTTTATATTGTGCACACACGCGACCAACGTTTCTGTGTTGCTACACCTTCAGAGTCAAATGATAGCAAGCGAGAGACACACATTTCAAGTCTTGACATTCACAGGTGATCCTACTTGGTTTGGCTAAATTGGTCTGATCTCATTGGTAATTGACCCCACCCCCCAACACCAGGACAAGATTGTAGACAATTAGACAGCTTGCCAACTTCCCAAAACAAAACAAAAAAGTGAAAAAACAATATACAAAAAACATTGTCAATAAAACCACAGCAACAATTATTATAAGGTCACAGCCGCGATGCTGGAGCAATTTGTTACAGAAAGCAAGGCATATTGGCCCTCATTTATCAAAGTAGCGTACGACGAGAATCATACGTACGTCGTGCGTACGTTCTTTTTCTACGACCAGTTGGCATTTATCAAATCTCATCGTAAGCGCAGGAAAGATGAAATCCTACGACAGCTCTCAGACGGTGTACGCCGTTTTCAAGTTGGACTTGAGACAACTATGATCACCAACTCGAGCAGCAGTTGTAGTGCAACAACTCCTTATCATAAATATGTGGCCTACATAATTACAAAATGTTTTTACATTGTATATTTCTACTTATTTGAATTGGTGCACCCTTCCTGGGAGCGCTGCCTTAATTTGGCATATAGGTCAACAACTGCAAGAGACTTCTAATTTGTGATTTGACGTGATGTGTGAATTATTTTGTGCAATATAGGCTACAGCCTCGTATTGGAATGTGCCTTCAGTCGTGGGATCAATGACCGACGTCCCTTCTTTTTTAACAGCTGGGAGTTCATGCGCACATCAATCAATACATAGCCTACAGTAGCCTAATAATCTCCCGGTTGAGTTTCGGCGTTTGATCGCACACAACTACTATCCGAATATAGGACTACACCAGACACGCGTGTGTCCGATAACACTTTTTAAAGTAGGTGGTAAAAGACCTATCCCCTCGAAGGACTGAAGCGCAGGAGAGAAGCAGGGCGCACATGAGCGCGAGAAGGACAGCGCACTGGACATGTACAACTCTCCTTCCCCAACATATGGTTTGGGCACTGTTTGTTGGCCAGTTTCACGTTGGACCCTTTTCTTGACCTCGTTTACCAAAAAGGTTTATCATCATACATTTTTTTAAAAATAATAATATTCATTAAAAATATCTTCATTATGTCTACTGTAGTCAATCAAACATTGTAACCATAATTATGTGGAAATCAATCTCTACCCCTTCCATATTGAGAACTGAAACACTGTTGACTATTGCTGTTGATTATTTCCACGTGTTATTTTGTTGTCTACCTCGCGTAAAGCCCAATTTCAAGCTGTCAATCAACCAGAAACGTGGATGTTTTAGCCGGTTTGCGTCTCTCCATGTCGCAAATTCAGGGGTGCGGTCTCCTTCCCGCCGTTTTAGAGAAGGTGTGATTATTCTAATGACGATGGTTTTCAGACGCTGGATTTATCAACAGCCGCTCGCTCTTACGATGAGATTGGAGAGGTACACATGTTTAGTAAATCTCACGTGAGCTTCGTCGTACGACGAGATCTGCGCTCATTTCTGCGATGGTTTCTACGCAAGTTTGATAAATGAGGGATTGTGTTCCTCATTTATGCCCTGAGGCTCCACTGAATTTAGAGTATGAATCCAAAATGCCTTTCCACAAAGCCTCTCTGTCTAATTGTCTGCAATCCTGTCCTGGTGTTGGGGGGTGGGGTCAATTACCTGCAATGAGATGAGACCAATTTAGCCAAACCAAGTGGGATCACAAGTGAATATCACAGTGGGTTTACATACAGTGTTCAATCTCGCCCTCCAACCCGTGTCTGCAGTTCACCTAGGGAGCGCTGTCGAGACAGCAGAGCTCATAAGGCTGGCGCTAATAACTTGACATTGTGCTCGCTGTCGGCTGAAACTTGACAATATTACTGTAAGTTCTGAGAAACCAATGTGGATTTCAATGAAATGTACAATAACCTGGGAGTTATGTCCTTCTGATTTCCTACAGCTTTGGCATTTATGAGTCAGGCTCCGCTAGCATCTTGCTAACAAAATTGCTTTACGGCCGTCGTGATCACAGCAATGCAGCCGGCCGACCAATCCAAACGCAGTGTGTGAAGCCACTCGTGACGTCATATTGACAATAAAGACGTATTTTACAAAGATCCAGCGAGTTTAAACATTCAAACTAAGTGCTGTTTGAAAGGATAATCTATCCTGCCTTTTGGAAAAAATAAAATGAAACGATGATACCAATTCTCTCCCAAAGCAATGGCAGCATCGTGGTTGAGCTCCATGGGACCCCATTCATTTCAACAGCCTCTGCGCTCCTCTGCGCTGTCTGGATGGCGCCACTTAGTGGACAGTACCACCCGGAAAAAGTAGCGAGATTCCTCTCTCATACTACCCATAAACACTCTCTGTGAATGTGCTCAGGGGCTGTTCACTCACGGAACTTCCTGTTAGCCACAATTGGCTAACCCTAACCACGGGACAGTGCAAAATGAATGGGTGTCAATGGAGTTTTTTACCATTATAATTTTTGTGATTTTTTATATTTTTTTGTCCTGAAATACTGGCTCACAAAGCTCAATTTTTATGGGGCCAAACCCATAAACATTAGCGCGATGCTAGCGAGTACAGGTTGAAATCTTCTAACCTGCTGTAAAACTACACACCTGAACGATTTGTCAACAGTCATAGTGCTTACCAGGAATGTTTTGTTGATGATATTTGTGACTGGAAATCGCAGTAGCAATGTATTTAGCATGGGTTCCCCTTTCCATTCATTTTCCCACATGAAGGACTGGCCCACGCTCGTTACTGCAGTATGAACGCAAAGCTAACTGGCTACAATGGGAACCAATGAGACTGAGCCTTCTCCCTGTTAGAGGTTCTCTGATGTGCTCCAGCTTCTCCTTTCCAGCTATGGGGCACCTAAGTCTCCACCCCTTCCGGGCGGCTTCTGGGGCTGGCAACGGAAAAACTTTTGACTGGGCTGTAATGGACTGATCAAAGCTATTTTCTGACCCACCTCGCATTTCCCCGTCGATCACACATATGCTGTGCCTCAGAATTAATAACAACCAATGGTGTGCTTGTTGACTTCACTTGGCAAGCGATTTTTGAGTTGTGAGTGTGCAAAAATATGTAATTATTTGGACTACACTACAGACGTCGCATGTCCGACGTGCAGCCACTTAAGCCACGGTGCAGCGGTAGGGTTGGCTGTGCCTCGGTTCACGTCAGATATGCGAGGCGCAAGTGTAGTCTCCAACACAGTTTTGCACAAAAGCTAAAATAACGTTTCTTGCGTGCCGAAAATGAGTGGTCTTACGACGCAAATCCAAACCTTTCAAATTCACTGTCATCATATGTGAAATCCGGAGCACATGCCAAACGGGATGAGGATTTAGCTTGACTCGCTCCATTGACTCGCATTCAAAATTTTGCAAGCTCCTGCCCCATGTATCGGAAGTAGAAGGGCGTGACTTAGGTGCCCCATGCCAGTGACTTACTGGCAGTGTTGCCAGATGAGGCTGATGATTTCCAGCCCAAAAAATGCTCAAAATCCGCCTGGAAGCACTAAATCCCGCCCAATTCTATTGATGTCGATGGGAAAGATTAGGCGAGTTTTCCTGTAAAATGCCATTTTTACCCGCAGACGGCCATCCCAAGCAGCCCAATTGGGTGGGAAACAGCCCAATCTGGCAACACTGCTTACTGGAGCCTCAATGCCAGTGATTTCAAAAGCACTGGGACACTGATCTGTGATAGGTCTGTAAGAGCATTAGGTCCAACCCCCTATGGGCGGGGTTGAAAAGGTGGGAAAAAGGCTTGTAGTCTCAACAGAAATTCACCTCTCTTACACTTCCTATGTCGATGATGCAAAATGACCATTTTTACATCATTGACACAGGAAGTGTTAAGAGATGAATGCGGATTTCTCCTATCTCAGATTTTTGAAAGACCATTCAAAAGTATGACTGGGTGTCTATCAATGGAAAGCCTAATGCAAAATGGGTGGAGTGTCCCTTTAAGGGCCTAACAAGCTGTTATGGAGCTCCTGTTATTCAGAATTGATTCATCCAATGGTCGCCTTAAAGTTGTTGCCTTAATAATAAGGTGTGGGTAACAAGACCGGACCATCTATGAAAATAGTGTCGATGATTCATTGAGATAGGGTTTTCTAGCCTAGAAATCTAGACGCCTCTACCGGGCGCAAATTGAATTTTGTGGTAGGGGTTTAGCTCACTAGGCAAAGGCTTTTCACACTGAAGACTGAAACCACAAGTGACTGTTGTTGCCAGATCCTTTACCAGCATTAGTAATGGGTAGTGCCAGGGCTGGCCAACCCAGCGATGCCCAAGTTACATGGGTGATAATTACACCGTGCCGTTTCAATGTTGATTATCATTTTCAGTGAATAATGAGTCATTAGCTTGTGAACTCATCCATACACACTCAGTCTTGTATTACCCAGAAGACGTAAATTAGTAGGATGTAGCAGATGTAGACAGATGAGTGCATAGTGTCTACATATGGCACACAGTGTCTGGGATAGATAGGATATGGCATGTGGTTAGGGGAAACGGTAAGGACAAAGGTAAATGTCACTACGAGAAGAGATTCCTATCTCAATTTAAAGTAGCATACTGAGAGAATTCCTCGGTATGTTCAAGGACATTTCCCAAACAAAACAACTTATCGGTCAGTTGCTCATTATTGCTTGGTTGTTTGTCAATAATCAATCAAATAGGCAAGCATCTGTATATGTTTTTTTACAGATACAGTACCCATCCTACAGTATACCATCCATACACTGTCTTATTCCGTCTTTATATGTGATTGGTGAATCAGGACATGTGCAGCTCTAATGGGGTCAATAGGTCATGTATGCTTGGGGGCAGCACAACCACTTCAAGCCAGCAGGCAGAAATACATATAGAGTATATAGCTGACTGATGCAGTGTCACCCAGCATGTGTAAGAGCCTACAGCATATCCGCATGACGCTGCATTATGCACAAGTCACTACGCTTTCAAGGAAGGCCTCGCTGTGTCTCTGTGCCCAGCTGACATTCCCCGTTACCTCAAGTGTCAATAGGCAAAAAATGGAAATGGGTGTTCAGCAAAAAGGTAAATTCAATTGGAATGATGCAAAGAGTCTTTTTAAATGGCCTGAGAACAAACCCGAGAAACACAATGAGCTTTTTGCAGAAGCAAAAGGGTACTCCAGGGAAAACTACATTGCAATCATCAAATGGGAAAGGGGTTCAGATAGGCTACATTTAATGGCCCTCTTTCATCTATGGCACCTTTGGGAAACTTTATTTTGTCTGGGAGTTTAAGGGCCTAACAAGCTGTTATGGAGCTCCTGTTATTCAGAATTGATTCATCCAATGGTCGCCTTAAAGTTGTTGCCTTAAAAATAAGGTGTGGGTAACAAGACCGGACCATCTATGAAAATAGTGTCGATGATTCATTGAGATAGGGTTTTCTAGTCTAGAAATCTAGACGCCTCTAGCGGGCGCAAACTGAATTTTGTGGTAGGGGTTTAGCTCACTAGGCTAAGGGTTTTCACACTGAAGACTGAAACCACAAGTGACTGTTGTCAGGCTATGTTTTGTGCTTATACAACATACACGTACTATAGGCCTATTTTCCATTAATACATCTAATTCACCTACTGTAGAAAACAGAATGTAGAAAAATAAACAGAGGTGTCAAAAGTTTCAAAAGTAAAAGTAAAAAAGAAACTCAGTTTCCTTCCAACACAACTAACTTATCTGAGTAAACCCGTGTACTTGTCTTACGATCTAATTCTGCACTGGTTGGATCACGTTTTTGGTGGGTCCTTGTTAGGTTTTCAGTGTTTCTTAGTAACAACACAGTCTATCTATCTCATCAGATACAATGAAGTAAATAGCGTAACAACAGCTATGTAATACCACGTGCTAGTGTGTGTCATTACACCACCAATGTGCTTTTACTTTTACTTTTTACACCTCTGAAAATAAAATGTATAAAATAACCAAGCCACCATAGTAGTTTCCACATTTCATGACCTTTAACTTGGGTAAATTACTGCGTAGATATAAATTATAATATAACGGAACAGTAACTGTATTTCAACCTACTCGAACCTTCACATGCCTCAACTTAGAGAACTTTGATGTGAAGATTTAGAGAAATATCTCTCTGTCTGTCTCTGTCTCTCTCTCACTCTCCTACACACACATGGGTGGTTGACGTTTAACCCTATCCAGACCGGGCTTTTTTGGCATACCTGGGACCGGGGGGGGGCTCTTTTGACCCCCCCCTCATAACTTGGGAACCGAATGGACTATGACCACCAAACTTGGAGGGGATGATCTTCAGCCAAAGATCTATGAATGACATCAGTTTGGTGTCATTATTGGATATTATGACGTCATTATGACATCATTTCCTGATTTTATTGCCCAAAATGTCACCGTAATGTATTTTCCATCTAACTTGGGTAATGCATATCAATTTTGGTTATTATGTGCATCAGACCACTTCAAATGTTCACAAGGGTGTCTGATGCTAATGAAAATGTAAAAAAATATGAAAAGTGATGACGAAGAGACTTAGATCAGTGATTTTTGGGCAGGTGTACCCGTCAGAAAACCGTTGCCATGGCAACAATAAAAATGATAGACCTAATCTTTTGGTATCACATTGTAGCCAACTTCATTTTAGGAAAAGTCACAAAGTTTCGTAGTCATAGCTTTAGTCATTCAAGAGTTATACGACATCAAAGTTGGTGCGGGCACTTTTTGCCCCCCCCCCCGGTCTGGATAGGGTTAAGGGTGTAACGCAAAAAAAAAGTTTTTCCAATTCCTGAAAAAAACGATGGAAAAATTGGAAAAAAATAAATAAAAAAATAAAGCTCTTAGTGGTCTGTGGAATGTCGCCAAATTTTTGCCATTTTTTGGAAAATGTGTCCTGTGGTGTGACATTTCTGTAAGATACAATGAAAGTATTAATATTCTTCACAAACATATCCCCCATGCTCTTTCTACTATTTTTCCTTTAAAGCAACACTCCGTTTTTGGACACAGGACCTCATTTCCGAGTCAGCCAGTGTTAGAAGTGTGTCCAGATTGTTTTTTGAAATTCCATACAGTCCTTGTAAAACCGCAGGTGGATGTTAGGCTAGCGCAAGTGATCCACTTTTGCTAGCACCAGATAGATAGATAGATAGATAGATAGATAGATAGATAGATAGATAGATAGATAGATAGCCTACCGTAGATGGATAGTTTTTTTCTCATAGACCTTACATAAAATAATTGTTGCAAATCTCTTGACTAACCACCATTAGGCATGTTTCAGTGGAATCTGAGGTGAATTCGTAAGCCTATTTGTATTTCCACATTTTGAAGGCACAACTTCTCTCTCTCTCTCTCTCGGTCTAATTTAGATCGCTTTCAAAAATCTTGAAAAGGACTCGCATTAGACTTGTAATGACATAGGCCAGCCCATTTTGGCCAGCCCTACTCGCAACTGATTCTAAATATGCAGTCAATTGCGGCCATAGTAGGCTATTGCTTTCTGATTGTGACCGTCTCGTTTTAAAACGCCCCTTGTTGGAAATATGCACCTCATTTAACGCATTTGAACTCGAAATTCAACTCGAAATTGGTGGGTATGCCTAGACTGTCCGCGAATGGAGGGAGAGGGAGGGAGCCGGCTTAGAGATTAACAAATGACATCAGTTTTAAACACATGGAGTTCTTGTGTGGCAGGTCAGGTGTTTGTAGTTTTGTGATGCAGCCGACTTGAAAAAAGAATGTTGGCTTCTGTAGCCTATGTGTAGGTTATCGAGCAGAACAGCAAAAGCCAATTAATTTGTTTGACTAACATCTGGCCCGGACTTTAATCACACATATTTCCCTGATTTCTCTGACCTCGTGCATATACGTGAGAGTACCATTTGATGGCAGTTTTTATTTTAATTTACATGAAGTTTTTGCATCCTCCGTGAACATGCTCCTTTCACTTCATCCCTTAGACACGCACACACAACACAAACACACACGCAGGCACACACACACGCACAAACACACACACATTCCACTACCAAACTACCCCTAACAGCAATTATACACCTGTCATATGTCTCACTTAAAATTGAGCCTTTGTTCCTACAAATGCACTGGATTCATTTCACTGGCGAGAACGGCGAGTTTAGAGCCATTAATGCTCCCAGAAGCTGAGGGTTTAATGCCATTAGTGACAGGTCGAATGCTTAATCATCCCTCTGTTTGGTATTGATTTGCCATTAGGTGGTTACTATTTAACGCCAAAATTGTATGGGGCTCTGAGAGCAGCCACACATCACCTCTTACAGTAATCGAGGGAGCAGAATGAATGACCTTGAGCGTAGTGCTGCGGTCGTACTCAGCAGTGGATTCAATGCTCTCCCCTTCAGGAGGGCTACTGAATCACAGTGACAAAAACAAAACCTCAAGCAATTGGGGAAAGGCATGGTGAGCAGCAAAGTGGGCAGGCCTTTGAGTTCTTTGACATGAATGTATTATGTTGGTTTCATTCTGTACTACACATTTGTTATAGCCGACAATGCAGAACAAAACAACTCAGTCTGATAATTGTTTTAACTGCACACTCATACAAAATGGCCATGACAGTGCAATTAAAGCAGTTTTTAAAGCAGGTTTTTTCCCTTCCTGTCTGCCTTAGATAACACACAGCCAGTTTGTAGGCAGGCTAATAGAAAACAAACTAAGAACTCAGACACAAGGGCAGATGTTTTTTTCTATGGCAACCAGTCCAAGCCCTAAATTATAGATTTAACGATTCATTTAAAGTATTTCCCATGTCTTTTAAGATGACTGATGATCTATGACTCCCATTTGTTATGGTTAAGAATGAGGGTAGGTCAACCCAGGTTTCTTGGCTTCACTTAATTTTTGCCTTTTTTCCACTGCCGGTTTTCTGGAAGGCCGGCAGCTCGACACAGCACGACTCGGCCACCACTTTTTGCTTTTCTTTTTTTTTTTAAGTAAAATTTTATTGAAGGAAAGTTTCGTAATACAGGATGTACATTGTGACACATCCTTCTTTTTTCTTCTTTTTCAAACAAGGAACCCAGTCCTACCCAAACCCACCCTACCCACTGGCCCTCATTTATCAAACTTGCTTAGAAACCTTCGTAGAAACGTGCACAGATGTCGTCGTACGACAAGGCTCACGTGAGATTTATTAAACATGTGTACCTCTCCAATCTCATTGTAAGAGCCAGCAGCTGTTGATAAATCCCGCAGCTGAAATCCATCGTAATTAGCCTAATCACGCCTCCCATAAAAGAAGGCCTAGAGGCCGCACCTCTAGAATTCACGACATGGATGCACGAAAGACGGCAAAGAAGCGCAACTTTAGTGAGTCAGAAATTGACACCCTAACAGCCGAGGTGGAGAAACACCGCCTTGTGCTGTTTTGGAAGCCTGAAATCAGGCATAAAATCAACCCAAAAAAACCAAACATGGAAACAAATATCGGCGGCTGTCAACAGCGTTGTCGAGGTCAAGCGCACACCAGACGAGGTTTGTTTCCCCTCTACTGTGATTAAAAACGGCAAATGAAATTAAACCTAAAACTAAAGTAGAACCTACATTTAAATTATAATTGAATATAAGACTTAAGTATTTAGATTTTTTTAAATTGAATCCAAAACTAATGTCATTTCAACGTAATTAAATCCTAGACGTTTTTTTTTTAATCCAATTAGATCTGGAAAAACTGGTCGGACCTGAAACTGGCCACGAAAAGAAAGGTCGCCGCTGCCAGACGCAGCATGGATCAAACTGGTGGGAGCAGTTCCGATCCAGGCTTGTCACTGTCTGCTTTGGAGGAGAGGGTGGCCGGTCTAAAGCTGGGCTTACACTGTGCGACTTTTGCCCCGATTTTGCCCCGATTTGGCACTCGCACGACTTTTTGAGAGTCGGGCCGATTTCTTGCTCAATCGCAGGTCAATCGTGAGTCTCGCATCGTGCAGTGTACATGGGGTAACGACAAGCGATTTCGCCTCACGATCGTGCAATCGCAGGGTCGCAAGAAAATCAAAACGGTTTGAAATTCTGGTCGTGGCTCGTGCGTAAATCGCAGAGTTAAAGCAGTGCTACGACCCGATTTGACAGTTCACATGCACAAATGAATAGGGTCGTGCGATTCGCTGTCGAGCGCGACCTCATCTCCACCTCAGGTGCGCATATGTTCCCTCCTCTGCAGACCGGGGAACATGCCTGTCGCGTCGTATGGCCGAAGCTTTTCGCTCGCATCCGACTGTCGGCTCGTGTAGTGTGAGGACGTGAGTCGTGAGTTGTGATAGTCCGGGAGCCGTGGGGTTGAACCCAGATTTCTTTGATAAAGTTTTTTTTTTTGCTTTATCTGATAGATTTTAGGCAAGTCTTCAAGATTTCAGACGATGCCCGGTGATATCCCTTGAGCATTTCCAGATTTTGAGCCTTTATTGTCCCATAAATGCAAAGTATGACAAAAAACTAAAGACACCTAATATTACTGTGAATAATGTTACAAAATTTACCAAATTGCTTATATTACCTGAAAAACATTCACATTGGACTGCCTTAACACTGCCCTTATTGAAACAAACTCAATATGGGGTAATAATTAACCCTTTCATAACAGCAATCTCACAAAGAAGGCGAGACACTGTAGGTGAATAGGGTATTTTTTTAACTTGCAGATATCAATATGAAACTTTATCAGATGATTACTCGTATGAATTGGAGAAAAAAATGTATTACAAGTTTTCTATATTTTATGTTTAAATATGCTAATTAGGCTATTATCTAATTAAATATGCACTAATTTGCATATATTTTGATGCAATGAATCTGACCACCTGAAAATGCCAGCTTCAAAAGTCCTTTTGTATTTTGTTAATATCGTACATGCAAGAATATTTACTGTGGTTAATTGTGGCTTTCTCCTTTTGTTATCCAGGTACAGAGAAAATACTGCTAATAACCTTAAAAAATGCGATTTCGGCCTATTTTTATGCATTTAGTTATATAAATCAGGTCATGAATGACAAATCAAGAAATGCCTCAGTAAAAACATTCACAACATTGCTTAGAATAAGACTGTAAAGTATGAAACGGATTGTGCATTATGAGATCCCGCATAACATCACATCATGACAACATACATGACAACATCGCCGGTAGGTAGCCTACCACAAATAGCCAACATAAAAGAACCCCCCCCCCCTCCCCCCCAAAAAAAGAATAACAGAGTGTCGGGGTAACTGGTGAGCAGTCGTTGGCTGTTCCAAAAGATGAGTAAAGAAATGACATACATCCAGTGTATCCAGACTGGTATTGAATGATCACTTAAATCCATAAAGCCATCAAATAAGATCTGTACATGCATTTAAATTTACACAGAAAGACCTATATACACTGCAACATACAGTACCGCACGCTCAGAGACAGTGTGTGTGAGAGAGAGAGAGAGAGAGAGAGAGAGAGAGAGAGTTCTAAACATAGGAAAACAGCTATACATTATATATACTGTTGAGTCAAAAAATTAAGTCAATCCAGTGTATCCTGACTGGTATTAAATGATCACTTAAAAGTCCATAAAGCCATCAAATAAGACATGTACATGCATTTAAATTCGCACAGAAAGACCTATCTACACCTATACAACATACAGAGTCCTTAACACCTAAAACACCTATGCCTACATTATATACACTACATGCACACGCACGCGCGCGCGCGCGCACACACACACACACACACACACACACACACACACACACACACACACACACACACACACACACACACACACACAGTAAAGCTCACACAACATTTTGTCGGCAGCATCCCAGCCGAAAACATGCACAGAAAATGGTGCAAGGCACACTGTTTACAGCACAGCGACATTTCTTAGAATTGCAGGGGCTTTTACTCTTGCAGCCACATCTGATCATCTGTAAAATGTGGTCTGGTGCCATTTTGACATTTTCTGGAACACTTATTGGTATCAGTGCTTTGTTGCATGGGTCTTTCTTCCATCCAAATGCTTCAGGAGATAGTTCAGGTGGAATGTGAACCAATGTCCTCCACAATATTGCTTGAAAATGAGCCCTTTTCACATTCTCAAGAAATGCCTCTGTTGTTGGTGGAAGAGCAGCCAGGTTAGGTGAAGACAACCTTGTATTCAACCTTGTATGTGACATGCTGATACTGTCTGGAATGCCATAACATGCCGACACAAAGTTAGTGGCCTCACTGGAAAGTTGTTGGAATGGTGCCAGCACATTACCAATTGATGTCAAGTGATATCCAGCTTTTAGGGTCTTGATAACAAAGCCTTTACCAATACCAAAATAGGATGCCGCAGTGTCACACCCTGATATGACATGGGCTGGTAAAAGGTCAATTACAATGTCATTTTGTGGATTTACATTTTTATTTTTATCTCTTTCCATGTTAATACGACCACCACTGAAATTATGTACTTTGTAGGCAAACAAATAATCAGCCAAAAATTATGTAATTATTACTTACAATTTTTATTTTGTGTTACAACAGCACAGGAAGAGTAAATAGCAATGTATGAAATGGTGAAATTCTGTGTTGAATTAGTAATCCTTTTTGGGTATGTCTGAGCTGACACCACCAATATTCGCCTAAATGTTACATATTTCTGCTTGACAAACAGCTAGTTATGTAATTGTCTAAAATGTATTTGGTACGAGGACACTTTCTCCACTTTGATGTGACAGGCCTACCACCCAGAATGCTCTATGGTTAATCATAGTGCAGTTATGAAGCTGTCAAAAGCTTGCGGGCTATGGCTGCAGCGAAATCAACATGAAAGGGTTAATATCTGAAATTGGCACATCACCCACTCTTATCCTGATGGGTAAGTGTTGGACAACTACAAACAGCAAAACCAAACAACCCACTATGAGATATAAAGCCACGTTTGGCGAAATGTTGGCCTTTGTGTCTCCGACTTGGAAAATCAGGCTTTTTGGGTGAATGCCCCGCCCCTAAACATGCATGACCCCACCCCCACTGATGTCCATACCTCACCACCTGTTCTTATACTCATCCTACCATGTAAACAAACACAAAATAAGTATGGTATAGGGTATTTGGTCAGCATAACATGAATTGGGAGCCAAACACTGTTGTAATCTATGGCTGCAGCACATCAAGCATAAAAGGCTCAATATCTGAAAATGCTCAAGGGATATCACCGGGCATCGTCTGGAATCTTAATAGGTACACCTTAAGCAACCACAAACTGCAAAGAAAAAAACTTTATCAGACGAAACTGGGTTCGGCTGATATTTGGCTTTTGGCTGCCGGACTATGAACTTTTAAACAGTGAAATTCCATCGTGCAGTGTGAGCAGAAGCTTAAGACCCACGAGTGAAAATACCGCACAGTGTATTCCCGACTTAATAGGCCCTACGTCCATCTCCGGCGTGCCGGGTGGGGTAGACACCGATGCGCCCGTATCAGAGCTTGACAATGGTAAGAATGACTGCACAATCAAGAAGCTTAAATTACACAGTTGCTTTAATATTCAACACAAATTAAATTCAGTAATTAAAGCATGTTTTTATTGACAGATGAATCCAACATGGTGTCTGTTGAGCCGGATATGGAAGGCGCCAGGTCTTCGTCCATGTCAGCACCTGCCACTGCTCCCCGGTCTGCAATATCACAGCTTCCTCCTCCGGCGGTTTTAACCACTGAGGTCCTGGATGAACAGACGGAAATTGTTAAGTGGATGGCGGCATTGACCAAAACAATGCAATCCATTGACGGCACATTAAAAGAAATGCACGAAACACTCAAGTCGCAAAATAAATGAATATATGTTCAAAAATTGTTGTTCTTGTTTCACATTGAATAACCGACGCTTACCAAAAGTGTCAGAATCGTGCGATTATTTCCTCTCTCCTCCTGTGCGCTCTGGGATGTGCTGGCAGGTAGTAGGGATCTATGTGCATGGGGTCCTCTGGGTGTATCTCGGGAAAAGGTAGTCCATTCTTTAGCGCAATGTTATGGAGGATCCCGCATGCAATAACAATCTTGCACACCTTTTCCGGCATATACAGGAGAGTACCCCCTGCCGTCGACAGGCAGAGCCACCTGCCCTTAAGGAGGCCTATGCACCTCTCCACAGTTGCACGTGTGCGTATATGCGCAGTGTTGAAACGCCTCTCCTGGTCGGTGTTAGGATGCGCAAGAGGGGTAATTAAGAATTCGCTGAATACCTATGGACATAACATGAATGGTTTGGTCAGGTGGCCAACGTAAAGGTAGCCCTACAAGTACCAAAACCTCCTTTTCCTTTCAACACAAGTAAAAAGTGCAAATGCATGAAAAAATGAGGCGATTCATTACACAAGACATAATTAAACAAAATGATTCCCATGGGACGCACAAGATTCTGACATAGCATTTGGGTTTTCATCTTTCGGCTTTTTTCAGCAACACACAGCCACCCCATTAGTTACAATGGAATAACCGGTGTAAGATTACATTTAACACCATAAATGTAGGCTCTACTACTACTTTAACTATGGCCATCACTGGTTGCTTGTGCTACGTTTTCAGTGTGCCCAACACACCGAGGAGATGACTCCAACCGCGCAGTTCGCCTCCCTCTAACCGAGTGCCGGCGATGCTGTTCTGCAATATGAATGAATCATGTGTGCCCCCAGGCCACCGGGCTACCATGTTCAGGAGAGACATGTTCTCGTTGCATATGATCTGCACATTGATGGAGTGGTAGCGTTTGCCATTGACATATACGTAATCATCAACGGATGGTGGTTTCAGGCGAACATGGGTACAATCAATTGCTCCTATGACGTCCGCAAAGTCAGCAATCTCATAAAATGCCATTTTAATCACCGTTTGCTGAGCATCATCATAGGGAAATTGAATGAACCTGCCAGCCAGGGAATTGATAGCCCTTAGCACGGCTGGCATGGTTCGGCTGAGTGTTGGCTGGGAAATACCAGATCGGTCCCCTATCTCTCTCTGAAACGAGCCAGTGGCCAGGGATCCCAGGGTGGACAGCACCTGCACACGTGTATGGCATGGGAGCGCCGGGTGTTACGCCTTAATTGCGGTTCTAATAAATCGCAGAGCTCCATCAGGAGATGTCTCGGGAGACGGAAACGGCTCATGAGCCAATCGTCACTTTCTCTGAAAAAATCTCGCCGGTCACGAAACAGTCTCTCGCGCCTGATACGCGCGTTCAGGTCCTCTGATAGCCCCACATCTGTCATAGTCTCGCCATTACCGCGCCGCCAGAATCACCTCTTAAATAGGCAGCTGAATAATGAACCACCTATCACGTCACATCACAAAATACTCTTCCAACAGACTTGGGCTAGGCTTACTTGTTTTTGGCACCTTCGTGATGACCACAGGTATCATGGGACATCTTCATGTGCTCAACAGTCATTGGGTAACGCAGTCCGTCAGCCGCTGCTAACTGGCTGCCATCTGTTTAATAATTTTCTGGCCTCTTTGTGTCATCAGTGACCAAATAACGCCATATTGGCTACGTTTACATGAGACATTTAATTCAGAATTAACTCACTTTAATTCTGACTAAAGCTTAATTCTGCTTTGAAAACGTCATGTAAACACGGAATTAAATGAACGATCAAAGTAAACTCAATAGAACTATCTAATTTGAAATTATTAATTCGGAATTAAAAATGCCATGTAAACATGTAAAATGGTCTCAATCATGTCTCTGTCCTGGTTTGGCATGGTGGTGTTGTTAATGACATGGTGATGTTAACTGTCATTGTCATGGAATAGTAATGGGAGAGGAAGGAGGAGACCTCTGGGTCATTCCACACCAAATCACGGAATCATCCTGCACCACCATCTCAGATTTGGCTGAAAAAAATCAAGGACGTTCACACACTTCCCAATAAAAGAAAAATCATCATATCGTGGTCATTTAAATAAAACGCAAGCTGATTCTCTCTTGAAGTGTATTGCCCTTTTTTCTCATCCTTTTCATGAAGGTGTTTCATAAAATGTTAAGTCCACACAATATTATAACTGAAGCTGGTTTTTTCGGTGGTGAACATATAAAACACCACCATTAGGGATGCACGATGTATCGGCCAGATGTATCGGTATCGGCCGATATTTGACATTTCTCAACACATCGGACATCGGTCTGATGGGTAAAACTGGGCCGATGTTAACGCCGATGTTTTTTTTTATATGTTATGGTTCTTAAAGACTGGACTTGACGGTGACTTTCACTGTTTGTCTTCTATTTTGTCTCTATTTTTTATCTAATTATCACAGGGAGTTAAAAAGTGTTTTTGGAAATAAGAGGACATTCAAAAATTCTGTTTGTTTGCATCATTGTCATCTCTTTTTAAAAAAAAGAAAAGAAAAACATTGGTTATGGGCCAAAACCGCAATATCATAATCGGATATCGGTATCGGCCGAATTTTTTGACATCGTGCATCCCTAACCACCATATTGGGCTTATTCAGTTCACATGACAGGAATTGCCACACCAAGCCTCTTCCACAGACAATGAAACATACTGAAGGACACAACATAACATTTATTCCTTCCTTGCTTCCCTTATCTAATTCTCTCCGACGGTGAAGTATGTGGCCTGCTTGCAAAATCTGTTTTAAGAGCTCCACTACCTGCTCGGAGGTGAGAATGAATGACTCAGCAATTTAAAATGTCTTTTGGGCACAGGCATGGCTGGGTTGGATGGGTCCAACGAGTCTGGAGTGCCGATTCGGACCTCCATTTGTCATAATTTAGCCAACACACCAGTCAGCCAAGTGCTGATGAATGGCTATTTAATGGCTTTCGATCAGGAGTCTCAGCCTTTATCTTTTCCCCTTGGGGAGGAAGGCAAAGAGGGTGGGCGAGGGTGCCGAGTCTGTGGCTGAATCCCCATTGGCTGGATCCTCTCTCTAATACTGTTGTCAGGCCATCCAGAAGGGTGTTGATGCCAGTGCCCATGCAGTTACAGTACGTTCGGCAACTAAAGTGCTTACCTGTGAAACATCCACGTTCATATGCTGGGCTCTGAAGTTTTCTGCATGTGACTGTGTGTTATACCCAGATGAAGCTGCTGATGTCCATGTTGTTGTCAGGATTTGTGGGGGGAAAAACAAGCACAGTATGTGGTGAATCAGGTAAAATGGGCCATTGAGCCATTCACTTACAGTATATGAAAAAGTGGCCCAATTTACCTGAATCCACCACATATTTTCCAACCAACTTTCCCGTTCGCAAAAGATCTGTGGCGTGACCACGGGGGCCGGTTCGCAATCGGGTGTGTGAACAGGCACCGGTCCGGCACGGTTCACAGTCGACCCGAAAGCACCAAAAGTGAGGCCATTACATGACCCTGAAAGGCCTGATGTTCTTTTTCCAAATATAGTCTTCAATCTTCCAGATCCCGGCATTCCTGCTAACAGTAAATTCCATGTTGCCTCCCATCAGGTTAGGGGCAACGTGGCTCAGTGAGCTAATGTGCTCTACACTTATGCCTCTTCCACTGTCGCTTTTCAGGTAGGTCTACAGCTCGACACAGCGTGACCTGGCCGCCACTTTTTGCTTTGCGATTGAGCTGTGTCGTGGCTATTCGAAAAGGAAAAAGTGGTGACCGAGTCACACTTTGTCGGGCTGTAGGCCTACCAGAAAACCAGCAGTGGAAAATACTAGGGCTGTCCGCAAATAATCGACCAATCGATGGTCGACCAAAAAAAAAATTATTCGACCGAATTCCGTTGGTCGATTGATCGTAGGAAAAAAAAAATGCGTCAACTTTTAATTTGAAGGGCGTGAGTCGTTGTGACAAGGAAGACGTGACACGACAAGAACAGAAGCCAGTTCAAGCCACTTATTTGACCATGTCTGGAAGACTATCTAAAATATGGGAACATTTCCAAAAGGACAAAGATGACCCAAAGAGGATTACTTGCAAAATTTGCAGTAAATCATTTGCCTATCACTCGTCCACGACGAACATGCACTACCACCTCAATACTGTAAGTAGCGTTGCCTGTTAGCCTAGCTATGTTAATCTGAAGTTTTGAATGCAATAAAAAGATTAATTAAGTAGCCTACATTTTGTTTTTTGCTAATAATTGGTAGGCTAATGCTGAAGTATCCAGTTCACTGTTTAACTTAGTAAATCTTAATCTATTTACAGGCGCATCCACTTTATTGCAACCTTGCCCCCACCACATCGGCATCATCCTCCTCCTTCTATCATTAACGCAGCAGAAGCTCGTATTGAAAACCGCTCTGACTGAAAAAAGGAAGAGAGAGATAACAGACAAAATTGCCGACTTCGTAGCGCTGGACATGAGACCTGTCAATATCGTCAGCGGTGAGGGATTTAAAAGTCTAATCCAATGCCTCGAGCCAGCCTACAGTCTGCCAAGACGTGAGACGGTGATGCATGCGGTGAAGAGCAAATACACCACAACAAAGCAAACACTTCAGACCAAAATAGAGAACTGCAAAGCCCTCAGCTTAACGACGGACATCTGGACATCTAACCAGATGGAAAGCTATATGACGGTCACAGCGCATTTCATTTCCAATAACTGGCTACTGCATTCGTTCGTGCTGGAAACCAAGGAGCTGGGAGTGAGCCACACAGCT
The DNA here is from genome assembly GCF_034702125.1 of Engraulis encrasicolus. Classification (NCBI taxonomy): domain Eukaryota; kingdom Metazoa; phylum Chordata; class Actinopteri; order Clupeiformes; family Engraulidae; genus Engraulis; species Engraulis encrasicolus. Next base: position 42,979,978 of record NC_085868.1, read on the forward strand.
GCCAACATAGGCGAGCGACTCAGCGAAGTCATGGCAGACTTTAGAATCCCCGCGGAAAAAAGGGTCGCCATTGTACATGACAATGCTGCGAACATTGTGCTGTGTGCCGAGCAGTTGTCTCGCACCCCGTCATGGGGTAAGGTCCAAGGAGTTCGTTGCGCAGGGCACACTTTGCAGCTGTGCATCAATGCGGCGCTTAAAAAAGATCCAGTGTGCCGTGTCGTAGCAGCTGCCAGACGTCTTGTTGGACATTTTAAGAAAAGCGCAAAGGCTACAGTGGCTCTCGCTGAAAAGCAAAAACAGCAAAACGTCGTGGAGCACAAACTCATACAGGATGTCTCCACGAGATGGAACTCCACGCAGTGCATGTTGGAGCGTCTTCTGGAACAGAGGTGGCCGGTCACCGCTGTTCTATCTGACCCCAATACCACACAGCGATCTGACCGCGATTTGGATCTTACCGCAGTCCAGTGGAGGATAGCAGAGGACATCGTGTCGGTACTGAAGCCGATGGTTACTCTTACCGAATTGCTTTCACAAGATGACAATGTATCGCTCTCTGCCACGCTGCCCATGCTCATAAACATGAAAAGGCGTCACCTGCTGCTGCGCGAGGATGACAGTGCGGCCCTGACAGCAATGAAGAACACACTTCGTGAAGAAATCGACAAGAGGTGGGAGCTAAACGGGGAGCTGCAGACCAGCATATACATCAAAGCTGCTGTGCTGGATCCCCGCTTCAAAAGCTTGTCATTCATGGAGGAAGAGAAACGCGATGAGGCATACACTACGGTGGTTGAGTTAGCTGAGAGTCTAACTCCAACAGAAGAGCCTGCACAAAGACCGCTAGATGAGGACGACAACGAGCCCCCCATGCCTCTACAGAAGAAAAGGAAGCAGGATGAAATATCCATGCTGATGGGCACAGATGAAGAGCAGCAGGCAGAGGAGCAGAACAGTGAAATGAAACGGTATTTGGAGGATAAAACAAAAGTTGAGTCTGGAGGACCACTAGCATGGTGGCAAAGAAATGAGGAGCGCTACCCGAAGCTGGCCAGAGCAGCCATGCGTGTTCACTCCATCCCTTCCACGTCCACATCATCGGAGCGCATCTTCTCCAAGGCCGGCTTCATTGTGAGCAAGACGCGGAGTTCACTTCTCCCGGACAATGTGGACAAATTGGTCTTCCTTTCTCACAATTTGAGAAAACTTAGAGCCGAGGACAAATCACTGTGAGCCGAGGACAAATCACTGTGAGTTTCTTTTCTTATGCAAGGCTATGTTGGTCTGTTAATTTGCACTGTTTAAATTAGGCCTAGGGCCTAGGTATTATTCGTTAAGAGAGCTATGTTTGCCCATTTTATATTCATTAAGTTATTCTTTTAGCAGAGTTGCCCTCGGTCTCTGTGACTGGTTAAACTAACACTAAGAATTTCAAGTGTTTCCGTTCGGCCGATCTTTGCCGGTTGTTAAGTTTTAAAACTAAGGTAGCCACCTTAAAACATTTATCTTTGGAATCTTACAGCAAGCAATCATATTTTTTTCGTTATGTACATTTCTTAAATAAATGAAAATGTTTTTTTTATTATTATTATTATAATTTCAGGCCTGCTGGCCTATTTTGTTCTGTTCCATCATGAACAGGAGGCGTGTGGCACGTAGGCCTACTTTAAATAAATATTCAGAATGTTCAAAGTTCGTCTGTCTTTTCTGATTATTTTTGTGACACATTCAGAATTTCAACATCTGAAATCATTTGCCCGTGTAAAGGGGACATGTTTAGGATTATGGTCCTGTGCGCTTGTCTGCTGTGCGCTTGTCATAATGTCACTGACGTCGTTTTTTTTCACTCTCCGTCTGAGAGGAGAACTAAGCTGTCAATTGTTTGCTATAGGCTAGATCAGAATCAGAAAACATTTTATCAGTCAGTCACAAGGTTAGTGGTAAATGCGCATAGATACTTGCAGCCGGGCATTAAAAATAAAAATAATTTAAAAAATAAAAAAGCCGGGCATTAAAAAAAAAATAAAAAAATTGGGGGGTGGGGGGCGATTAATCAATTAGTCGGAGTAAATGACAGCCTCTGGTCGACCAACGAAATCCTTGGTCGTGGACAGCCCTAGAAGATACTACTATTATATGTCAGTGGTGCCATACCATGGTTTTACTTTTACCACCTTCAAGCTATTTGACTATCAGAAAGGAATTGAATTTAGCTTTGCTACTGTGGCTTCCCCTATTGTCCTTCTCAAAGGACTTTGATGCATTTTAATTAAACACAGCTTATAGAAAATATCTCATTGTACCCATAAATATCACATATTTCAATTTTAACCTGTGTACGAAAATGAGACATCACATCAGCAGGTGACACCCCGGCCTTCTTCCACACTTGTAGTATGCTGTATCAGTGAATAAATGTATTAAACATTCAGTAGCCTCTCACTATGCTCTACCATGGCCGCTGACAGCTTTTGCTGGGCCCAGAACAAAGTCATCTGAAAGGGCCCCCTACCCAATACATACAATATAATGGGGGCCCGATTCTGAGACCCCTATCTCCTCGTGCCCGGGACAACCTACCCGTTTGTCGCCCCTGTTGGCAGGCTTGTGCGCTACACACCAATGAAAGACCTTGGGGACAGGGGAAAATCTTTATGACCCTCCTATGACAAATTGAACGCTTTTCATTATGCACAATACAAGTAGAATTTTTAAAGGCTTTTATTCCCTTCTAGCAAAAAAAGAGAAAAAAATCAGGTGACTCATTAGATTTGAATTGGCCAGCACACTTAGGAGGACAAAATGATGAAACAGACTCAATGCGTTGGCAATTGAAACTTTTTGAATGTGTTAACACTTAAGCCTTGCCAAATTAGCAGTGTTGCCAGATTGGGCGGGTGCCCGCCCAATTGGGCTACTTGGGATGAGCGTCGGCGGGCAAAAACGGGAAAAATTGGCCATTCGGCGGTTTTTTAAGCCGTTTTGGGCCCATAGAAGTCAATGTAATTTGTTGAATTTGGGCGGAATTTAGCGCATTTTGGCGGTTTTTGAGAACCTTTTGGGCGGGATTTGGTCAGACACATCTGGCAACACTGCAAATTAGCTCATTCTTGACAGAAAAGGAGTAATGATGATCAGATATAGTACTGGTTAACCTTTTACACAGCACATATGGGATCACACAATGATTGTACTTCATCAAAGGACACAAGCAGGGCTGCCGCTAGATAAAGCAGAGTACACAGAGTGTTCAGGCACCAACCATTGCTTGGGGCACCAAACACTTTGCAACCAAAATTGGGGCAATATAAATTGAGATTGACTAGAAAACGGGGGGGGGGGGGGTTACATTATAAAGCATAGCCTATATTAATTAGGCTATTTCACAGAATTCAAATGACAACGTTTTCCAGTACCAAAACCTAAACCTACAACTAAATTGGAGCTGTGCTATGCAATGGTTATGTTATGCTTTAGGGCCTCCAAAACCTCAGCGGCGGCCATGGACACAAGGGAGAGAGCGAGAGGGAGGAGGAGAAAACAATATTTGCAGGGGATATGCATCAAGTGGAGACTTTGCAGTCACTAGTTCAAAGCCGGTGGAAGCCATGTTGCGTTTGAAGAATGAACTGCTCGGCCATCCACAAGTAAAATGGGTCTCTGCAGAGGATTAACACAAAGACACATGGGAAGGGACAGCGGTGTCTTTGCTTGTCTTTGCTTGGAAAGAGGGTGATGGGAAGTGTGGGGAGGGATGATGATGATGATGAAAGAGGAAGGGGGATCCCCCTCAGGGCAGCACCCTGCAGTAAGATAGATGTGGAGAGGAATGAACAGGGAAGGCGAGAGGGAAAGATACCTCAGGCTATTGAGGTTGGCAGGTGTTCCACTCCGCTGATGCATGTTCGTAAAACGTCATTCTGAAAACTTCCTTCAACAAACCCACTGGAATGGTAAACAATGACTGTGCCGGCCCCTGGAGGGCTCTATCTCCTCTCTACAGGGATGCACTTGAAACAAGGATGGACAAGCTGTACGAGCTGTGCTGGCTAGCCGTGCTGCCATTGGGGGACTCTGCAAACAACAAGGCTTGGAGGTACAGGAGTCTGTGGCCAAACTGCTGCGATGTGGTTGAGAGGGCCCTTGATGTGTCGCTGATATAAATGAGGTGTGACATCTGCGTTAACCTTATGGGGCACCTAAGTCACGCCCTTCTACTTCCGATCCATGGGGCTGGAGCTCTCAAAATTTTGAATGCGAGTTAATGGAGCGAGTCAAGCTAAATCCTCATCCCGTTTGGCATGTGCTCCGGATTTCACATATGATGACAGTGAATTTGAAAGGTTTGGATTTGCGTCGTAAGACCACTCATTTTCGGCACGCAAGAAACGTTATTTTAGCTTTTGTGCAAAACTGTGTTGGAGACTACACGTGCGCCTCGCATATCTGACGTGAACCAAGGCACAGCCAACCCTACCGCTGCACCATGGCTTAAGTGGCTGCACGTCGGACATGCGACGTCTGTTGTGTAGTCCAAATAATTACATATTTTTGCACACACACAACTCAAAAATCGCTTGCCAAGTGAAGTCAACAAGCACACCATTGGTTGTTATTAATTCTGAGGCACAGCATATGTGTGATCGACGGGGAAATGCGAGGTGGGTCGGAAAATAGCTTTGATCAGTCCATTACAGCCCAGTCAAAAGTTTTTGCGTTGCCAGCCCCACAAGCCGCCCGGAAGGGGTGGAGACTTTGGTGCCCCATTGCCAACTACACCCTGACAGGGCAAGGGGTTTGTAATTGGAGGTCACACACTGAAGATCTAATATTCTGTCAGCTTAGAAGTACTGAAAGTGCAATGCAAGTTAACGGCATATACGTAAAAAGGATGTTTTATGATTGTTGATGTGAATGATGCATGCAGCAGAAATGACAACAAAAAATTAGAGGGATATCAGAGATAATTTTCTCTGTGACCTAGACTTGAGTCGTCGTTTGAGTGTGAAGAGGGAAAGGGAGAGAAAGACAATGTGCCTGTGTGTGGTTGGAGTCCATGAGTGTGAGCTTGTCAAAGTGTGCTGCTGTATATGTGTGAGTGCGTGCGTGCGTGCGTGTGTGTGCGCGCATGCATGTGTGTGAATGTGAGAGTAAAAATTGAGAGTAACAATTAGACATAGACAGTAAGCATACATTCCACCTAGAATACCTATACAACACTGTCTATATCCACACCAACATGATCTCCAAAAATTCCGTGCTCCTGGACACGGATGTTAAGGACACAAAATCTGTGTCCAGGAGCACGGATTTTGCCAAAATTCCGTGCTCCTGGACACAGAATTATTTTCCGTGATGGACACACAGAAGTGCTCTCTCTATACTCTCACAGCTCTATGTTTCCACAGTCTTGTGTTTTCTCAGGATTTTTCTAATTTCAAATATTTTTTCTCAAAAAAAAACATTTCTTACTGACAGGTTAGGGTTAGGGATTGTTTTGGTCTGGGCACAGCTATTTTCCTTTCATTCATTAGGCTATATGAATTTGATAGTCTAGCAACCAACCGGAAAAGGTATTTCTCAAAAATATGTCTTTAATGACAGGTTAAGCTTAGGGAATGTTTTGGTCAGGGCACAACTTAAATAACTATAGCATTATTTTGTTTAGGATTAGCATTTGGCATGTATTTTCTAATGATAGAGTTAACACAGTGTTGTGGTAATAGCCCTTAGAAAGCACTTCCGTGTGCCCATCACGGAAAACAATTCCGTGTCCTGGAGCACGGAAAACAATTCCGTGTCCAAGAGCACGGAATTTTGGCAAAATCCGTGCTCCTGGACACGGATTTCGTGTCCTTAACATCCGTGTCCAGGAGCACGGAATTTTTGGAGATCAGGCTGCAACACCTATAGTGTACAGCCGTCTCCAAAAGAGTTGTCGCCTATCCATCTGTTTGGAATAACAGCTAATAACCTGACTTTCAATTAATCACCTGGCTTCAGAAGTCACTCATATGAAAGCTACAACCCTCCCGAATGAAAATGTATGTACAAAAATAAATGTCATGCAGCAAAGAAAGATTGACCCTTTAATGAACAGACAGGGCAGATTTTCACAAGACAAGACAGATTTTTTGTCGCCTATCGAACATAATGTGAAAATGAGCAGATAAGTCACTTCAAAACATTTCAAATACGCAGATCGGGTGTCATACTTAATCAGGTGTCATACTTAACACCCCCCCGCTCTCTCTCAGGAATGAAAAGGTTTTTGGTGCTCCAAAAACCAACAATATACAAAAGGAGTGATATGTTATGTTTGAGAATGGGGTAAAATTATTGGAAGTTGTAAGCACTGAGTGAGGCCTGTATATAATAACATAAGAGGTGAGGTGAGGGGTGGTGGGTTTAGTTGCTCCTGCTACCACTGAAAGTGAGACAGTAACTGTCAAATGTTCCTTGGAAGGGCACTTTCATTTGCAACAATTAGTGGCACATGTTCTTCCTTTGATTTGTATGCGGAGCAGTGAAGCAGACACAGGGAGCTGGTAATTTATTTCCCGCTGTTGCCATTGTGATTTGAGCAAACAGGTTTTTGGAAGTGCCATTCTCTGCCATTCTGTTGGTACTTCATTTTTCATTTGCGAACAGTGGCAGTGGCACATTGAAAGTAACCTGACTCGCGGCCTATGAATTCGTCCTGCCTTGCTCCACGAACATCATGTGTAGGACTGTAAAGGTGTGGTTTCATCAAAAAAACTCCATGCATGTGATTGGAGAAACACTCATCTGACATGTTTGAGGTGCTACTGTAACTAAGCACAGATTCTAAAATTGCATGAGGGAGTCCATGCGATGCCATTGTTGTCTGAAACAACCTTTGACTTATTTTTCCACTACAAGAAAACTTCTCCTCCACTTCTCTTCACTATCACATCTCTACAAATCCTGTGATTATTGGTTTGACTGCATGGTGGTTCAGGAGCAGGGTGAATCAGAAGGTCCTCCAAGACCCACATGTGAGCTCAGAAGCTGAGATACTGTGCGTGATGGTCTAGCGAGGGTGAGGCTAACCCTGATTTAGACAGGGGCGTAGATAGCTTTATGGGAGTGAGGTTTAAGGGGGAGAGTGTAACGGAGGCTAACTAGCACAGAGTTGGCGTGGAACGTTGGTAAACCTCCCTCCGATAGCCTCATACAGTCTCGTGCCGTTGGGCCGAGAGACTAGTCTCTTGGCCCAGCGGTATCGTACTGTGTCTCCCATTGCCGAATCGTTGTAGTTGACGAGGTCGCACGTTCGATCCCCGAGGGGGGTGAACAGGTGCAAGATGACCTCCGTCACATCTGAGCTGACATGTATCAAGATGAGCCGCCTTCGATCGGGAGTTTACTGCATTACAATTGTGGCTGCTTTGTGGATTGTATCAAGATGGGCCATATCTTCCGGAGATTATTGAAGAGGAATTACACTGATTGTGGATGTGATTCATCTTATTACACATTTCACATGCTCTTTTCTGCGGGATCAACTCGAAAGTTGAAGGACACCGTTGTTCCGTTTACAAGCCTCAGACCGTAAGTATTGTGGCTATTATCACACAGCTGTTTTGGTTAGTCAATTGCAGTAGTCAATGTGTCGTATCATGTCTGAACAGTAGCCTAACCCAAGAAAGGCGTTGTGTTGTCCCCCTCTTCCCTGTTGTTCTGTTGATTCAGAGAACAGAATAATAATTTGGCCATAGCTTTCATAGCTGACAATCTGGAAAGCTGGGCTATTCATTTTAAGCGCAGAGTATGACTACTGAAAGCTGCCTACTGCCACGAGCCGCAATAAGAATGACTTCAATAGCTGCGCTCGTCTCGCAGCTCTTTTCGAAGTTGTGCTATGGTGGGACACAAAATCTATACATGGATCTAGACTACTGTATGCACACATATATTTACATTGACATACTATACTTATTCGAACTTGAGCAACGGGAGCAGTGTATTCTAGCTCTGACAGCTGATTCAACTTCCTTGTTGACAGCCCAGCTCGTCAGCTAGTGGAGCAGTAGTAATTTGTGATGTTCTCCGTGCTAACTTCTGGTGGTTCAGCCAAGAGGTAGTTTGGATGCAGCTGCAGAATCGGTGTGGCAATGTCAAACATGCCAGCCACATACTTTATTTTTTAGTTTGACGAATTGTGCTGGGTCACATAATATCTTTGCATGGTCAATTGCCTCCTACTGTTATACGGTTTACATGGTAAATGTAAATAAATAATAAATGTAAATAAATAATAAATAGGCCTATAAATGTATATAGGCCTACATTTATTCAAACGTGAGCAGCTGATTCAACTTCCTTGTCAGTCCAGCTCGCTGTTGTGGAGCAGCAGTAATCCGGCATGTAAAACTCTGCACGGCTCGCGGTCAGCAAAAAACAGTCCCAACAATCCCAACTGCCAAGACGGCAATTAGGAGACCTTTTTTGTTATGTGTACTCGGTATAAACAAGCGTGTATCGCGAGTCAATTAGGAGTAAAAAAATGTTTCTCAAATCATGTGCTACGTGTTTACATTGACTCTCGCTAGCTTAGCTACATTTCGCCTTCCAGAGGGAGTCTAAAACAAGACAGCCACTGATGTGAAAAATAGGATCAATTTCCTCCTTACTAAACCTAGGGCAGGGATTTTAATAGTACTGAGCCCCAAAATAGTGGCATACCCACATTACCTGTTAAAAATGTCTGCATTTCCTTCTCTGGGATACTGCTGATGCCGATGGAGTTTTTGTAGTATAAAGCATGGCTTGCTTACTTAACCCAAGGCCCAGCAAGGGTAATGGACAAAAGCCTCTGTCATCATTGCATTTCTCGCACGCTAGAAACCTCCACTACCTCTCTGCTCTCTTTGTATCAATTTACAAAGAGGAAGAGGAAATGTACAGTAAAGCCTTTGTTCACTATATTTAGCAAGGTAAAGGCCACATTTATGCCTTGGGAAAGGCAGTGAGTCGAGTGCTAAAATGAGTGTTCCCTGATGCCTTACGCTGGTCATTCATTTATAATGCATTGCAAACAATAAAAGGCATCACAAATGTATTATTCCAATGGATCTCCCCTCAAATCATGACAGTTATTAATTTTGATCTCTACCTACTTTGAGTGAAATGTTGGCTATCAAATATCTCCCTTGACACTGTTTTTTAAGGACACATTTGCTCTAATGAAAGTAGGCCTACAGTCCCCTCCAAAAGTCTTTGAACAGAAAGGCAAATTGTTTTTTGTTGTTCACTGACGACCTTGAGTTTTCAGGCAAAAAGATGAATATGAGAAACGAGTTCAGAACGTCAGATTATATTTCCTGGTAAAATAAAGCATGGTGTATGCGTGACCTTTTGTTAGAAAACAAACTCAAAGAAAAGCACGCAGGAAACCGATTGTGCTGACAGTACAAATATTCTTTTTATTGAAGATAGAAAATAGTTTCTTAAAATGTATTTCTAAAATATTTTCTTTTTTTCTTGTATAAAAATCAAGTGCAAGTTGGTTATACAAGGCTTAGACCGGGCACACACTATTTCATCATTTCATTTATTTAAACTCGAAGAATCATTGAGGGCCCAGCCCTCATTTACAATGATGTCGAGTAAAACAAACAATTGCACATATAAAATCATATATAAACAACGAACATACACAATACACCATAAATCATATAAGAGATAAGAATTAAGACAAACTATGAATTAAAACTTATGAGTTAAAACAAGTGCAAGTATGTGATAAAAAACTTCCCAGTGTAACTTTAAAATGTTCTAATGGCACAAAGGCTTGAAGACCCATCCTTAGTTGTAAGTTATTCCAAACTGAAGGTCCACAGACACTAAAAGCTGTTTTACCCAGTTCTGTGCGGGCATAAGGGACCTCCAGTAAAAAATTGCTGCTGCGGGTTTGGTATGGGTTGGAGTGCCAAACTAAAAGAGATGAAATATAAAATGGGAGTTTGCCAGTGAGGGCCTTATAAATAAAAATAAAATAATGCATGTCCCTTCTGTGAGAAAGTGGAGCCCACCCAACTTTATCATATAACAGGCAATGATGTGTACTATATGGATCCCCAGTAATAAAACGAAGAGCTGAATGATAGACAGTGTCAAGTGCCTTCAGATTAGAGAGTGGTGCATGTCTGTAAATAATATCACCATAGTCAAGGGAAGACAGAAAAGTAGCTTCAATTAACTTTTTTCTGCAGAAAACAGGAAAGTGATATTTATTTCTGTGCAGGAAAGATAGCTTTTGTCTGAGCGTAGTGACAAGACAGTCAGTATGTTTCTTGAATGTGAACTTGTCATCTAGCCAGATTCCCAGGTACTTATAATGTGATACTCTCTCAATAACAGACCCATCTAAAGTAGATATATTAAAATCATTTTTCATGCCATGCTTAGATCGAGTAAAGACCATACATTTAGTCTTGCTTACATTAAGTAGAAGCTTAAGACTAATGAAGGCATTTTGTAGGATATTAAAAGACTGCTGCAATTTCTCCAAGGCTAGCTGTACAGAATCCGCAACACAATACAAAATTGTATCATCTGCATATAGATGAATAGAGCAGTTGGAAAGGAGAGAAAGTATGCTATTTATGTACATGGTGAAGAGTACCGGACCTAATACTGAACCTTGTGGGACCCCCTTGGTTATTAGCAGGGGGTCAGATTGAGTATTACCCAATTTTACAGTATGGTGTCTGTTTGAAAGGTAGCTCTGGAACCATTTACAGGCACTTGCATTAAAACCAATACCAGGCAGAATTTGTAGAAGCAGAGAATGGTCCACGGTGTCAAATGCTTTGGATAAGTCCACAAAGATGGCAGCACAATGTTTTTTTCTTGTCAAGAGAAGTGATAATATCATCCATTACTTTAGTAGCAGCAGTAACTGTACTATGTTTAGGCCTAAAGCCTGATTGGAGAGGGCTCAAAATATTATTGGTATTTAGAAATTCTTTGAGCTGATCATTTACCAACTTCTCTAGTATTTTTGAGAGACACGGTAGCTTGGATATTGGTCGATAGTTGTTAGGGTCAGTCTTATCACCCCCCTTGTGCAACGGGGTAATGTGTGCAAATTTCCATAGTGTAGGGACAACTCCAGTGGAAATAGAAAAATTGAAAATGTGCAATAATGGCTCTGCTATTATATATGCCGCAGTGCGAAGAAAAAGGGGATCTAGCTGGTCTTCTCCAGTGGATTTGCGACTATCAATTGCTAATAAAGCAGATAGCACTGTATGCTTAGACACAGGATGAAGCCTGAATTCCAGATCATCGTCTCTGACATTGTCTCTGATACGCATATCATGTCCAGCCCTAGGCATAAAGGAATGATTATTGCTATTGTCAAAACTTTGACTGGCTAAAGAAAAATGTTTATTAAGAGCACTGCAAATGTCTGATTTGTCTTGTAGTAGACAATCATCAAACTTAATTGAAGAAGGCATAGGTGTAACAGATTTATTGTTTTTGTAATTTACAGCCTTCCAGAATTTTGCAGGATCTGAGTACGAACTAGAGACAAGGTTAAAGTAATAGTCAGATTTAGCCTTTCTTACAGATAATGTACATCTGTTCCTGATTTTCCTGAAACTTGTCCAGTCGGAGGCATCCTTGCTCCTCCTTGCTAATGACCAAGCCTTATTTCTTGACTGAAAAAGAGAGGAGAGTTCAGGGGTGAACCATGGGTTTGTTCTACTTTTTACTCTTATCTTTTTAAAAGGTGCATGTTTGTCAACAATGCAAATAAATGAGTTTGAGAAAAACTGTAGAGCCAAGTCAGCATCAGGAATTTCAGTTGTTAGATGAATGTCACTTTCATAGAGATCATTTAAAAAAGCTTGCTCATTAAAATGTTTCATAGTTCTTTTAACCAAAATGTGAGGCAGTGCTTTGGTTAGAGTGCTGTGCCTAATACAGGCAATGGGACAGTGGTCGCTGACCCCTAAATCAAAAACACCACTTGCGCTAATTTTGTTCATCTTATTTGTAAAAAGTAGATCAATAAGAGATGATTTGCTAAGGTTCTTAGAGTTTGGTCTTGTTGGATCATTAATAAGTTGATCCAAAAATAGACTCGAGAAAACATCTCTAAGATGTTTGGAGGCATCAGTTAGCCAGTCAATATTAAAATCCCCAAGAACTAGAACTTCTGAGTCAGTGAATCTAGATATCAATTCTGCCAGCTGATCTATGGATTTAGAATCAGCTGACGGGGGTCTATAGATCCCAACTATTATGAAGGAGTTGTTATTGGTGCCATAATGAACCTTGAGTGCAATAAATTCAAAGGATTTAGGTTCACTTAAGGAATACAGAAATGTGACAGAAAAATGTGACTTCACGTAAATAGCCACACCCCCACCCCTCCCAACCCTGTCAATTCTAAATAAATTGTAGCCTGAAAGGTTGACTTCAGAGTCATCAATTTCACTCTTCAGCCAAGTTTCTGATAAAACCAAGATATCAGTGTTAGTTTGAGCAATTAAAATATTTAGGTGGTCCATTTTATCTCGTTGCAATATACTTCTGATATTGAGGTGGATTAACCCAATGCCTTTTCTGTCCTTAAAAACACATGGATTGTCCAAGCGAACAACGTCAGGGGTAGACTCCAATGGACATGTAGCATTCATGACTTCAGGGCTTAGTCCATTATTGAGAGGGATATCAGGAGAAGAAATAGGAAGGACAGTCTCTGGCAGGGAGATATCATTGCAGATGGGCAGGCTTTGACATTTCCGAGGAGCCATCTGCTGGCCAGAGGAGGTATTTGAATGGGAGGGTGAGCAAGCAGCAGCAGAACGAAGTGATCTGACATTAAGAAGGGCCATCTGTAGGTGATGAGAGGGGCTACTTATTGCCTGTGTAGTTTGATCCCCAAGTGATACAGCAGGAGAGGGAGAGCTGCAATTATCAGCAGGACCCATAGTAGAGCTGGGTGTGTTTGTGAACTGGATTGGGTCATGCTGTGTTGAATGTCAAGGTGTGCTGAAAGCAATGAACTGAATAAAGTTGGTGGTTAGCTCTAGTAGGCCCAGTTTGTTTGGATGCACCCCATCAGATCTATATAAAAATGATTTGGTCCAGAATATATCAAAATTAGCAATAAAATCATGACCAGCTAGATTGCAGAATTGTTTCAGCCAGGTATGGAGACTATGCAATCTGCTGAAACGCTCTGAATTACTGGAGCTAAGTGGGATAGGGCCTGACATTATGCAGCGTTTCCCGAGGCTTTCAACAGTGAGACATAACGTCTCCAGCTCATTCTGTAGCTTCACAGAGTTCCGGGCCATGACGTCATTTGTCCCCACGTGAGCAATGACAGTGTTTACGGAAGAATGTCTGTTCAATAGGGACGGAATGAGATGAGAGATGTCAACAACCCTTCCTCCCGGGATACAGTACGTGATAGCACTAGGAATAATCAGATCTCTGACAATCGAATCACCAACAATGAGAATTTCAGAAGGACATTGAACATACTTGTCAGGACCAGACAGAGGAGGACCACAAATGCGTCCCGTTTCTCTCACAGTTTACTGAGAGGCGTCCGATGGAGCTGGTGGTGGAGGGTCCGGGAGTCCTGGGGGGGGAACACACACAAAACAAGGCAAATTAAACAGGGCAGATGTACAGACAGGGGCAGGCAGTAACCGTTGGGCGGAAGATAGAATGGCTGGTCGGTTTACCGGGGTTGGAAATCAGGGTGGTCGTCAGACAGAAGGCAGGTCGGGTTTTCCAGGGCAGGAGATCAGGTTGGTTGTCGGACAGAAGGTAGGTTGGGTTTTCCAGGACAGAAGATCAAGCAGAGAATCAGGTTGGTCCAGGTTAGTGTTCAGGAGTCAGAGGTACTTGTAGAAAGCCAGCGAACAGGTATCAGGAACAAGTTTGCAGACGATCTGAAAGAGAGGAACTGAGAACCAGAGCTTTATATACAGGGGTTAATGGCAGAGTGAATGCAGTGCAGGTGGCTGGCAAATGAGGAGGCAGAGTGAGAACAGGTGTAGCAATTGAGCAGAGCAGAGTGAGCACAGGTGTAGCAATTAAGCAGAGAAGAGTAAGCAGGTGGGATAATTGAAAGCACTAATGTTGCCTTCACAATCTCGGGACCTCTCGAGACAGCTGACGACACTGCTCATGTGACAACCGAGTTCTGGACTTTTGCGCATGAACGCCACTGATCCCGGAACAATCGGGATTCATGCGTGTTTTGCTTTGGTTCTCTTTTCTTTTTTTCACCTCACCTTGAACATCCACACCCACGACATATCATTTTAGCTTAAGTAGGCTAAATCAAACAGTCATGTACATCTGCAATTGAATGACATCAACTGGTGTTGTTGATAGTGTCCACTCACTGGTTACACACTAGTATTAAGGAGGGTTACACTAATGTCGCCTTCACCAGCTCGGGACCTCTCAAGACAGCTGACGACACAGCTCACATCACAATCGAGTTCTGGAGTTTGGCACATGAACGCCACAGACCCCGGAACCATCGGGATTCATGCGTGTCTTGTTTTGGTTCTCTTTTCTTTTTTTCACCTCACCTTGAGCCTCCTAACGACATATCATTTTAGCTTAAGTAGGCTAAATCAAACAGGCAGAGACCAGCATTACTGTACATCTGCAATTGAATGACATCAACTGGTGTTGTTGATAGTGATTACAAGGTGATATTTTAGCATTTATGATACTGTTTACATGCTAGTTCCATGCATGGGCGCCATGCTGATGATGCGTGTGTCGTCATACAAAACACAAGCTCGGGAACTCGTTGTTCTATACTTCCGCCTGGGATCAACCTCGATAATTATCGATCTGACACTGCGTCACCAAATCTTCACGCCCACTTTCCCGAGGTTTTAGGTGGGCTTTCTTGGGATTCTCGACTTTTTGAACGAGGTATAACTCCTCAGTTCACAATAAAATGTTTCACCACTGCAAACCAGGTAATTCAGTAGTTCACACCAAGCTGACTCAAGTCAGATAAATGTATACACACGGGATTCAACTCACTACACTCTATGGTATCCACTGCACACTATGTAGGCCTATTTAATAATTATGGCACTCGCCAGTTCCCCCAAAAGAAACACACAAACCCAGCTGTTATGCTCCCAACTCACACACAGTATTGCGCAGTTACCCGTGGGCACTCAATGAAAAGGGTTTACAAAATAAAACGTAACAAACATAAACACACGAAACAATAATAAAAACACCCTTAGCAAAACAGTGGCTATTGACACGGCTCTCTGTTGGTGCCG
Organism: Engraulis encrasicolus; assembly: GCF_034702125.1. Lineage (NCBI taxonomy): Eukaryota > Metazoa > Chordata > Actinopteri > Clupeiformes > Engraulidae > Engraulis > Engraulis encrasicolus. The sequence continues at coordinate 42,995,298 of NC_085868.1, forward strand.
GTCCTAAAACACAACAAAAATACCATGAATGGAACGCACAATGTGCTGCGTGTAAACCTACAGAGTAAAGCAAACACATTCAAGTTTTACAGGCTTGTAGCCTACCTGTTGTACGATGAACGAGGCAACGCTAGCTTCTTTTCAAGGCCCCTCTTCCCCGTTGGTGCAGCTCGCACCTACAATGCCACACAGCATAGGCAACAGCGATAGTGTGTGTGCGTGTGTGTGTGTGTGCTTGCATGCCGTGTGCTAACAGGTGCAAATGCTCATACCTGGCCACGCTTCTCTCAAGGCACACGGCCGGCGTCTGCCTGGCTTCCCTCGGATGCCCACTACTGCTAAAACAATTACTGGCGTAAGTATCAAATACACAAACCCAGCAAAATAAACCTCCCAATTAAGACACGCAGCCTACTCACCAAGATGCCGGCAGGCTTAGTACTGATACTTCGGGTTGCGACTGGAACAAACTTCAGTGCTTTCAGTGTTTCACGAACAGAATTCGAGGCAGCGTTTTACTTAGCGTGCCAACAACCGCGTGCCCTGGTACCAACTGCAACCCAGGTAACGAGATCAAACGATAGTTTGCCACTGACACAAGACTCCATAACTTCGCACAGCCGGACATCAAAGTAAAAGTCCACCCCTCCTTCCACTTAAGGCTACGACCACCCGCCGGTTACATCTGGAAAAAAAGACAAGTCCACTCACAAACTAAAATCTCCACACTGTACTTACACAGACCCACAAAACCTTAATTAACTGTCCCCACCACAGGCCATGTCTAGGGTTGCAACCCATGTTGTTATTATGGTTATTGCTCTTGCTGCCATCACTACACTTGGGCCCATAATCTGTGGTTTCAAGGCTATTTTTTGTGGTGCTTCTGCATCCCACTGGGAATAGTCCCCTTTATGGCTCCTCCAGGGAAGTCGACAGTTGGGAACAAAGGAGTCTGCTGTCGCGAGCCCAGGAAGAGAGAGGGGGGCCTTGCTTCCCCATTACATTGTATGTATGTATTGAAAGCGGGGCCCTTTCAGATGATTTTCTCCTGGGCCCAGTCAAACCCGTGAGCGACCCTGGGCTCCTCCACCTCCACCCCCCGAGGAGAGACATGCTTTGTGTGGTGGCCTCAGTAGTTGTTAGAGGAAGTCTACTATGTGCTGTGCCTGTGGCTGGGGACAGAAGTGGCTTGCCTACTGATGCCTAGCTCACTCCACTCCACAGGTACCTTCAAGGAAGTGACCCAGCGGAGCTCGAGTTGGCGATAGAGAGCTGCAGTGGGACCAGGAGTCCCTCCCTAGTAACACAGAACGTAAAGAGAACGTTTGACTTTTGGTTCTCTAAAGGTTGGGGTTATTACCAAACCAAAATTTACCACTTAGAAACGTTCCCTTTGGTTACAGTAAAAACCAAGCAGCCATTGGTTCCGGTTCGGTTCTGGATACGTTTCGGATACGTAATTTTTGGTTCTGTTTTGGTTCTCACTGGGTTGCCAGGAAAGTTTAATTTAAGTTCCCAGAACGATATAAGTGTGGTTCCCATTCCATTCCCTCGCCGTTCTCTCACCGTACCTTTATTGCTTTTCATGTTTGTTCCCTCATCGTTCCCATATGGTTCCCATAACCTTGATGGTTACATTATAGGTCTGGTCACGTCTGGTTCCCTAGACGTGCTCCTGATGTTCCCCCAACTTTGTTTATACTGTGTTGTTCAGAGCATAAGCAATGATGACTGTCCACCCGATTAAATCATATACGTCTACAATCTACATATTAGTAACAGTATTTCCTCCAGATTTAATCATGTACACAATCTATTTTTTTATTCCATTTCATTCATTTAACTCAACTTGGTTGGGTTGATCTAAGGTTTGGCTGTGCACACAACATCACACAAAAGATGTGGTGAGTGAAAGAAATAACTTGAGAACTTGTTACACCTTTGCCGGTAACAAGCAGGCCCTTCACAACCAATCTGTCCATCAGCGCCTGGCCAAACCTAATTACTTAGGGCTGGTATATCATGATTCAATTGCTTGCACCTGAAAAACTCCTAATCAATCTGGTCACATGGTACTCTTGAGCCTGTATATAAACCTGCTGTCAGAGTGCTTTAGTTATTTGCCTGCCTGCCTGCCTGCCTGCTGGCTGGTCAGCATGGCACAGCATAGCGCTTGTTTAACTGCTTTGCAAGCAAGCTAATAGCGCTTTTGGCTTATGACATTTGTTAGCTACATCTTGTGCCTTGCTTTGTGAGCTAGTCAGTAACAGCACATGTTACATTGCTTGCGCCATTGTGCACTTGATGTAGATGGTATGATTATCTTTAAACTTCATTAAGGAAAACATTTGGTATTAATCCCCACTAGATTGTGTTCATACATGCTCAGCTGATATTTCTCTCACATTGTGGTACAGTACGGCATATACTGATGCATAAAATATAGACATCATACGTGTTTTCAACAACTTTAATCATCATTCTAAGACAGCATTGTGCCACACTGATGCCAGGCGCAGGGTGTTTCAGTGATGGTGGAGGATGGGAGGTCCTTAAGTACCATGATCAGGGTACCTCAACTATGGTGAGAGATAGTGGGGCAGGACCAAAACACATTCACAATAATAAACAAGGTTGGGGGAACATCAGGAGCATGTTTAAGGAACCAAATATGCAACCAACAAGGTTAAGGGAACCATATGGGAACGGCAAAGGAACAAACATGACATGAACAGGAATAAAGTGACGGTGAGAGAACAATAAGGGAACGGAATGGGAACTACACATATAACATTCTAGGAACGAAAACTAAACTTTCCTGCCAACCAAGTGAGAATGGAAAAATAACCAAAAATGACTCTCTGGGGACGTACCCAGAACTAAACTGGAACCAAGGGCTTGTGTTCCAGGAACCTTCGTAGAACTAAAAATTGTTAGTAGGGCTCCACGCCACTGGCCTTCACTGGCCACAGGGAATAGTCCGACTAATTAACAATCTGGACGTCTTTCATTTTCACTCTTACACACACGCGGTCTCTCTCACACACGTGCACACACGCACGCACACATACTAAGCACGCACACGCACACACACACTAAGCACACACTAAGCACAGTGTGCGGTTTTAATATGAGTTAATAGAAGTTCTATTCTCCATCTCTTTCTCACACTGTCATTCTCTCTCTTTTTCTATTTATCTGAAACCAAAATAGCTATCAGCGATTGATTTAGTGGATGAAATATAGATTTTGTTTTTTTCTGTCTAACTTCCAGTGTTGAGATGACCCATTTTACTGTAATTGAGAGAATGGCAGAGATTAGAAACTCATTAAGTGAAGTCATTGGTGTACATCAGTCACCTGAAACAACAAATATTCCCCAGGAGACATTGACCACATTTGATGTGCTGATGCAGATTTTCAAGTTTTTAACATTTAAGATGCACACCTTTCCCACTATGCTTTCATTTATAGAATTTTGCAGTAAAGTTGACCTCTGGCTGCAAGAATTGACCTTCAACTTAAAATATGAACCCAAGTGCAGCAGATACATTACAGTAATCCACAAGCAGAAAGCATTAGCATGTATACTTTGATTAATTATGGATATCACCCTATACATAAACTGGTTGTATTTTGGAAAATAGATAAAAGTCCAATGACTTCTTATTTGAAATGCACAACATTTATGAAGTTTCATCTTTCTTAACATGCATGTTTTGATCTCTGTTTACCCTCACTTATAGCCTACATATCCAATCAACCATTAGTTACTAAACATATACTTTCATCACTGCTACATTAGTTAACACTTTTACTTCCATCACTGTAAATACAGTATTGCCAAGGAAGAGCTTTTATTCATCACTTTTAACCTAAAATCAAACACTTGTTCAAAGAGTTGTAACATTGAGACAACATGTGATCATCATATTGCAAAGGCAATGTCAATGTATTTTCTTGATGGGAGGTCCTCTGTTGGCAATCTCTCCTTCATCTTTTGTCACATTTTGCACACTTGAATCAGGAGTCATATTCAGCATGTCCTTTTGTCAATAAGCCCTCATCACATTATAATGAGTCACATTTATCATTGTGGACGCTTATTCACATCAGATATTGGAAGGCTCTCCAAACCTCTTTGATATGTCTTTCACGCTCAGGTCACAGCAGGCATCAAGCTCGTTTAGTTGAAGTGTTCAGATCACCCTAAATGAAACATTTTTCCAAAGGAAATGTCATCTCATCCAGCAAATATTATGTTGGTTCATGGTAATGCTAAGGCAAAGAGGAAAGCAGTGCATACTTCAGTAGGTAAAGTAGGCCTAGATGATTAACCCCTTAGCGCAGCAGCACCTGTGTTATAACCTTACTGTCACCAAAATTGTAATGTCTATGTCTTAATCTGTCTTAATCTGTTCTCGGCACTGTCATAGCAATGTTGTTATGATGTAGTTTAGTATTTTCAGCATACACGTAGAATAGGCCCGCCGGCGACCCCATCGTAAGAGGCTACGAAACGTGAAGGAATATGTTGGATTGCTCTTCTATTCTTCTGAAGTACGTAGGTCTACTAAAGACAGCATTGTATGACTAAGGATGTTCTGGGATCTTTGCTCTTGAAGTTGAGACCCTTGACAACCCCATTACTTCTTGTGACATTGTATGCAAGAATGAGGAAAAGTAAATAGATAGATAGATAGATAGATAGATTATTTATTTGTCCTTTCGGAAATTTGTTCTGTGCCATTTTCAGTGCATCTGATACAATTACAAAGACATTACAATAAACAAGAACACAATAGACAAACACGCCCCCCCCCCCTGCCTCCCCTCTCTCTATAGGACAAAAAGACAGGTTGACAAAAAACCCAACATAAACACATTAAAGTGCAGTATTCAGTACCAAAGTGCAGTGTGCTATTCAGTCTAACTTACAGTTGTCTTATTTAGCATGGATATACTAGTAGGTATAAATGATTGGCGGGCTCTGTTTGTCTTAAATGAGGGCATCCTAAACCTCCTACCTGAGGGCAACAACTCATATGCTTGCTGTAAGGGGTGGGGGAGATCCTCTCATATGGTATTTGCCTTCTTTACCACCCTTGCTTCAACAGTCATGGCCATGCTATTTAGTGGCTGGCAAGCAATCTTGCTGGCCATGTTGATTATCTTATGCAGCTTATTTTTATTAACAACAGACAGGGAGAAGTACCAGGCCACAGAACAGAAACATAAAATGCTCTCAACAAAAGAATGATAAAAAACCCGCATCATATCCCTATCCACTTTAAATTGTCTTAGCTTTCGCATGAAGTACAGTCTCTGCATTCCCTTTTTGTAAATAGTATCGGTGTTACAGCTCCAAGTTAATTTGTCATCTATTACAGTTCCCAGATATTTATAGTTTTTCACCACCTCAATGTCTTCCCCATGTATGACCATGTTCTGATGGGTGCGTATCTATTGGGTTTCAAACTCATATTCTGACAAGATCTGTTTAATAAATGAATGAGAAATGCAACTATGGCACAAGCCTTACTATCTATTACTATTTAAGATCAAAGTAGCAATTTATAAAAATGCTTAACTTAAAGGTGCACTGTGTAGGATGGTGGCAAACATACTGCTCATAAATACTGTGCTGCCAAATTTGATATTTTTCATGAATATTTACTAAATAATGAACTAATAATTGCTAGTGTAACCAAAGCACAGTAAGCTTTGCAGCTTTATGATAATTCAAAATGACAGACAATGGAGAAGATGCACCTTCTCATGTATGAAAAATGCCTTTTCCCCAGTCATATTGAATAGGATTTTATGGCAGCGGTAAGTATTTGTAAAAAGGTAACATTTTGGCAGCATGAATTCTGGAAAGGAACTGCTGAAATATTACACAGTGCATCTTTAACAAAAATGCTCTCTGCTCTTCCCATTTTGTTTGGTCTTTATGGTATTTTCCCTTGAACTAGCACTGTTTGTATTCTCTGCATCAGTCATTCATAGCAGTTGTTGTGGCCACTTTACTTCTCCACTCGGCAGCACTGAGCTCTGATCGATATTTCCCTCTGGGTATTATAACAGGCCTCGTCTTGCACATAACAGGAATGTGCAACCAGTGCCTCTCTCATCCCAGGGAGGAGCATCTCAAATCCTTTGAACAAACCCTCCACACACATACACACACACCAGCCAGTACCACCACCCATCACCTACGCCTGTGCACAGCCTGCCTTCTCTTTCAGCTCAGCAGGTAAAGGTGCACACTTGGATGTGAAGACACGAAAAGATGCAGCACCACAGGTTTTGTAGTGAGACAAAAAGGTTTTTTTAATATGTGAGGCAAAACATGGCAAACATTCTAGTTCCCTTTGGTGCTTTCGCACAGTTTGTTTGCGTGTCATCATCCACAGGCCTCCACTTTGATTCTCAATCTTTTTTTTTTTGCCACGTTCGCCATTTAAAATAGCAACAAGATACTAGATAAAATAGCAACAAAGACAACTCCAAACAAACAAAGGTGGCTCTACATAATTGTCTGTCCCTTGTAAACAAAGCTTGGTGACAAACTAAAGAAGGTACAAACGCATAGACTTCTTTCGATGTACCCTCCTGATCATCTGTGTCCTGTAGACTGTAGAGGAAGGAGAAGACCTATCAAAGAGTCTCTTTTTAGTCATGTAGGCCTAAATGAGCTGGTCTTGAGCAAAAACAAAATAAACAATCTTGTTATTCAATCATATTATTCTGTAACCATCGTTCACTGTAATTGCAGAGAAACAGGAGAGCTGAGCAAAACATCTACTTTTACTGTCCCATTTGTCTTCTAACAACAAAGAGACTACAGTATACTGTAGAGGGATGGACATATGCAATTACATTTCACTGTGTTTTTGTGTCTGATCAATTAAGTCTGATCAATTAAGTAATTCAATTGGGCTAGTATCCATAATGGCTATAGGCACCATCATTAACCATAGGCCTATGTTAACAACAGCAATGTCATGGGTATGCCATGCATATTTATTGTATTTCAGCTTACATTTATTTGCAACTCACATTTTCCCATCAATGTTGAGCTTAGATCTTGTTGTTTATCTAATGCAGTAGAATTTTCACATTCTCGAGATTCTCACTTGAAGAGCAGAGGCACTTCTTCTGAAACTTCGAAAAATATTTGACAGTTTTGGCTGTGGTGCGTTAAAAAGCAGGCTGAGAGCATGCTGTGTGTCCAAGCAGACCTCTGCACAGTAGTGGCATTGCCTGCTCATGGCCAAATGACCCTGCCTTCTGTTCTCTTGTTATTTTGCCAAACTGTCCCAGCTGTCCGACATTACTCTCTTATACGAATAACCAGTGCGACGTCACACAATGATTGCCATGTGCATTACGCCCCTTTTTGGGGGATACTATTGGGGAATAAGCTGAGACAAGGCCCTGTTGGTGTTGTGAAAGAAGAAGCTGAAGACAAGGACATGTAGACATTGTTCACATTCAATATGCCTAAGACATGTCGGCTGTTCAAATAATATAGCCAAAACAGCCGTGGCTGAAGCATGGACTGTTTATTTAGGCTAGCCGATGTTGCATGTAAGTTATTGAGACATTCGCTTTGTTGTCCCCCACAAGGAGCAGGACCGTTATTTCATGAACAAAGTTGGCAGGTTATGCGTATAGTAAATGAGAAATTGTAGCTGATATGGCTTTATACATGGGTTTCCTGTTTGTAAATAATCCCTGACTGCGCACCCCTGTGCACTCTTCGACCTCTGATTGTTGAAAACTGTTGCCACTCAAAAAATGTGCTCACATGGTTGGCTGCTTAGTATCTTGCCCCTCCTCACAGTGTAAATTTTTGAAAATGGGAAACCTAGCATATATGTATGTCTAGATTACGCAACAAAATACATTAATGTATGTTTGACCATTGTCTGGTCGCAATGAGTATAACTTAATGTCAGGCATTCAGCAAAAATGAAAATATACTGTACATAATCTTCCACAGTTTTATATACATTTTCTCAAAGACTCAAGAGATACACTTCTGGTCAAAAGTATGAGAACACTCATTTTCCAGTTATTTATTGCAATTTTATTCAAGCACATCCAATGAATCATTCGGACAGCATCTTGCCCGTGCAAATTGGATTAGAATCGGGGCCGGCTGTTATCAATGCCACAAAGGTCAATACTTTTAATTAGTCGAAAGCTTGGAATGCAATTTTCATCTATTCTGTTCAGTTCTGTCCTAAAATAGTTTCAGGCCACGTAGAAGGATTAATGTGATGGACATGGACATTTCAGACATGGTCTAGATTTCAACAGTGTGTACCTGCACCAGTGTGTATCTGATATCATGATACTGAGGTGACCTTCAATGAAAATTCACACTACAGTGACAGTTACCCTGGGCTTTGTTCCAGAGTGGTTCCTACAACAGTAATGGTTTTTTGTATGGAGAATGGTGCACTTACAACTCAGCCTTACTTTGTACTGTACATAGCCCTGTTTTGACAAAGAGCCAAAATCCATCCATCACACAACCATTGAAACAGTGCATTTTGAGGCTAGAGGCTGCGGACATAATGAATGGTGAAATACCTAATATATCCAGTGTTGGGCTGCTTAGGATGGCCGTCAAATGGATTTTGAAGAAAAAAATGTCCAAGTTTTTTCAATAGAATTGGGCGGGATTTCGTGCTCCCAGGTGGGCTATGAGTATATTTTGGGCTGGAAATCATCAGTCTCATCTGGCATCCCTGGATATAGGCCTATCCAGTTTAGTGTCTCCTGCTGAAGCAGGGCCCTGTGACAAATTCTGTCTCCATGCCCAAGTGGTTTAGAGCCAAAGAGTGTTCAGTGCAACCCACGCTCAGCAGAGAGTAGCCTGGAGGCAGCAATAGGAGTGATCCAACGTACTGCCATGTCAGCACCCAAGTTCTTGTGTGCTAAAAAACTGTCAACGTGGAATCATAGCTCTGCCTGTCTTGAGTATGTGTCTGAAGTGTGATAACGAAATATGACTAGCAGCTTCCATGACTAGCAGCTTCCACGGGGCAGCCGTGGTCTAGTGGTAAGAGAGTTGGTCTTTAAATCTAGGGGTTTGAATCCCCCCTGACCTCTCCCTACATCTCCATCCATGGCTGAAGTGCCCTAGAGCAAGGCACCTAATCCCACATTGCTCCAGGGGCTGTAACCAATACCCTGGAAATAATAGTTGTCGTTTTGAATAAATGAAAGCGTCTGCTAAGTGCAATAAACCATCCATGCAGGCAGCCAACCATGAACAAACAACTGCCCACAGTCAGCAGACAGCATGGCAGTGCTTGGCTGCCAATCTAATGAGGCGAAAGGATATGCATGAGTAAACAGTAATTTCCAATGCAATTAGCAGAAAAATACCTGCCATCCTTATTACAGTTATTGATTCATCATCAGTTCAAGGGGGAGGTGTTACACCTGTGACTTGGTGTAATTGCTCAAAGACAGCTCTATGAGAACCGGGTATAATCAAAAGATGACTAACAGCCATACAATTTTAACAGGACAAGAAAGAGCACCTCCCTCAGGTCCAGGGTCCCTTTTGTAATACAAATGGTTCACTTATAGAGGACTGAGATCAGTTCTCTTAAAGGGGACTACAGTAACATACCCTTACTATTTCCTTCTTTCCTGCCTGCTCTAGCACAGTACAGTAAATTATGCAGCGTTAATTCAAACTTTACGTAGAGCTGGGATGGGTAACTCACTCCCATAGATAACCTGCAACCCATAGATAAAGAACACAATTAAAAACTAGATAACACTCTGAGGGTGACTATGTTACACCCGGTTTTTGTGTGAAGTCTTCTTTTTGTGGAGTTAGAAGCTGGAAGATCAACATTCGCTCTGTCCAGCAGTTCAATTTGCTATCACTAGGGGTATCTAGATTTGTACGCTAGCAATGGTGAAGAATCTTCTTTTTTTTAAAGAGTCCTGGTTCCGATTCGTGATCTGGATCACCTCCAGAATTTAATCATTTGTGGGTCATTGTGGGTCATTTACAACCACTCCAGTGAGTTCCATCCAAATCCGATCAGAAGTGTTTGAGTTATCCTGCTGACAAACAGACAAATAAACAAAAATACAGACAGACAGTCAGACAGACAAACAGACAAACCAACGCGACCAAAAACTATAACCTCCTTGGAGGAGGTAAAAAAAGACCTGATTTAAAAAAAAAAATCAATACTAAACCAATCCATTCTAATTATACTGTTGGCCGATACAGAACACTCATATTCCTTTCAAACAAGATCGTCAGTCAGTGAGCAAACAATTGCACCTCAAACTCTGTGTTAGAGTCAGATTTGTGGTGATATGGTCCATCGATGGTATCGATGGAAAAATGTGGCTCTCCTTATCATGAAAGTTGCCCATCCCTGCTCTATAGGGTGCAATTTAACACTCAGTGTTGATACTACTCTTTACTGTTGTGTTGATTTAACTGCAACATGACATACTGCTCTGGTCTGGCACACATGTGTTCTTTGAAGGGATCCTTTAATTGGATGTTCTCCGGAGGTGCTGTCAGATTAGCCATGCAGAAAAAAGACCAGTCCTGACTGGTCACACTTCTGTTAGGGGGGAAATTGCGATTGCTTCTGACAGAAAGAGATCAGCATAATGATAAAAGATGATAAAAAGGGGAGATACAGCATATCAAGCCATATCAGTGCCGCAAATATTTCAAAGACAAAGTACTTTGTTATAAAGATAATTATGTAACAGTAGTGTTTGTATGTAGTTGTTTTCCTTGAGGTGGTTGTGAGCCTATTTTTTTTAATTATACAGAACAGATGCATGCTCTTTCAAAACAGACTCATGCCCTCTGGTTCTCTCCACATGTTTGTAGCATAATTGGGTATAGGTTTGCATATTTATTTGCACATGGGGAATGCCTCTTGAGATGCAACATCTTATTTTCAGTACGGTCCCCTTGAAACCCGACAGTACAGACAGTACAAGACAAAACATTGCTATTCACATTCGGGTACGAATAGAAAGTTTATGAACATGCATGATAGTTACCAAATGCAATGACAATTCAATGTTCATGATTACAAATATCTTCTCTCTTTACATGTAGAGAAATGCGATGGTCTGTCTCCCTCTGTCCATCTGTGTGTGCTGCCTGCCTGCCACTAACTCATTCTGGTTGCTGTGTGAGGTTGTGCCCGATAGATACTTTCCACATTGAAATATGATTGACCACTGAATGCCTGTGTTCCTTTGGTTGACGCGGTAATACTTTCAACATTTATAGTACAATGTACCACAGCCTTGTGCCTACCTGACTAACGCGGTAACACTTTACTTTACGGATCGCTAATAAGGTTGTCATTTCATAGTTATTCCACAGTAATTTCAGTGTAATATTATGGTTATAACTGTTTGTTTTAAGTAACAACAGCAATATAACCATACGGTTTCCAGTGCAATTCCGCCATAATTTCTCGATCATAATAGCAAAAATAACCATACAGTTTTCAGTGCAATTACGCTGTAGTTTCTGGTTAATAGTAATGGAATCAGCTACTGTGTCATCGTACAGTAGTAGTTAGGTGGTAGGTATACCAGTAACTAAATAGCAACAGCCGAAGTAGTTTCATAGCAATTAGCCTACATCAGGGCCGTGAAGTGCAATATTTCCTCTTCCTATCTTATAGCATAGAAACGACCACCCAAACATCCTTTTATTGTTCTGCCAAATTGCCTGGGAAACAACTGGGTAGTTTTATGGAAATAAGATAGAATTCAATCTTATTCCACTCAATTTTATGGAAATTACATATTTTCTGGGCCTTAAAATGTGTTCTCTTATTTCCACACAATTACTTGGTTATTATCATTTCTAATACAATATAGCCTACTATGAAATTATTCAAGTACACAGACAAACACATTGTGTGCAAAACTTTATTTTTCCAATCAGTTTTGAAATTCATGTTCACTGGTGTGATGTCGTCACTGCCATCCGGTGGGTCCTATGAACACGAAAAACAAACAAACAGAGAAGTCAACTGCAAGACCGGTTTCACCACGTTTATTTTTTAACTTTGGGCAATTCACCATCGCTAAATCTGCTACTGAAATACAGTACCATGTTAAATGCACGTGCTAAATCTTCCTCAGGCTGACATCGCTGCTGATTTACAAAAGCAAACTCTAGCTAGCACCTAGCATCAGTCATTGTAAACACATTACAGCCTAGCTAGTAGTTTCCATTGTATAAAGGTACTTCTGTATGCCGTTTCATTTCCAGAACAAATATAGGCCTAGAGTAACACTAGCGCATAAAACATGTTTGCATAAGGTTAAAGTCAATCGACGATTAAAGGCTGATGATATCGACATCAAGACCATTTCAGCTTACCTTGCAAGTTACCCTGGTTGCTGCGAAAGCACTCAGTTGTTGTAAGTCTCAAACGGCACCCTTATGTGTCAGTGTACTCAATGACAGCGTCTGCACCATACTGAAAGCAGAGCGGCTAGCTTACAACTAGAACGAGTGTGCTTGAAGTACAGAAGTACGCTTCCTGCTGATAGGGACGCTCCTGCAGAAACCAAACTTCCGTTGCCTAGGACTCGCTCTCAAGCCGCCACAGGCGAGCTAGTTGCAGCAGGGCCAGGCATTAAGGTAAGCCTCCTGACAATGAAATGAATGTAGTTCTAGCTTTAACCTGCTTTCAATATGTCTCTGAGCTTTGAAGGATTTTAACTGTTGTGACACCATGAGAGGCTGGTTCAAACAGCGAGGCAGTTCAAAACAGTGCAAGGACACAAGTTTTCAAATAAACTTCACGTTTTTAATAGTTTACTTGGGGAGTTAACAGAAAAGAGGGGGGGGGTCTCAGGGTGAAAAGTTCAAATAAGGCTTACTTTGTTAAAGTCCAACATAAATGGCCCGTGGCTCTTTAAAAGGGAACTGAAAAGTCTTTTGGCAAACAATTGTCTTCATTCACTCACAAATCCTTCCAGGGAATCCTCTTCAGGTGAGTCTTTTCTCCAGTTAAGTTCACTCCCAAATCATTTCAGAGAATCCTCTTCAGGTAAGTATTTCTTCATGTATTCTTCTCTTCAGAACGAGACTGCCACAGTGAGCTCCCCAACCCCACTCTGAACACAGACAGAGTGAAAAACTGCCTTTCAGGTTCTCCAGCTGCCCAGGTAATCAGCAACAGTCATTAGCTTCACCTGTGTTGAGATGAGTCGTGTGGAGGTGTGCAGTTCCCAACTGCACCAGCAGATGGAGCCATACCGGGCTGAGGTTGGAGCCATTTTAGGGGGATGTAGCGCCCCTCCAGGACTTGGCCTCTCATGATGTCACACTGTATGCATTGCAAACACGTCTTATCAGCCCTGTTTTTGCTGAAATGGCATACAGAAGTACATTTACAATGGAAACCTCTAGCTAGCTAACTGTAGGCCTACCATGTTTACAATGACTGAAGCTAGGTGCTAGCTAGAGTTTGCTTTTGTAAATCAGAAAAAAAAATGGCATTAAACTTTCGTTCGAAAAGACATGGAGCTCCCTGTGTGGTCAGTGGTAGACAGCGATAAATTGACCCGAAAATTGCAGCGAAATATGCCTTCTAACTGTTGTTTAGCATTTGGAGGACCTATTTTTTCCCCAGACGCCGTTGAATAGCAGTAGACATTCAGCCAGTAGGTAGCGATAGTGTGTTGTTTGTGTAGACATCAAGGAGCAAGGTAGAACCATAGAGGTAGAAAATAACACTAGAGGTGACCCCGCCCCCCTTTTTACGGCAGTCTGTAGCGGCCATTATCTGGTAGATCAGAGAAATGGAAATTAACGGAGAACGAGGCTCACCTCCGTCAAAAATGGCTTAATCATGTGAAAATGTCCATCAACACACTATACAAGGACAAGTGTTGAAGTGTGTCGCTAACTATGTTCATAAAATATATTATTTGATTTTTAAATGTATTTTATCAACTCATATGATTTAAGTAGATATGTAGCCTGACATTTCAAATCTGGTCTTTGATTAATGTGTTACTTCATATTCACACAGTTTTAAGTCAATTTTTTGACAGGGGTGGGCATGTTCTCCATTGACTTTCATTGCCTGAAGGTACCTACACTACCTACGGAAGTTGGGAAGCTCCATCTGCCATTTCCCAGTGCTGTCGCAAAGTGCTGTGTCCTCTCTAGTGTTATTTTCTCCCTCTATGGGTAGAACTGCTGTCTTTGAGCGGGACTGGCTACAAAAACTACAGCTTGCATACAAACCATAGATAGTAACGTAAACAAACACACCCCCATTTCCGGTCGCGCGGAGCAATACTAGGCAAACCAATACAATCAATGAAGACGGACAATAATGATAATATATCTTCTCTGGAAGCGTATTTCGCGGTGATTTTCGAGCCAACGTATCGCTGCCCACCTCTGACCACTCAGTGAGTTTCACGTCTCTGCAAACGAAAGTTTAATGCCATTTTATGACCGATTGCTTGAGTGCTCCATTGGAGTAAACATAAAGGTGGGGGGGCTGCAGTCTTGAATACCCAAATGCTTCATTCAACACCAAATGTCAAAATTGTAATGAGAACACCTCTATTTCACTCCAGAAGTCACAGAAACAGGCCTTGATGTCTTAAATAGCGAACCACCACTTTAAGTATATCATCCAATTGTGTTGTAATGCACCAAACTATATTCCTCCTCAGAATTTTTCTGACATCTCACAGGCATGGCCGTACCTACCATTGAGGACACAGAGGTCATGTCCTCTGTATTCTTTTTTCAGAAATGTGAAATTTATCTATGATGAAAATCGATCTATGATCAACACTGATGAATTCACGCCACCCCCATTTATCCTCAAGACAGTGATTAATGAAGACAAACTCAAGACTTTGACTGAAGAGTTTGAAGCATTCTAAATATAGGCTACTGTATGCAGTACAGCACGCAGTATCTGATCCCGGTATTTGAAAATGTCTCGTTATGGCCCTGCTCACAGGAAAACAAAGACTACAGCAGACATCTAAATCAGGCCATTTTGATGCAATGGGGAATCAAAAAGCAATAGTTAATGTAATGGACATGTTTGGCAACTGCAAAATGAACTGGATTGTGTGTGTGACAACAATTGGGTGGGTGTGTATGCAGCATTATGTGATTGCACACAGATGACAGAGGAGAGATATACACATGGAACAACAGGAAACCTTTCAGATATGTGCATAACAATGTGGATAACGGGATTTAGCCACAGTATGGATGAAAGAATCTGTATGATGACTAGGACATTCCTAGCTTTATCTGGTCATTTTAAACCCCATGAAGTGTGAAATGTACACCTTTTCTGTCGTGTCTTTGTTTTGTTTTGGTTTCTTGGGGGCTGTCATGCTGAGAGTGTGTGTTATCCTGACAGAATGGTGTTTATGCTGGCCTAAAATAAGGTAGCTCAATATACTGTCTTGTCAGAAACATATCCTCTCAAGACATCCCTCCAAAGCACTTCCCTCCTGTCTCACTGTGCAAGCTGTCTGTCAGGCAATTTGCTATTGTATAGCCATTTGACTGCCAATTTAGCCATAGGCTTATGTCATTTTTGGCGAATATAGGCTCTCGTGTATACTGTACTTACACTTCACGGCCCTGTTCTGGATACATTCTAAAATAAGTATTTCTCAAAATTTAAACCATCTGTAATATGTTTCACTGACGCCTACATTTAAAGTGGTAGTTCGCTATTTTAGACATTAAGCCCTGTTTGTGTGACTTCTGGGGTGAAGTAGAGATGTTCTCATCACAATTTTGACATTTGGGGCTGAACGGAGCATTTGGGTATCCAAGACTGCAGCCCCCCACCTTTACATTGACTCCAATAGAGCACTCAAGCAATCGATTATAAAATGGCATTAAACTTTTGTTTGAGAAGACATGGAACTCACCGTGTGGTCAGTGGTAGACAGCGATAAATTGACCCGAAAATTGCAGCGAAATATGCCTTCTAACTGTTGTTTAGCATTTGGCGGACCTATTTTTCCCCAGACGCCGTTGAATAGCAGTAGACATCCAGCCAGTAGGTAGCGATAGTGTGTTGTTTATGTAGACATCAAGGAGCGAGGTAGAACGGCTATCTTTGAGCGGGACTGGCTACAAAAACTACAGCTTGCATACAAACCATAGATAGTAACGTAAACAAACGCACCCCCATTTCCGGTCGCGCGGAGTAATACTAGTCAAACCAATACAATCAATGAAGACGGACAATAATGAATATATCTTCTCTGGAAGCGTATTTCGCGGTGATTTTCGAGCCAACGTATCGCTGCCCACCTCTGAGTTTCATGTCTCTGCAAACGAAAGTTTAATGCCATTTTATGATCGATTGCTTGAGTGCTTCATTGGAGTCAATGTAAAGGTGGGGGGGCTGCAGTCTTGAATACCCAAATGCTCCGTTCAGCACCAAATGTCAAAATTGTGATGAGAACATCTCTACTTCACCCCAGAAGTCACACAAACAAGGCTTAATGTCTAAAATAGCGAACTACCACTTTAAAGGGAAACTGTCCCATTTTTGGAAAAGCTTATTTTACTCCTCCCCTTGAGTTAAATAATAGGGTTTTACCGTTCTCTCTTTCAACCGTTCTCTGGGTATGGCTGTGCAACTTCTACCTCCATGCTAGCAGTTAACATTGAGTCCTATGAGACCAGCTGGCGGCTAACTGGTCTCATAGGACTCAATGTTAACTGCTAGCTTGGAGGCAAAATGTGCACTACCATACCCAGAGAACGGTTGAAAGTACAGGAGGATGGTAAAACCCGATGATTTAACTCAAGGGGAGGAATAAAATATGCTTATTTCCAAAAATGGGACGGTATCACTTTAACCATCCTTACAAACTGGAACATGTATTGTAGGAGCTTGTTTCATTGGGTCAATGTGTACTGTAGGCCTTGATGCGCAAATTCAGTTTCAGGCCCACATGTTGGGCTATGGTGGTTTATGCGGTGTGTTTCCTACAGTGTGTGGGAGGTTACACTCGTTCAACCCCAGTGTTGAACCCCTTCTTAGGGAGGGATTTCACAGCAGCAGTAGCAGCAGCGTTGGTATACAGGCCGGCTTTGTGGGCTGCTTGGCTCTTTGACAGCCAGGCCCCGTTGAGCTGTCTCTGTTACTACCTGCTCCGCTTGGGCACTTGGCCTCCAGTTGCCATGGGGACATTGAGGAAAAGGTAGCCTGCTCCTGTTGATGGACTGGACGCACTCCTAAAGCCAACATAAAAGGTCAAAAGGTTGGTGTGTATGTGCTGCAGGAGAAGATGACTGTAGATGTCTGTAAAACGAGATGAGTGACATTATACATTTGTTCTCCACTATGAAAACATAACATAGTAATAAGTAGTGTTGCTGTCGTCAACGACAACGAGGACGACATATCTCAGTCAACGAACATTTTGCAAGCCAATTGTCATGACGAAAACGTTAACTGCTTGACGTTTTTTAAACTAGAGGTGACTTAAATGCATGGCCACATGAGGAAATCTTAGAGGAAACGCAACGCAAATACTTGCTGCATGACGATGACTATGACTAAACATTATTGTGGAAATAAAAACCATGACGTGATCCAAAACAAAACAAAAAGAGAAACGAAACATTTGCATGCACCATTGCGCGCCGCACTTCTGAGACTACCGCTGCTTGGATAGACGTTTTCTTCCCGACAAGGCTAAGTAATCTGTGCACAAATACAACGGAGCCCAGACACGTTGACATGTCATTATGTTAAATGCTCATTAATGATACGAAAGTCTTGTTTGTGTGAGAAGTCAGATTTGGTTGAACAGCAGAAAATAATGCATTACCCACGCAGTGAACGCAAGCGAGATTTTTTTTTCCGATGCTCCATCTGACCTGTCAATCAGTCCCATCCGTCAATCTTCCATCGCCAATGAATTATTTGACGTTGATGCAGCAACATTGGACGCCGAACCCCAGAGAAAGAGCGACTTCTGGGCTATAAGAATAATGAAATAGCTAATTGACAACATTCCCATGCAGATGGCGCGAAGTGGCACAATCAACTTATCTTTGAAAACGTAGCCGATAGTGAAACATGAACCCTTTTCCCGTAATGTGTTGTGCGTTATGCGGCTGTCCCATGGGACACGGGGCAATAATAATTTGAATCTGGATTAACCTCCAAAGAAGTGCATATCGTCCGATTATTGAACGTTTGGAAGACAGGAGCTTCTAAGACGTGCGCGTCTCTCTTCCTCTCCCTCTCCCCCCCTCTCTCTCTTTGTACCCCGAGACAGCAACAAGTCCACGTTAACATGAAACTGGTCCGTCATTCTGTCGAATTTCAGTTTAAGTGCATTTAAACAAAGGTTAATATTTATGTTAATTATTGCAGTTATGGGCATGTCACAGGCACCGGCAGCTCTGCGCTTATCGTTAATACATTGGAAGGGACACGTCTTTCAAACTCAAAGTGAACTAACCATTTTATTGAACAAACATAAAATATGTCCATCAATATCATTTTGATAAAGAACAAGATTGCCTGCCTGCATTCTTCTTCGCCACAATATGCTGGATTCAAGTTGATGTATAGGCTAAGGCCAGACTTTTTTTTTTATTAAGACATTTCATGGTCAAAAACAAAATCTCAGGGCTATAAAAAAAAGTTCAACGCCTTGCGGCATTGTTGCCGCGATGTAGGGCCTATTGACGAATTAAAATTAGGCCTACTATAACGCATAGCCTACTATCAGTTTTATTATTATGATGATGATGATGATGATGATGATGATTAGGCTAATAATAATGATGCCAATTCGAATGGTGCATAACTGTGTAGGAAGGTGTCCATATTCAGCAGAATACACTAGCCTACATTGTTGACGCAATGCTCCTGCTGACGAATTTCATAACACTTCTCCTCTACTCTTACTCCTCCTTCTCATTATTAATAGTTCATACATAGGCCTACTTGAACAAAGTTCATTTAACTTCTTTAGTTGTGTTGATATAAGCTTTGTCTGTACACACAACATTCAAATTAGTTTGATTCCTGACCTGCAATTGGTGTAAGGAAACCTGCCACCCCCCCCCTCTCCTCCCCTCCCTCCCTCCTCCTCCCCTCTCTCCCTCCTCCTCCCCTCCATAACTGAGGTAGCCTACCATGATCATGGTTCTGTCCCACCTCCCATCCTTCACCGTGACTGAAGCACTCTTAGCATGGAACCACTCTGCCACTGTTCTCTTTAACTACTTTTCAGAGCTGTCTCTCACAAGCATGAGATCTTGAGAATTTTATCGGAGGCTTGTGCCACAATCATAATGAGTATTGGTTGGACTTGATATCACTTTGTCATCATAAACTTTATCGAGAGGATGTATAACCAATTGTCTGCCATGCGGATGGTTCTTCCCTTAGAACCTCTCACCTGCATCAAATGTGCAATGCAGCAAGCTAGTTATCAAGTCATGTTACAAGCTAGCTCACAAAGCAATGCATGATGTGCCTAGCAAGTTAACAAAAGCCATGAGCTAAAATTGCCACAGGCTGGCTCGCATGGAATACCCACAAAGCTGTCAAGCAAGCACTTTGCTGAGCCATGCCGGCAGTCAGGTAAGCAACTCAGGCACTGTGGCAGTCCAGCTTTATATACAGGTGAAAGTGTGTCATGTGACCAGAGTGATGAGGAATTTGCAGGTGCAAGCAGTAATTGATTCATGACCTACCAGCCCTTAGTAATCAGGTGCCAGGCACTGATTGAGAGATTGGTTGGGATGAGGCTGCTTGATGTCGGATTTTTTTTTACAAGTTCTCAAAACGTTTCAATGTATCACTTTTGTTATGACACGTTTGTTGTGTTGTGTGACAAACTTTAATACCAACCCAACAAAGTGAAGTTAAATGAATGGATGTTTGAGATTTTTTTCTTTGATGCTAAATGTGCTTGATTTAATCTGGTGGAAATATTTTCCACAATTTTCTTAGGTTAATCCAATAAATCATTTTTGGTTATATCCTCGTTATGGGTACTGCCAACGATGATGCTGTTGTACTGTTTAAGTGGCAAAAAAGCTGTCATTAAATAGAAAAAGGAAAAAAAATCCTCAATGTCAAATGTGTTCATTGGTGCATCTGCAAGATAATCATTACTTAACAAAAACTAGACTGCAACTGTAGTCAGTTTTCATCATCATAAATGTATGACAAAAAGCAGGCTATGTAACATTCATTGTGAGGAAAAGTACGTGACATTTTAGTCTAGCCATTGTAGTCAGAGGAACATTTTAGTCTTACTAGCCGACTAAAATGTTAAGACTAAAAGGCCTTGTGACTTGACTAGACTAAAACAAGTAACAACAAAGCTCTCAAAGACAAGGCTAGCTAAAGACTAAAAGTCTTGTGACTTGACTAGACTAAAACAACCCAACAAAAAACACTGTCAAAACATGACTAACTAAGACTAAAAATAAAATGTGCTGCCAAAAGCAACACTAGTAATAAGCACAAAATTAGAAAGCCCAGGACAAATCAGATAAGGTCTTTTTCAGGGGGTGTAAAGACAGGGTTCTCTCACTTTGCAATGCGTGACCTCACCTTATTAAGTTGTGCACTCATCTAAATAAAGCACACACACATTTACCTAAACTGTGGACTGCTATGCAGCTGTGCCTATGTTACATATTGCTGAACATGTACTTTTGTGGTTGGCAATCAATCACTTTGTTCATCCCACCTGCATCGCCCAAAATTACCTAAAAAAAGAAAAGGCCAAAACAAATAACCAAAAAAGAAAAGGCTACAACAAAAACAGATTCCTGATTAATCAGCGAGATGACAGCCCTTGTAGAAGTACTGTAGTTCAGCAAACAAGGGCTCTGCTTGCTCTGCATCCGCACAGAACAATCCTTTGTTAATGAAGTGAAACATTGACAAGTTTTTATTGTTACAATGTGGTCACGTGACTGGACAATACCTCTATAGATCACTTCAACTATGTTTACCTTTTCCTTTCTTTATTCCTTTTCTTTCTTTCTTTCTTTCTTTCTTTCTTTCTTTCTTCCTTTCTTTCTTCCCCTTCTGGTTGGTGTATTCCACTGCAGAGAGAGCCGTGTACATTTTTATTGTATTTTAGTGTTGGCAGATGGCTCCCTGCTCATGGGGAAGAAGCTCTTCCGATTTACAGAGCTCCTCTTCTTCTTTCTGCCATGATTTCCTTTACTTAGATCAGGGTTGGGGAACCTTTTTCATTCGAAGGGCCACTTCAAATTCATCCGAGGGCCGTAGAAGTCCTCCGAGGGCCGCATTATGAACCCAAACAAGGATTTGCCCCTGCTATGCACTTTAGACCTATATTGAAGGCAGCCACCTTTAAAACAGACCCCACCTTCTCTAGGTCCCCTGAATATAACTTAATTGTATTGCAAATGTATAGTAAATGTATTTTCTAAGTTTCCTTTACAGAATGTGTCATATTTCATGTGAAGCTGCACAACATTAAAACTACATCGGGGGCCGGATAAAATGGCCTCAAGGGCCGCAAACGGCCCTCGGGACATAGGTTCCCTACGCCTGACTTAGATGAACTGGGCTATGAATGACAAAATGTGTGTAGAACACGACAACATCTGGTTGCTCTCCACTTAAATGTGGCATAAAGCCAAATTAATAGCCTCTTCTTGTCCCCATATAACTCTTCATCTTTACATATGTAAATGGAGAATCAGAACCTTCATCTTTACATTATCCCTATCTGTAAGCTGCACTTACACATCCTGAAGTATGGAGGAATGAGTGGTGGGTGGTGGAGGCGGAGATAGGAAATACATTACATGCATTAACAATAGATAACATTTTGTTTTGTTTTTATTTTTTATGCAAGAGGGGAGCTCGTGAGTAGAAGGTAATTGATGGTATAAAGACACAAGTAGTGCTATTACGAAACATGTGGTGTCCAGTTAAAATCATATTCATTTATATTAATTGAAATTAATTAACAGTAATAGCCTATTATTTATAGCACAGTAGACTATATATGTCCAATTAGTACCAATCAATCATGAGAAAATTGGCAAGAGATGAGAATCAAATTTGTATTTTAGTGTAGGTTACATCTCATTTAAGACACGGGTTGAAACCGACCTGAACACATGAGAAGGTAACAGGAATTGGGCACAATATGAAGATTAATGATATAGGCCTACTATATTAGCATGCCAGGTTACAAAATGGCAATGTGAGGAATGAAAATCCAGAATGTGAGTGGAAACCTCATTTTATAAGGGGAGTTTGGTCATGCAAGCTATTTGCAAATATAATAATTGACTGTCATTGAGATATTTAGGAAAGGTTCCCCGCAAAAGTACCAATGTTATTAGAATGCGTGATGATGGTGTCATTTGGAATGGCACTGAAGCACATTGTAGAGCCAGAACATTGAGGACAAGTTGTGTGTGACTAAGCTCAGTCAAAAGAATAAAAGAGAAATGCTTAAAAGCACAATAAACCTACACACACATTTGTATAGGACATTGTACCAAGGGATACAAATGTTCCCAGTCCTCAAAATTGACTTGTCATGCATGTCCTTCCTTCCTCTCTTCGATCCATCCCTTCTCCATTCCGCGTTTTCTTGTGTGACTTAATAGCCTTTACCCATAAATATGGCCTACCCAATAATGAGATGTCAACAAGGTTCACAACCAACCATTTCGTGCTGCTGTAATTCAGTGGAGCAAATGGGAGCATTCCCATGCTAAGCCTGTCTTTAGCATCATGGTATTTTCTTCTTTTTATAATGTGGGACCGCTGTCAGACAAGCAGAACTAATACTTTTATCTCCCACTGCTTGTCTCTGCTCCAGCGGTCAAGTCAATATTGCACCAGCACCTGAGAACCACATGCAGGAAGGCTGAGAAGGTGAGGGAATAAACTGAGTGTTTTTGAAGGGGTGAAGGATGAAGGTATAGTGGAGATGTGCATATGTTGCCTTGTGTGAGTGTATGGTGATATGGATGAGGGCAGAAGGTGCTTCAGCTGGGGCTCTGATAGCAGTCACTGCTTCGGTTCAGTCTTTATTATGTCCTCTCCGACTGCACATACAACTCAATCTGCTGGTGAACAGGAAAGGACAGGACATTCCTTCCTTCTTGGCTCTCTAATTCCCGCTTCTCTTGTCATTCCTACATGGGAGCCCATTCAGTGTGGGTGAGAGCGACCTGTTATCAGGGCAGCCATGCATGCCAGACATAGTGTCACATCCAATCTGTACTCAGAGGGGAGGCTTCTTCATGGACTTCAAGTGGCATTGAGGTCTCTATTTCCAGCGAGTCTCTCACCCTTGCTCCATCCCCTCTCTCTATTGCCCCCTCTACCGCTCTGTCTTTTGCAGACACACATACACAAAACATAGGTGCACGGGCGTGCATAGGCGTGCGCGCACACACACACACACACACACACACACACACACACACACACACACACACACACACACACACACACACACACACACACACACACAGAAGGTACTAACCATTCAGTGGAAAATAGTGATTCACCAAGAAAATTGCTGATCATTCACAAATGATGTTTTCATTTATACCGGTATTCACAAACTACCAAATAGATTTTACTGGTCAACATTTTGCAGTCAAAGATACTGTAGACTCTATTACTGGAAATTCAAAATTGTTTGC
>NC_085868.1:43024046-43106546 GCF_034702125.1 Engraulis encrasicolus
GTCCCTTAATTACAACCTGCTGAAATGCAAAAAAAAACCCTGATGTTACCATGCATCATAGACCAGAACGGGAAAGCGGGGCGGGACAGGAACTATTTTTACTCGTGGTGCAGAAAATATATGGAAACAGACCTGTCCTTCCACACCAACATGGCGTTAGTTGGGTGGTAGCAGCGCAGGAGACGGCTCTGTGCCGTGCTGCATTTGGAAGATAGAACTCGAGCGGACTTTTGACAGCGGCGGCCAGCAGTGTCCCGTTGAAATCAATGGCAAAGTAGCAAATAGCATTGGCTGTAGGGGGGATTTTGAACAGGCTTGGCCGCACACACCGACACTGTTGGTGTGAATTAAAGGCTGAGTAGAAGAACTCACTACCCGATACTCGGCTAAAGGACTTCCATGTTCTCGCTGACGCCATGCCATGCTCTTGTGTGTATCTGACCTAAAAACCAAGGTAAACAGGCCATAATAGTTCACCTTCAAAGACCCAACCCTAATATTGTCCACAAGTAACTTGTCATTTGAATTGGCCATTATATACGACACATGTGTTCTCAGCCTACTTACGAATTGTATGACATTTAACATGAGATGGCAATTAAGCTGCAGTTGTAATGGGCTTGTATAAAACAGCATATAACACTGTATGTATGTGCGTCCGTGTGCATGTGTAAAGCAAGTACATGCAATGAAATGAGCAGGGGGCTGAATGAGATTCAAGACCAGCCCAATGCTGATGAGTTTTTTTTTTTTGCATGATTCAATTCGCCATAGCATGATGCCATGACAACCTACATGCCAAGCAACAGCCCACGCAAATCGCCACTGAACTTTCATATTTGTCTGTAGAGGGAGAGGTGGGGAAATGAGCGTATTGGATCACTCATTGCAGAAAGGCACACGGTACATAACTAATACCTCCATGTGATTACCAGCGTGGCCCCTTGCCCGTTCATTTACCCTTTCTCACTGATTGATGATTGTAATTTAAATACCCTCTGGAATCGATAGGTACATGCGCCCATCCGCTTGACCGATGTCACCAGGACGTGAGAGATAAATGGAGCCTGGGTTACATCCTTTGTCTCCTCTTCGTTCTTGTCTCACGTGAACTGTACATGCATCCATGGAGAGAGAGAGAGAGAGAGAGAGAGAGAGAGAGAGAGAGAGAGAGAGAGAGAGAGAGAGAGAGAGAGAGAGAGAGAGAGAGAGAGATTCTCACATGGCTGCAGCTTTGGACCTAGACATGCCTTGGAGGACGCCTAGGCTTTGTACACGCACACACACACACACACACACACACACACACACACACACATTACACAGACACACCTACACAAATATGTGAATTTAAATGAACCATGTCAGCAGTTAGACATTTGGCCTCTGTGTCTGATTGCAGTTGCCCTGGAAGGCTGGCGACAATCCTGACATGCCCTCTGTCATGTTCACGGCTTAAACTCTTCTTGCCACACAAAAGGGAGAGACAGTTAACCTGACACACCACGTTCACCTTTCTACCAGCTGCCTGTCACACTGGATTCGTATCATGCACACTTAAATCCAGAGTTGTATTAAGGAGAAGTAGAAGTAGGCTACTCTTACAGAGGTAATTACAACAATAGAAGCATCTTTAAGAGTACTTCTACTTCTAATTTATACAAATCTGCTTCAATCCTTGTCATGTCACTGAACTCCTGTCATCCTCTGGGCAAAAGAAAAAAAGCCTGGCTAACAACATGGAAGTACTTTTCAAAGGTTGTCTACCTGAGGGTGAGTGCAAAAAGTTTTTTTTTTTAAAAAGGTCTACTACATTTATTACAGAATGGACATCATGTACCTTGAAGTAAATTAAGACCATGATGGAAGACTAGTTCACTATTTTTAAAAAAAGGAAACAGCTTTGCTTGAGGGGGACTTCTCGGCTGTTCAGTGTTGCTTTCAGGGCCGCTGACAGCTTTTGCTAGGCCCAGGACAAAGTCATCTGAAAGGGCCCCCCATCCAATACATACAATGTAATGGAAACCCAATATTGGGCCCCCTCTCTAACAGGGCCCGGGACAATTGACCCCTTTGTCCCTCCTGTCGGCTCATCAGTGCTGCTTTTATGTAAACCCTTGGGAACCACTACAGCACTATGCTGTGTGCTGCTGTGTATTATTATGCTGTGTTATTTTGCTGTAGTGAAATTGAACTTGCGTTTGAAGGGAGGACAGAGAGATTACCATGCAGGAGACTACTCTTGCATTTTTGTAGACGTGTCATCAGTTTGAAAATCGAACATGGTGTGTCACCAGTAAGGGAAAGGCTAATCTTCACATACAGTGGAGTTGGACCTCTTGTCCATCTGGACAGAATGAAAAAGGCTCCTTGATCAAGCTACAGTGTAACTGTCCACATGAATGTGATTGTTGTTCAATTAAAGAAAAATAAAGGGGAAGACAAAACATCTTGCTTTTTTTGACCATCTACAAAGACAAGGCAGAGTTATTTATTCACAGACGGACGGACGGCTGGGCGGACGCACGCACGCACGCACGCACAAACATCACATGCACTTGGAGCATCTCAACCAGATGGACTGAAATACTTGGCAGAGGATCAAATGACAAATGAACTGCTTGCTCAGGGCGTCTACAGCACGTAGCGGCTAAACAAACAGGGTGGTTTCACCTGACACGACTGTCTAATTTCCAAATTGCTGCACAGGAAGAGGTTAAATCTTCTTTCTTGTTAATGTCTCTTAATACGAAGTATTTCAGCCGTACAACCTAAATGAAGTGTTGTGAAAAAGTTCTGCTGTAGTTTAAAACAAAACGATAAACTATGTGAAGCACAGCACTAGATTGCTCAAAGTAGAAAAAGAGATAAAGCACGTGCACACATTAGCACTCACCAAACGTATTGATAATTTCATGGTATGATAAAGTACATAACCGTCAGAAACGTATATAGAGTCCATTTATGATACCAATTTACTGTAACCGTTGAACGGTGCTCACATCAGCAACATTTGTTACCCTTTTTTACATCATCGTAAAATGTTACTGTTGTTTGTGCTACCTAGGAAAACATTTGAAGGAATTAATCAGGGCCAGTCCTGGTGCGCTGGCAGAGGTAGACAGTGTCAGAGTCTCATGTCAAATTACCATCGATGCCTAATGGCGATGTAGCTTAGACGATTAGACTCAATAACAGGTTTGAACACAGGCCTGTCTGTGTCTCTGAATCTCTGAAGCTACACAGCAAAAAATGTGGTGTTATTTCAACTCTTAGAGCGAACGCTGCAACCAAATACAATCTAGAAGATATTAAATTGGCTCCCGTAGTGTTGAATTGACACTGTATTTACTACTGTGTGGTGAAAAAGATGCCATAGGCTGCTTTGGTCTTCAGATGCTGGAGCCACGCACCATTCATCCTCTGGCCGCATGGCAGGACAGCATCTTGAGGTGATTAATGAGGTTACCACCATCGAGGAGAAAACTAAATTGTCTCGGCAAAGCAGTAAGATGGCTGCCAACCCCACAGGAGGAGCTGTAGTATTCCCTTACAGCATTTTGCTAGAAATTAAAATGATAGGTACAATATGGACATTGCGCTGCTAGCTGTTTGAATTACATTGATATACTTACTGCTTTTTATCAGCAAAGCATTGAGTAATTACACCGTCAACAACAGCTACTACCTGCATTGAAATTGAGGTAATTGTGCCTTCATTGTGTGTGTTAAGAATAGCTGTTCACAAAAATCAATAAAGTTATCCCAAGAGCCAATTAGAATGCTAAAATATACGCAAACAATCCTCCCCATTTAGTAAATAGCAGACTACTGGGATTGCTTTTGTCAGAGTTCTTAATTAAACACATGTTGAGCTCCTTTAACAATTGCTGTCAATATCTTTCAAAATGCAATCTTTTGATAATGCCTGAGCATAAAAAATGCTTAATGGACACGTTGCCTTTAGCCAGCCCTGGAGGGACATACCTGCAGGCCTATTCCAATGCAAATGTGCAAAAATGAATGGTACTCTGTCATCTCAATTATTCATGTGTTTGCTCAGAAATCCACCCAGATTTGCAAACAATTTGTATTAAATGCCTGCTCTAATTTCATCCCTCCAGGTTAGTCCATTTTCACACTTAAAATCCAACCCTATCATCTCCGTTTTTTTTTTGTTCTTGGTACCTCCGTATATTTCTCTTGACGTAATCTATTAGTTTTTGCTGTGCATTGGATGGGTGCCAAAGGTCAATCCCCTAGCCAATTGCCTATTAGAATATGCAACTCCTTGGCAATGTGTTTGGGTAAGACCCATAATCATTGTCTTTGGCACATCAGTGGGGTATCTTGTACAACACGGCTGTGTTTTCCATTAAAATCCTTGAGACATGTGTTTAAGTACCCCGGCACACTGCCAATCAGCAAACATCTACCAGGTGATAATCACGAAAAAGAAAGAATAAACACAGGGAAAAATAAGACCTCCATATCATTTAGGCACCATGACTAATTTTCACAATGGATTTCTGCGTTTAACTCCAAATGTTTTAATTGCTGACCTGTAAAGATGTTGTAAATACCATCATTAGAGCTGTGGTTCCCCAGGCCAAATAATAGGCTACTATGAGTTGCCGAGGCAAGTCATTGAGTGCATTCCAATATGCGGACTCCCGTTCTCCACTTGTGCTTGCAGCCTCTCGTTTTGCTGGCTTGAGGTCAGAGAAGCTCATGGTGAGCTGTCAACACTCCTTGGACACGATACAGCATCTCTTTTGGACAAAATCACACAGGAGGCAGGTATTTTGTTAGTGAAATACTGTATTGCCTGTATTCTGATAGGCCTACAGCTCGACATAGCGCGACTCAGTCGTCACTTTTTGCTCTTCCATTGAGCTGTGTCATGCCCAATCGAAAAGCAAAAAGTGGTGGCCGAGTCGCGCTGTGTCGAGCTGTAGGACTATCAGAAAACCGGCAGTGGAAAAGGGGCATATGGGGGCTTTTTTGTGCATGTCAAATGGAATGGGGGCTCTGTGCGTCTGATTTGTCTTTGTCCATTTATGCAGGTTGTGATCCAAAGCCAGGTTCATCGCTCACGGCTGGTGCCTTGAGCTGGTGGCAGAGGAGAATCGAAATAGCTGAAATGTGGCAATGTGACGGGAGAGAGAGAGAGAGAAATAGAAATGTGGATGAAAAAGACTTTGCCATCAAATATAATTGATTCCCACAAACCATCAATAAAGTGTTCTGATTCAGCGTGGTGACTTGCATCAGCAAATTCTCAATCAATTCCACATAGTAGAGTCAACTCATGTAAGATGAAAAGTGGTGATGGCTTCGCATGGTTTGTGTGCAAGCGTGTGTGCATCTCTGGGTACATAGATACTGTGTGTGTGTGTGTGTGTGTGTGTGTGTGTGTGTGTGTGTGTGTGTGTGTGTGTGTGTGTGTGTGTGTGTGTGTGTGTGTGTGTGTGTGTGTGTGTGTGGGGCAAGGTGCTTGGGTAATGTGATGTTAATCTGTAACAACTGCCCAGGCATATTGTTCTCCACCAGTATTATAGGGATGATAGCACATTTTTTCCACCGAGGGGACTGCCTACCTAATGGGACCGTGTCAGCACTCTTCCATTCATCCCCTTTGCAAATGTGCATAAAAACCTCTGACAACGCATCACTGCTCATTCCAGCTTTATCTAACCACTGCCTTCATTGTGTGCCAGTCACCTGTGGGCTGTGGGCCACCCGGCCAAGTCGACTTGAGCAACACCCCTTTTGGCAGTTCCACCCCAGCTCAGCTGGAAAAGGGCGTCTGTGCTGAGGTCATCCCCACTGTTTCCCCCCAGGGTTTACACCCTTACACTATTTAAGCACACATGGGTCTTATGGTAGGCTACGGTAGGCCCTTCTGTGTGTGTCAATGCAAAGGTAGACATTTCTCAAACTAAAGCACATTACAGATTAACCTCTCAATTGTAGTTAAGCCTGATTTACACATATTCTAGTTTTTTTTCATTACCTCCGCCAGGAGGTTATGTGATCGCCTGGGTTTCTGTGCAAGGAACAGGGGAGAGACTGCCGCCAGCTCAAACACCAAGTGCATTTCACCTAAAAAGTTGATCATCTGCAGGCAGCCTTCATCCGCAGGCAGTAATCAGTCCCGTCAAATGATTTACCACCGCTACCAAAATTATTCAATTTCTGATGTGTGTGTTATCATTGCTGTTGCGAGAAGGACAGTGACCACCCCCGCAGATCGCTTGGTTCACAATGGTGTCGAATTAATTACGTTGTCAAAAAATATGGAATATGTGATCGTGTTGTTGTGGACTGTGACTTAGGTTCACAATCCTGTCGAATTAATTAGGCTACCGTTGCCAAAATAATTTATGACTCTAGGTCTACGTTCACAATGCTGGTAAAATTCATTACATCCCATTCGCTACATTTAAAGATAACCCCAAGTTCTTTGCGAGATGGACAGGGATCAGAAAGCCCGAGAGCATGCATAATGGTCGAGCACCGGCATATTCCTCACGGGTGAGCCTGCGCCATTCTAAACAGTAAGGAACAGGGTGGGACCGTCTCCTTTGACGCCAGCTCCCACACCAGTGCTGCTATCAACCTAAAAAGTTGCTCATCAGCAGGCAGCCTATAACCTGCTACACCCTCGTTGAAGTTAACAAACAATCATGTAAAATCAATCCGCTGCCTAAAATATGTGTGAAGTGGAAGTGAATTGTTGCGAGATGGACAGTGACCACCGCAGATCATTTTGGTTGACAATGTCGAATTAATTGGGTACCATCGCCAAAAATATGGAATTTGTGGCTGTGTAAGTTCACAATGCTGGTCAAACACCCCCTTCACTAAATTTAAAATCAAGCCCAGTTGCGAGATAGACCACAAATTCCGACAGCAATGCCCGTGGACTGATTAACGGTGAATAGTGATTTGAGGAATGGGGGGAAGCAAATGTCGCTTCAACCGACAGCGCCAAGACCAACCAGTGGCCCATGAGAACGATGCATATACCATCGTAGGCAAAAAAGAGGCCTTACCCTTCTGTAGTTGTTTCAGTTTTGTTGGTCAAAATCATTACATTCCCTTCATTAATTAGGCTCTATCAGCGCGTGATCACAAGGTTTCAAAGCAGGTAGATTTTGCAAATGACTGAACTGACATGAAGGCGTAAGCCGAAACGTTGGTCGAATTAAATGTACTGCATGAAGTTCTGAGTGTGCGACGACCATTCTTTTTCAAGTTGAGTCTAATTGTCTGCCGTACGCACCTCAAACGGTGTGCGTTTACTGAAACCCGAAGAAAGACTTTGCAAATGACTGAACTGACATGAATGTGTCATTTTGAAAGTTCTGAAAGGAATATAGTCGTTCATATTGGCAAAGTGATTATTTTTGTCCATTATCTAATTATGCCATGCCTGGCGGAGGTATGTGATCTCGGAGCACTTTTCTAGTTTTGGATATGCAACTATCATTGTGTATGGTAGGACTGTCTGCTTGCACATATGGACAGAGGCTTTGCATATCCCAACTTATTGATCACTCTGATTTGAAATGTTCTTCAGCCACCTGTACCCCTGCATACTGTATTTAGCACAAGGCTCCCCATTGGTGTGCTGCATCACCTGTGTCTGGTGGGAGAATTGGAAAAATCATGGTGGCCACTGTGGATTATAGTGTATTAAAACATCTTTAGTTTAGCACTCATTATTTGGATTTTAAAGATCAAAGTGAGAAACATGTATTGTGTATTGTAGTATCTGAATTAGGAAGCCACAAGAAACATGCTTCAAAGAACACATCCTCTTAGTCATACACTATATGGTCAATACCCTGTTCAGACTTCTTCTACATCTTTGGCTAATTCATTGCATAGCCGCTATACAGAAATGCTTGGGGTAGCCATAGTCCCATAATGCACGCTGTTCCATCTGTGGAATGCTGTAATAGCCATTGAAAAGTTAACTTTCACAGTACTACAGTACTATGACATAACACAAAGCCTTTAGCAATGCACTATGACTTGGGCCCTTTCTTATGGCTTTGTCCTGGGCCCAGCCAAAGCTGTCAGCGGCCTTGCAAGCAGGACAAGTGTTCGTAAGATGTAGCATTAATATCACCAACACCAACCTTACATAAATGAAAAATTAAAAAGAAGGGGCAAATTTAAACACATTTGTGTCCATTTGTGCCTAATTTCCATCTCAGGAACCCAGCAAAAATGCCTTCCTATGCTTTATTTTTACTCCCTAACTCTCCAGTCTGCATTTGAAACCAACTGTAATCCTGATGCCTTAAGATGAATTGACTGCGACAGCAGATGTGATTGAATCAGTGCCTTGTAACAAACGGTTATCAATCCCCATTCCCTCGCAGCCTGTTAGTGAAGGGGATTTGCCGGGTAGACATGTCCACCAACTAAACAGAATCAATACAATATTTGCTTACAAATCAAATTCCCCCAAACATGATTGCCTATTTATTTAACTTCCACTCATTTCTACTCCGAATTACATTCATCAAAGTGGTTGACCCAAGTAGCTGCGTTTGGAATGCATTTGAGTTACGCTGGAAAGGGCAGGCCTCATGTGCTGTTGTCAGTGGTTCAGCAGCCCTATGCTGTGATCTTCCATTCCATCACCTAACCCCCCCTGTCCCAGAGCCATACAGAGAACAGAGTTACGCGATTGGAGGACCAGGAATTAAATTGCAGCCCCGCCTTTCAACGAGATAAGGTCGTGCCTAAAACGGCTGTCTTCCCATAGACTCAACATAGAACCACCACATTAACAGCCAAAAGTAAGGACTAACGAACTATACTGCGGGGTAATCACCACGAATATGTAAACTATCAACTGTCTTGGTGGTGATAATCACAACAGTTTTACCACCTGTGATGTTTATCTGAAGTTATTACTACGAACAGCACGTCTTGTCATATTCCCTGCATTGCATCGCATTGCATTTGCTATGTGCTACGCCCACTACTAGGCACTAACATTCGAAACGCAGAGCAGTACTGAGAAGCTAAAACAGCTAATTTTGCTAATGAGGAAGTCGGCCCTAGCACACAGCGGAGATTGCCTGACTCTGTTCTCTGTATGGCTCTGCCCTGTCCTATCTCTCCTTTTTATGGCAATGGAATCAACCTGGGTCGGCCGTGTAGCAGACGAATGCCCGTTAAGCCATGGTAGGGCCGCAATGGGACCTTTTCAAAGGAGCAAGGATAAGGGAACAGCATCATCAGTAAACATCTCATAACAATAGAGCCAATCACCTAGAACCACTCTACTTAACATTGATGAGCTGCATGCCATGCTGAGGGCCATTTAATGTGGGTCTGCTGTTAGAGTGTTAGAAAGTGCCCTGTGCTCATGTATCTCTCAATTATAGCTATATAGTAAACTGAGGCCCATCAAATGTAGCTTAGATGAAAAAAAAACAATGGATGAAGGCATTGGGGGTGGACAACACATTTGACTTCCAATGCATGCTTTGAGTGTAAACCAACTGCACTAACAACGCGTTTCAGATCAGCAAATGCAACACTTGTCAAATTGAACCCGACTTCTGGTAATCACCCCTCTGACGTCCACACATCTATATTAATACAGATAGAGAGTCAGATCATTTAGCAGGTTGAGCAGATACCAATAACGATGAACCTCTGTGCCAGTAGGAAAGTCATGATAAGGGTCTGTGGCTCAGCTATCACCATATCACTCAACAAAAAATGGAGTTTCTGAGTGAGAGGTCAGCACACTTAAAATCCTTTTTGTTTTCTCTTATTATTTCATAAATGGATGAAATAATAAAATAGAAAATACAGTCTGCCTGCATGTGATAAACAGGTGCACACCAGACCTTATCACTAGGTCATATGGAGAGAGGAAGGACAAGAGTTATTGTCTTCCCTATAAATGCAAAGCACTGTCATGCGTGCTCTGTGCAAATGAGTTGAGCTAGGTGAAATTTTAAATGGAGGGGTGTGGAGATCAGATCAGCCTCACCCAGCCAATAGAAGTCCTCGTTTTCGGTGCTTATTAAAAGCTCGGCTAAGCACAGTGCCAAAGCACCAATAGTGTATGGTCTGACTCATTGTGACTGCGTGACATGACAGATGTTCAATATCCTCTATCATTAAGTGCAGTGGCATGGCCTGCTATTGAAGGGAAACAGGCTGATGTAATGTCCAAAAACACCTGGAGTTCCTCATGTACTGTAGATTGGTGACCTTGATCAGTTTTTGTGATCAAGCATGTGAACATTGTTTTTAAAAAGACAAAGTGAAAAAACAAAAAAATCAAAAAAGCAAAAGCACAACTTCATAATATAAATCACATGAGCTTCCATCCAATGCAGTCAAAATATTGTGTGTGTATATATAGGCCTACCCAGGTCAAAAAAATGTGTACTTAAGTGTACTTTAAATATATTTAATTTTCTGAAAGTATATTTTAAGTACACTCTATTTATCAAGTACAGTACTTAACCTGGAATATATACAGCTATAAAATAAACCAACAACATTTTGAATTATTTATAAAGCATTTTCTATGATTGCATAAATATTAACCTTATATTAAAAAATATGAATGTGAAAAAAACTAAATACAGTAATATTAACTACAAGTTCAATTTCGTAACACAAACGTGCGTCCTGCGGGGTGACATGTAAGTCAGGTTTGTGGACGGGCAGCTGCAAGGCCAACTACAAGGTTCTCAAAGACAGGCTCCTAACCTCCTAGTTATACCTCAGTTATTGGAAAGTGGTGTGGAAGTTTAAGGTGACTATTAACCTCTTAATATGACATATTGCAATGTTTCTGTCACACAATACTTAGGTTCATTTATGGTGTCCCGTGGTGTGACTGCTCTTATGGATGGAAAAAAAGTTTTTTTTTTAAGAGTGAAAACACATATTAAGGTTAAACACAATATCATTATCTAGTTAGCATGAGCTCGGAGGTCAGTCACGAATACAAAAGGATTGAAAAGGCCACAATGCGGTGACTATCCTGTGGTGTGACTTCATGTCCTGTGGTGTGACATGCTTAGGCATTATGTTACTCAATCCTCACTTATTTTTCATGCAACACGCAAGGGTATAAGGATGCAGGAGATTTATTTGTCACATTCACACAATTATTACAAGTAATACCGTGAAACCATGCCGTGAAATCACAGTTGTCTGCCAGTACGATGCATAGGAGTGTGTGGGTGGGGGTGTGGGTGCAGGTGGGTAATAGTGTGTGTGTGGGGTGGGGATTAAAGGAACAATAGCAGAAAGAGCATTGGGGGTATGTTTGTGCAGAATATTAATCATTTTATTGTATCTTACAGACATGTCACACCAATTATGTCACACCGCAGGACATATTTTCCCAAAAATGGCATAAATTAGGCGAAATTGTACGGACCACTAACATCCCCATTTTTTTCTAGTTTTTTCCAATTTTTCCACCCATTTTTTCAGGAATTGGAATATGTTTCCTCCTTTAAATGTATTACGGCCTTAACCGTCAACCACCCATTTGCACAATGTACTTGCTGTACCACATTCCTGCATTCTGCTCACCTACCTGCTTACACAGCCAGCTGCTAGGTTTTTGAGGCCCTAGGCATAACTGATCAGGAGGCCCCCTTCATTACTAAATAATAATAATAGTAATATGTTTTTTAGTCTGGCTCAATTTAGGAGGTCCTAATTTTGAGGGCGAAGTGGTTGAGGTCCTAAGCGCTCTGCTTACTCTGCTTATATCTAGCGGTGGCCCTGTACACAGCAAATGTGTTTGCATGGCAAGTCACTGGATGTCTTTCTTTTTCATATTACTTCACTTTGTTTTATTTATTCATTCCTCTTCTTAAATCTGTTTTTGGTCATTAGCAAAAAAAAAGTGAGCTGCATGATTCTACCTCTTGGGTTTGATATTCTTGCTTCCGTCGTCGACAGCAGTTAATTTCATGCAAGTCATTCATCAGCCAGATGTTTCCAATCAGTCACAAGATTACGCAGCACCTAGCGCAGTAAATGGGACTTTATCAGTCATGAAAAAGGTTTGTATGCTAAAGCTGCCAGCCCCTTGCCAAGATAAATTGAATCCCAAGGGAAAAGGGAGGCCTCTTTACTAATGTTAACGTGATAAAAAAAAAGAATTTTATTAGGGCACCAATCAAAAACTCCAATGTATTAAGTACTTTTTTTCACTGCCCTAAGTAGCGGGAGGCGCCGCTTTAATGAGCAGCCCTGGTCACCCCCTCCTACAGTACGATGCCGGGGTGGGCTGGAGATGTGTGCTTGTGAAAGTCGATATTCACACACTTTTTAAAATATTTGATTTTATATTGGAGAGCTGTTGAAGTGTTACTTTCCTGAGTCAGTACAGGGAAAGTAAATAAATACATGAATAAAGAAATGGTCTGAATAAATAAATAATTATCAGGTGGATAGTTCAATCCCATAATCAATAGTTGATAATTAATACGGATGTTTAGGCATAAGGGCAGCTTAATCTAACTCATTAACCAACTACATGGGAAATGATACTTAGAGATGATGATGCTTACAGGAGGGCATTCATACATGTATACTCTCTTTCACTCTCTCTCTCTATGACACTCACTCGCTCGCTCGCTCACACACACACACACACACACACACACACACACACACACACACACACACACACACTCACTCACTCACTCACTCACTCACTCACTCACTCACTCACTCACACACACACACACACACACACACACACACACACACACACACACACACACACACACACACACACACACACACTCACTCACTCACTCACTCACACACTCACACACTCACACACACACAGCCAATCTTTTCCAGGGGATTAGAGCGGTGCTGGTGCATGATCCCTCACCAGTGATGTTCCAAACCAAAGTGCGTACCTGTGAAGCACCGGCATTCATACCAGGTTGCGGGGTTTTTCGTTTTGTTTTTACCCCATGTGACTCTATATTACCCGGATGAACCTGCTGACATGTTGTCATCATGATTAGCAGTTATATTTTTTGGTTTGCAATGCAAACCAACTTTCCTCTTCCTCAACGCTTAGATATTAAAAGATAACTTAAGCCAATTTGGACATGCAGTTGTAATGCTCACACTAACCTGAACTTGTCAGTACCTGAAAGTTTTTTTCAGCCTTTTCCGAGATTCTGGTCTTTGTAATGGGGGCAGAGTTCGTTTACATTTGAAAAAAATATATATCTTGATTTATTTCTAATAGCATCCAAGAAGTTATGCAAAATCAGCAGACAACTACACAGTAAATGGTGTGGTGTTAATTCAACACTTATAGAGTTGATTTGACGTCATTTGGACGCAAATTAACTCTCTAAGTGTTAAATGAGCACTGCAGAATTTACTGTGTAGCAAACAGCGATACCTTTTGGGTATAATATTTGGAATAGGCCTGTGTTCATGTAAACGAAGGCTGCCCCCATTAGAATAGTTCAGATCTTGGAAAGGGCTGAGCCGAAAAATGCAGCATCACCGGGTACTGACAAGTCAAGGGTATAGCGTGTGCAATACAACAGCATATTGAAATTGGCAAAAGTGCTCCTTTAAGCATGAACACGCCAGTTGGTTTGAGATTAGGTGCGAGAACGGGTACTGGTACAGTGCTCAGGCGGCCTGATCGTGCCTAGAATGGGGCAAAGGGTTGAGTCAGGTCTCAGTCAGGTCTGATGTCTTCCTAACAAGATCTAAAAGAGCCTCTACACACACACACACACACACACACACACAATTTTCTTTATCCCTTTATCCCCGCTTCCCCTCTTGCCTCCAGACCCTTCCCAATTACCAGAAAGTCTCTAGTTCTACTAAAAGAGCCGCTGTGCTTTCAATTAAGTGCTGAAAAATGAAGGCAAAAAATACCATGTGGATGATAACCCTTTTTTTCCTGTGAATGTAGAGACCTGCTGAGACCTGTGTGTGTGTGCGTGCGTGAGCGTGCGTGCGTGCGTGCGTGCGTGCGTGTGTCAAAAGTAAGCTCCCCTCAGCATGGTTTTATGTAACTGTTGACCCTTAGTGTGTGCTGTGTCTTCATTCCTATTTATATGGTGTGTTTTGATTTGCAGTGGACATTTATTTTGCTGTGTTTTCTGCCTTTTGTTTATTTAATTTGCTGTGCCTTGTTTGTCGTGAATATTATAATTTGCACTTAACTGACGCTTTAATTTGTATTCAAAGCGACTTACAGTTATTATTTTTTTCAGGGTATTGGTTACAGTCCCTGGAGCAATGTGGGGTTAGGTGCTTTGATCAAGGGCATGTAACCAGTGAGACCTGTGGTCCTATTTGGATGGAGGTAACGGGTGTAAAGGTTTTTATTCCTTTGACATGACTTACCTATGGGTTGACAGGGCAGGCACTAGGACCCAGTGGAAGCTTGAGTAACAAGAGCACACCCCCTTCTAGTGTTTAAATTTCTGTAAACGGTTGCACCTGCGAGACGACAGGCCCTGACTCACCTGGGCTTGCTGGAGCTATCTGGCCAGTAGTTTGTGTTGCTGCTGTGGAGTTGTGTGGGAATTCTCCAGTCATTGCTTGTGCTGTGTGCAGTATAAGTGAAGCTTCTCGCTGGGTCTGACTCCAAGGTGGAGGGTGTGCTTGACTCCCGAACCGCTCTGCCATGCCCTTTAGGACTAAGACACGTTTAACAGCGTGTTGGGGACTGGGGGGACACCACCGTCTTTCCTGGGGGTTTCTTTTCATTTGTTTGTTTGTTTATTTTATACTTCTACCACAAGCTCTGTTGAGGTGGTCTGGTTACTCTCGTGCAGCGTTTCATTTACATAGTGTGGCTTGGTGTAGTCCATCTGGTGTGGTACATTTACCTGAGTTGGGGATTGGCTTAGTGATTGACTTCTTGAACCTGATTGGTATACTCTGCATTGGGAACAACATTTACTAACAGTGTGCAGTGGCTTTCCTTCATTTGAGTTGTATTTTTATTTACTTTGAGTTTGTGTGTTATTACTTTTGTTGCTGTGTCCATTCTTCTTGTTCCCGCGATGTAAGTGTATCTCTAAGAAATAATAATTATTGTCTTATCTGCCACTCAGTAGAAGTACTCTGTAGCCTTACTTGGTTTGCACCTTTTGCCGCTCACATGAGTGCAAAATGCTCTGTATAATGCCAATGGAGTTGTGATTTTGTCCATACCTGCCTGTCCTCTGACAAATTTGCACATTTGAGTAACAGACATGAAAAGAGAAAAATAAAAAGAAATATATGTTTTGTAACAACTGTGTCCTCAAGCTCATTCTGAACCTGTCGGGGAAAATTGTGTGATCATAATTTCAGGGTTGTCTCGCCCTATAATGAGACTGGCGTAGTCACCTTTTCATCTGAGTAGTAAGTTTAAAATCTGATAATAACACTCGGTTACAGGCACTTCAGCCATGGATGGAGATGTAGGCAGAGGTCAGTGGAGATTCGAACCTGCAACCCCAGATTGAAAGACCAACTCTCTAACCACTAGGCCACAGCTATTTATAGGTCATTGACTTTTTTAGTTGTGGGTCTACAATTGCGTGCAACCAGCTGATTACCACCATCAGCTGATTATCATCACCAGCTGACTCCCCTCTCATGAGCGCGGCGCTGAAACAACCGATTGACTGAATTAACAAATAGGTGTGCAGGTGCGGAGAAGGGGAGGATCGGCAGACGAGGCAGCAAGGCAGGGAGGTGCAGGTGGACAAGGCGGACTCCAGGAACGACAGAAACGCCGAGGCGGCCGGCCGGAGATTGAGGAGTTCTGGACTGAATTGGTTGTTGAAGTCAACCAACGCACCAACCCAAGTTGAGTACACAATCTTGCTTGCCTTGCCATTATTGTGTGCGTGTGTGCCTGCTGCTGATATACCACTGATCAAGGACTGTTTTCTGTCGTAGAGGGAGCTTTCCTGCCAGAGTCTCACACTGCTGCAGAGCCGGCTCAACGCGCACCACGCCTCCTGGGAATTGAAGGTGGCTTGGGAGAGCGTAACGACCAGCTTTATCTGAGGCTCAGCTGGGCTGCTGGGCTAGCGTTGGGTGGACTCTGCGCGCTCCCGCTGGCTCAAGGACAAATGATAGGGTAGCGTTGTTGGAAATCCGGACTTATTGAGACTTGTGCGATCTTGGATCCTTTGAACTGTTGCCGCTCTGGCATACTTTTTTTAAATGGACAAAGCTGACTGAACTTCTCGGGGTGGCTCCGTGGGGTATTTGTTTATTTGGGGATATTTATTAATTGTGTTTTTTATATGTTCTTGCCCGGGATTTCAGTCTTTTGTAACAATATAATAAATTGTAAAACTTTTATCTTGACTCTTCCATTTTTCCAACTGTGGTAATTAATTAATTTATGCTGGTGTTCGAACCACACACTTTGTGTGACACGTTCGTGCGCGCTTACCTGTTTTTTGTGTTGCTTGTATTAATAACGTGCTATATTATTCTCATATGTAGATTCGACAATACAGTTCAAATTGCTGAATTGATCTTGACATGTGAGCGGGAATTGTTATCTGAAACAACTGTCGCTTTTCACTTCTCCACTTAAACTTTGACCACGTCACATCTCAAAATTCCTGCATGGAAGCTGGCCGAGAAAGAAAATCCACATTCAGAAGTAGCTTGCGAAGCTGAGTGGGAAATCACGAATCTGACGAGAGCAAGGCTATTAAAGAGAGGCATTGCTTTAATAATTATATGATAAAGCAAACTAATCATATTTCGCATCATTTGTTTGCTCTCATAACACATGCTTCAGTTCAGAGCCTCCTGAAGCGAAACTGAAAGTGACAGATGACAATAATAACTGTGACGGCAACCAAAGTATACACTTCAGTAGTAAATAATTAAGTGCCATCATAAAGGCTGTAGCGGACCAATCAACTCGCCTCATTTGTTTGTCTAAACAGCAATCAATAGAGGGATTAAAACCCTTGCAAATTGCACATAAGGCTAGATTTATAATCCATGAAGAAACAAACAAACTAAAATGAGGAGTTGCACTTGGCGCCATGCTGTAATGCACTGCACGTCTCGGCTCAGTGGCGGCATATGTGAGTCTTTGACGGCTGTCTGTCGTGCCTCTCCATCACACAGTGCATTAGTGACAGGCAGGGGCATGCTAAGCAATAAAGCTAGTCGAGCCCAGCCAGGCTAATTGCTCCATTAAGACGTGATGCAAATCCAATAGAGGGGCGTCATTCAAGGCTGCTATTTAGCTCCAATGACCACAAATCAGTGTGTGGGTGGGTGGGGGGAGTTAAGTCGCAGGCACACGTAGGCTATGTAGGCCGACAGATAAATACTGCCGCCTTGCTTCAGAGTTTGTGTATCTTGATGATAGACGTTACATAATCATTAAACCATGGTGTTCTGTCTCTGTGGAGTGATGTACTGTACATCCACATACTCATACTCTTTCTCTCTTTCTCACACAAGAACACACTGCAGCAAGGCCTACGCTCGAGAGAATCGCAGCTCCTTCAGCGAAGGTCAGCTATTCATAGGTGCTGCATGCATGCACATGTAAGGGCTTCAACTTAGCGCCTTGTGCTGTATGTATGTTATGTGAATGCTCCCTCTTTGCATGGTTAACACCAGACGAGTGAGAGTCTATGGGGCACCTAAGTCTCCACCCCTTCCGGACGGCTCATGGGGCTGGGAAAGCCAAAATTTTTGACTGGGCTTTAATGGACTGATCAAAGCTATTTTCCGATCCGCCTCGCATTCCTCCGTCGATCACACATATGCTGTACCTCAGAATTAAAGATAACCAATGGTGTGTTTGTTCACTTCACTTGACAAGCGTTTTTTGAGTTGTGTGCATGCAGAAATATGTAATTATTGGACTACACAACATAAGCTGCATGTCCGACGTGCAGCCACTTAAGCCGCAATGCAGCGGCAGGGTTGGCTGTGCCTCGGTTCACGTCAAATATGCGAGGCGCACATTGTAGTCTCTAACACAGCTTTGCGCTAAAGCTAAAATAACCTTTCTTGCGTGCCGAAAAGGAGTGGTCTTACGGCGCAAATCCAAACCTTTAAAATTCACTGCCATCATATGTGAAATCCGGAGCACATGCCAAACAGGATGGGGATTTAGCTTGACTCTCTCCATTAACTCCCATTCAAAATGTTGAGAGCTTCAGCCCCACGACTCGGAAGTAGAAGGGCGTGACTTAGGTGCCCCACAGGCTACCAATACAGTTTCTCGTAGGATAGGTGTGGTTTGCTATTGCCAATGGCCGTCTATTGGACGTTACAAATGTGTCATTTGACATACGAAGCCCATAGCCAATCGTGTCAGTTGTATCTATTCAAACAAACTGCAGTCATAGCCTCTGCATCTCCATCTGCATCTGCCACTGCATCCACCCCTCCCTGCTCTCTGATTGGAGCCCAAGATCTGGTACCCTCGCTTAGGGATAGAATCAGATGCTATC
The DNA here is from genome assembly GCF_034702125.1 of Engraulis encrasicolus. Taxonomy (NCBI): domain Eukaryota; kingdom Metazoa; phylum Chordata; class Actinopteri; order Clupeiformes; family Engraulidae; genus Engraulis; species Engraulis encrasicolus. The sequence continues at coordinate 43,042,559 of NC_085868.1, forward strand.
TTTGAGGTCGGAAAGATTGTGCAAAGCAGCATGGGATTTCCCAGATGAGCGCCCTCTCTGTTTTTCTCCTCTCTTAACCATCACAATGTGTTTCTCTATATTAGATTGACTTTGCCTATAGGAAGCGCTTTTGCCTTACTTTCATTGTACTTTATTTTCCTTTATTCAATGGCGACCTCTGAGTTGCCGACCCATGGGCTCTCATTCTGTCTCCTCTTCCTCCACATCTCTCTCTCTCTCTCTCTCTCTCTCTCTCTCTCTCTCTCTCTCTCTCCCATATTATAAATTAATTCAAGGCTGTGTGATGTTTGGTGGTGGGTGACTCCCTCTAAATCTCTTAGTGGGCAGAGGGCCATGCATGACAGCGTTTAGCATTTCTTCTCCAATGCCATACTGCACCAGGGGGAAAGACCAGCCCTTCCCACTCCTCTAATTTACTGCACGGGGATGGGCTATGGCCTGGTCTGGTGTGTGCAGTGAAAGCTAACCAGCTTGCCCCCTTCATGGATCAATTCTCTGCGCAACTGCCCCCAGTGTTGATCAAAGATATTAGGCACTGTAAGTCGACCTCTACTTCACCTTTGTAGAGGGCGGGGGCGGGGTGGGTTGGGGGCTTCTCTGTGATTTATATAGAATGCCCTCAAGGGGGAGGAAGAAGAAGAAGAAGAAGAAGAAGAGAGAAGAAGAAGAAGAAGAAGAAGAGAGAAGAAGAAGAAGAAGAAGAAGAAGAAGAAAAGGGAGGAGGAGGAGGAATAGGACTGTGGGGTTGTGGGAAGGGGGGTAGGCATTACTTGCATTGACATACTGATATACCGTACATAACCAACATTATCAATATCATAACAATGACCAGTATTTTATTTGAATTATATATGCACAAAGGCCCTTGTGGTTGTGTGAAGGGTCAATAATGGTATACTGACCTTAACAATCAAAGGCGTATGGCTAGTGGGCAGTCATGGGTGAGCGGTTGAGAAGGGTCCAGCTGCAGTAAAACAGTTCCACCCCTAATGCAAGCACGCCCATGGGCGTTCCCGGCATTTGCCGTATTGGCCAATCGTGAAGGGATACTGCATGATGTCATTTTCAAGGCCATTTCCGGATGAAGGCTCCATGTTTTCAAAGATATCCCGTGCAAATTGTTATCTTCCAGAGAAACGTTTCACTGAACATTCCCCTGACATAATATTCTCAACAATTTATGTAAGAAAGTGAGATAAATCACACGTTTTCTAATCCCAATATGTATTTTGCTTTGTCTTCCCGTACCTCGGACATTGTAGCCTACTGTTTAGAACTCGTGTCGCTATGCACAGATTTGTCATAACGTATCAGGTCGCCAAAATGCTTTGATTTCAACACAACGTTGACACATTGACAGTAAATACTGTATATATTGCCTAAATATATACTGTCAATGCGTTGGCATTACCTCACCTAGCTGTGTATCGAGGTCACTGTTAACACTGGGTAGGCTATATGATTAAACCACAGATTTATCCTTTCCAGGATATTAACACACCCCGACAAATAATAATTAAAAAAACCCTTTTAGGCGAGGTTGTTCACTTGGTAAGACATGATATAGGCTACTTAGAAAAGTTGTACGATGTACATCAGCAACACATTCCCGACTTTTTGAAGTAGGCCTAATGAGTGTCACCTCACCACAGTTATGTGGCCAGCTTGAAAAGAGCAGATATTAATGAAAAAATATGAAATAGTATTTGAAATAGCAATAGGCTATTTGTTTGTTTTATTGGAGAAAACTATTTCTTCATTACCATAGGCCTACCATACTCCATGTCTGTCTATGATTTAGGAGTGACCACACCATTGAAGCTTACCTCTTTATCCAAAAGAGGTTCCAGATTGGCCTGTCTTAATTCAAAGGCCATCAGAAAACAGAGAAAAATTTTCCTACCATCATAACCAGTGTTTGTGCATACATAATCAGGGCCGCTGACAGCTTTGGCTTTGCCCAGGACAAAGTCATCTGAAAGGGCCCCCCACTCAATACATAGACTACATACAATGTAATGAGGACCCATTCCTGGACCCCTCGTCTCACTGGGCCCAGGTCAACGGACCCCTTTGTCCCCCCTGTCAGCTTCCCTGCATGTAGGCCACATACATTGCTGAAAGAAGTGAACGAGACAGGAATGAAATGTGAATTTATTTCTGTTTACTTTTACACTATGAAGTGTGAACAGTCAACAAGAGGGTTAACACAAAGTTTGAAATTGTGTTTGACCAGTCTCCAATGTGCATTTAACTAATAACTAAAAATAAGGCATTGGCATTAAATATAGACTGATACATACTATAAATACAGACACCCAAACAGTGTGCAATAATAAGATTAACATACTGATGGACAATAAATACACAAACACAGTGGACACACACACACGGCAGGAGGAGTTCATACAGGTGGTGTGAAGATGCTGTATACAAGGTGCAATGAGTAAAGTGTAAGTGGCATGGTGAAAGAAGTGTTCATGGAATATTCTCCCGTGTCCTTGGTTATTCATGTGGTTTTCTGGGAGTCTGATGGGTTGTGGAAAGAAGTCGTTTCCCAGTGTGCTTTTGCAGCACCGCATGCTGGGCTAGCGCTTCCCTGATGGTAGTAGGGAGAACAGGTAGGGGTGATCTTATGAGCTTTTCTGCTGTCCTCACCACTCTCTGTACTGCCTTCTAGTCTTCAGCTTGACGGCTGCCATGCCAGACAGAGAGGCTGCTGGTCAGGATGCTCTCAATGACACCCCTGTAGAAGGTGGTGAGTGCCGTTGTGGGGAGGTCGGCTCTTCTCTCATCCTTCGCAGGAAGTGGAGTAGTGTCTGTGCCTTTTTGAGATGGTGGAGCCATGTGGTGCAGTTGGCAGAGGAGGAGCGGCACAGTGGTTGGTGCTGGGTTGATCAGGTTCAGATCCGAAGTTGCTGGTGTCATCAGCCCTCCCTCTGAAAACTGGCTCTGTGCCTGTCAAAAAAAGGCATGTTAATGTTATGAATGACAATTAAGACAAAAACAACCAACCCCTATCTACCTACAGAAGGACATGACATGAGCACGTGCATATGCTTGTGCACATGCCCCCCCCACACACTGCTACTGTCTTAAAGTTTGGTGCACGTGCATGCATGCACGCCTATTCTCCCCCCTTTGCCTCAAGTCAAGTGTGCATTTTAGTAGTTGTCCTCACCTGCACATGTGTGAAGAGCAGGAAGATTGGAGGTTGAGGATGAAGAGGCAGGGCAGGAGGTTCTCCTTGTGAGCGGCCCTGGTCCTGATGCTGATTGCCCATCACCACGCTGTGGCTCATCAAACCCATTACCGGCATATCAATGCTGAACAGGAACGACTGCTTCCATCTGCACGCATGCACACAAACACACACACACACACACACACACACACACACACACACACACACACACACACACACACACACACACACACACACACACACACACACACACACACACACACACACACACACACGAGAGGGATACATAGAATACACTACATAAAAATCACACCCATCATTTTAATGCAGAACACCAGGCTGAAGAGATACACAGCTTCTGGCCTGTGCAGGGATCACTACAGTGCCAGTGTTTTGTATTATCCTCTATCCACATTTTTTTTCAATAAATAAACACAGCACAGAAAGGAATTACTGTATGAAATACTTATTGGTCTAGTGCAGAACAAAACAGATTCAGTGTTTTACTCACCACTGTGTGCAAGTTTCTGTGTTCAGCTCAGGTGGAAGCCTCCATCACAACATGTTGATTCTGACATTAACCATCCTTCAGAAAACTGCCTCTGCCTGTCAGAAATAGCAAAATAATGTTAACACAACAAGGTAGTATCTTAAAAATATCCTTAACCAAAGACAGACAGACACACACTGCCACTGTCTTGGTTCTAGGACACACACACGCCCTTTAAGGGTCACATCACATGTAATGGCCGGGTTCTCACTCACTCACTCACTCCTTTTATCCTACTTTTGCCTCAGACAATGCAGTGAGTTTTTAAAAATTGGCCTTACCTGCACATGTGTGAAGGACAGGAAGGGAGGTTGAGGATGGAGCTGCCAGTCAGGAGGTCCAGAGCTGTCCTGGTCCATCACCATCATGTGGATCATCAACCCCAACCCCAACTTCTTATATCTGCGTGAACACATTCACGAACACTCACACACACACACACACACACACACACACACACACACACACACACAATAGGCGAGATACAGGTTATATGGCACATTAGGAGGCATGGGTATTGTTGCACTCTAGATGTTTAGAAATAAGTAGGTGCGTGGACCCAAAAAGTAGAGTTCAATGTGGGAGTACACTAAATAAGACACTGAGGTCAAGTCACTGCTCTCTGATGGCAGCAACCTGAAACATCTGCTCTACTCTGCTCTGAGAAAAATAAAACAAAAAATCTGCTTGTGCTTGACCTTAGTGTCTTATTTAGTGTGTGAACCTGCTCCCACATTGAACTATATGGCACATTTAAAATCAGACCCAATGACAAGTCAAGTCAATGCAACGGACATGAACCGACCATTACATTAAAATAACAGACTAAACAGTCTTTGGATGATTGAAGAGGCAGGAGAGATGACGAGGGGCCTCGATCCAGTAGCATTTATTTACTTCCCAATCTGCTCGTTAGCACCTGTTAACTTAACGATCGCGGACATTAATGGCGCTAATGTACATACTTTGAGCGAAAATTACAACGAAAATATCAACACAAACGTAACAGAATATCTTCCCATCAAAGATCAATAAAGTAGCAGAGAAATTAAAGTACAGAAACATCATTAAATAGTTTGTGACACGGAGGAAAAAAACACAGCTTACCCCTTGCCAATCTTCCCGAAGTGAGGAAGAGTTCCGGGTGCCACACCAATTAACGCCCCATCAGAAACAATAGGTAACGATAAACCCATCCCAAGTGGTATCTACATTAGCCCATATATTTTGAGAAGTTCACTAAGAGAAAATATAAAGGTTTATTTTTAGCACTACTACATCAAGTCGGTTTTATTTACAATTTCTTTAGCCTACATGCACTGGTCAAGAATTGAAATTACGTTTAACACCAGGTTGAACAAATATGACACCTCCGACTTTCTGTTCGCACTCCGACTAAGTCAACTCGTAAAGTAACCGTTATGTATATTCATGCATTTTATTCGAAATCTTACCGACAGTTGAGTGATCGCTGCAGCGAAATCCATCCAGCGAAATCCATCCAGTCGTTTTAATAAGTCCCGCGCGGCGCTTGTGTTGTCATTCGACAGCATGTCACTGACTTCAGAAACTTGAACAGCCAAAGGGGCGTTACTGTGAGGGCGGTCTAGTAAGGAGGAATGGGCGTAGCGGTATTAGCTGGACAAGACGCAGCTGGACCATATTGGAGGAGTTAGGGCGTCAGACTTGCATCTCAGAGGTTGCCGGTTCGACTCCCGACCCGCCAGGTTGGTGGGGGGAGTAATCAACCAGTGCTCTGCCCCATCCTCCTCCATGACTGAGGTACCCTGAGTATTGTACCGTCCCGCTGCAATGCTCCCCATGGGGCGCCACTGAGGGCTGCTCCCTTGCACGGGTGAGGCATAAATACAATTTAGTTGTGTGCAATGTGCAGCGTGCACCTGTGTGCTGTGGAGTGCTGTGTCACAATGACAATGGGAGTTGGAGTTTCCCAATGGGCTTTCACTTTCACTTCACTCTCGCTATAGGCCTATAATATTTTACTGCTCAACACACATTTTGGAGTTGTGTATGTTTGTTGCCAACTTACCTGGAGGCTTACCTTACTTTCCTGGAGGCTAAAAACCTGCATTCTGTTCATAAATGACTAAAGTCCCTTTGGATAAAAAAGCGGCAGCTAAGTGTAATGTAAAGTTATGTAATTCCTGCTCCAGGAGGCAGCATCAGAATGGGCATCTACGGCAACCTCAAAGCATCACACCTACGTCACAACAATGATCCTTTTTTTGGTTGTTCTGCTGTGATTCTGCCAGAGTGGTAGCCTGTGTTTACATGAGTTTGCATGGAGAGCTGGATGCCTTGCTAATGTGCTCGCTGTGCCCCAGATCCACACTGGGTATTCTGTATCACGGTCTCCATGGCAACGTGAAACTACCTGACAGTTCTGGAGCAAGCACGTATCTGGAATAACACCTAGAGAGGCATGTCTCATCCTAACACACACACACACACACACACACACACGCACACACACACACACACACACAAACACACACACACACACACACACACACACACACACACACACACACACACACACACACACACACACACACACACACACACACACACACACACACACACACACACACACACACGTTCCTAAAATACAAACACATTATTTAACACCTCTGTGTCCGCACTGTAGAAATTAGAAACCTCACCTCTTCTTTTCCGTTTAATTTATTACCACCATCCATCATGTACTCATCGTGATATCCTGCACTGTGACAACTCTTCCATGCCCTTACAGTTTTTCCTCATCACTTTAACTCATTTTTTTAGCGACTGTCACACAAGTCACACAAGTCACTATTTCAGCAAAGCAAAAGCCACATTTATCTTTTGTTATTAAGGAAGCCAGATCTACAGTAAATCATGTGTCAGACTAATCTGGTTTCAAGTTTAAATACCAATTCATATTTATTTTAATTGGTATTTGGGCTTCAATCAATGCCCTTGTAGGCATCCTAATAGATCACTTATAAAAACAGGAACTGATGGTGATGCATCCTCAAATGTGAATGCTATTAACGGTACTGTGTGATTGCTATTGCTATTGCTAATTGCTAATGCTATTGCTGTATCTTGCATGACATGATTTTTTTTTTATTTAAATTTGGGGGGGGAGATTATTTTTCAGGAAAGACAGTGGGGACTCACAGGAAACAATATGGGATTGAGATCTGGGAAAGGACCGGGAAATGACCCCGGCCGAGAATCTAACCCGGATCGCCCACGTAGCGGTCCAGTGCCCAGCCATTACAGCCACGGCTGCCGGGGCTTGTATGACATGATTACGCAAAATAGCTCAAATGACAAATGAGTTTACATATGGTGTCGTCTCTACATTAGAATTTAATAATGTTGAGTTGAGTGACTGATTTTATCTTGACACGTGCTTTCGTCTTAACATAAAATGAGAATGTGGACATGTTGCATAGTTATCTTGTCTATACAACACTGATCATTCATGCATTAGTCTGAATCCCAGACATGACTTACCAGGGACATGACCTGCCCATAGGACTGTCAGCCTATGTGGATCCAACATGCACATGCCATGACGTCTGAGAGTGCATGCATTTGCGTAATTCACAGCTATGCTCGATTTAGTCGATGTCCATTTCTCTCCCCCCATGACAGCATAATTGAAAGGTTTATTGCGATGAGGAGGAATAATGGCGGTAAATGTGATAAGGGCTGCCCATTTGACATGAGATGCAAATCTGTGGGGAGACATAAACCCAAATAGGCAGTCTAGTCTTCCCCCAGATGCACCGTCAGTGCTGACATTCTGAACGACCTGTGATCAATATTGTCATGTTATCTTGCATTACAAGATGAAGGAGTGTTTTGTATTATAAATGATAGCTTATGAAAGAGAACATCTTCAACATCGTTTTCACATGCTTGTCCCTGATGTTTGCATGATTATGTAGCCTACTTCCTTGTTATATTGATTAGAGTATTGTGGAAACACAGATGGGATGAGTAGGATAGATATCTTTCAGGTTTCAATGAGCGTCAGTTTGAGTTTCTGGACATACAGGAACTGTGCGGTGAAAAAGTAAATAAATAATAATAAAAAAGACTCCATAAAAATGTTGCTGTGTATCTCCAGGGACTTCAGGGGTGTCTTCTTGTAAAAGACATGACCCCTATATAGAGGTAACAAGGGCAGTGCACCTTAGAATAGACTACAACTAGTGATCTCACTGGGAACCAAAAGATGGAAAGCCTTTGCACCCCACCCCTCCCACCTAAACACACACAAACGCAAATGTACTTTTACGTAATTTCTGCTCAATCTGGCAACACTGTGTGTGTGTGTGTGTGTGTGTGTGTGTGTGTGTGTGTGTGTGTGTGTGTGTGTGTGTGTGTGTGTGTGTGTGTGTGTGTGTGTGTGTGTGTGTGTGTGTGTACCTTTACTTGTACTTGTAAGTCTGTACATGTTTTGTCCATTGTATTAATCAAATATTAATATCAAAATTCAATCATTGAAACATCGTTACCTGGGATCTATAAAAGATAGGGTACTTTTTGAGATTTGCATTTATGTATTTCTTGATTGCAAGGCCAAGTGGAAACTTCATTACTAAATGGTTCTTGACATTTTTCGATTTCGATTTTAAACAGATCTTTTCTATGCTTGTCAAAATGCACTTAATTCCGTAATATATATATTTTTTTCCCTCCTCTATCCAGGACAGGCCTGAGGAGATGATCTCCAAACCTTTGAAGTCCTTCCACTGCCCTCAGTCCCTTAGCTCCCCCACCAACAATTCAACCTTGTATTTCCACCACAACTGCCTTCCAGCCTGTGTGAATTCCTTGGTGTCCGCTGCAATCGTCATGAGACCATGACGGGACTAACTACTAAACTACCAAACAGAATGCTAACAGCTCACCCCCCCAGACACACACACACACACACACACACACACACACACACACACACACACACACACACACACACACACACACACACACACACACACACACACACACACACACACACACACACACACACACACACCATCTCCCTCCTGTGCGCCTGAATTGTCTCTCTCTCTCTCTCTTTTTCTTGCCTTTACTCTTTTTTCTTACCTTCTACTTACTCTACACAATATATCAACCCTCAACCAACTGTAATTATGATGCAAGGCAGATATTAAAGGCCTTTGAACTGGGCCCCTCCTCCAAGGCGTAGAGAGAAAGCACTGATATTCTCGCCATTAATTATGCCATTCTGGAGTGTCATCAAAGAGAATGCAATATGTTAAGACATTGTGTTCCCCCAGCAAGGATCCTGGCTTCTGACGCTTGTTCACTTGACCTCATCAAAGTATATACTGTATGAATAGGCAAGCCAACAGATGCAATAAAACACCATGTAATAAATACAATCAAAAGCAGTGTAAATAAAAAAGCTACGCAAACAAACACATAGACAACTATGTGAAAATCATTTGTAGAGACATCATGATCCAAGGACAACATGGCCATTTGATCTTCAAAGGTCAGTTTCATTAGGTGCACTGCCTGCCCATCTCACTCTGCTCTCTCTCTCTCTCTCTCTCTCTCTCTCTCTCTCTCTCTCTCTCTCTCTCTCTCTCTCTCTCTCTCTCTCTGTCTCTCTCTCTCTCTAGCTTTATGGAAGATGCCACTACCTCTCAGTTGACTATAGTGCCAGTTTTTTTCTGAAAAGTTTACCTCCAGAGCTACAACTTCTGTACAAAACAGGACATCTGGTGTACCTCACCACCCAACTCCAACGCTAAAGCTGCCTGTTGATATGAACGTACTGCTATAGCTTCCAGTCTCTCATATCAACACCACAATCATTCACCAACTTTTCAGAGGACAGAAGACGACTCACAGAATCATCCTTGACAAGAAGAGGAAGAGAAACTTCCCCTAGTCAGCAAGTTTAAAATCCCTGTTGCTGCAGTAGGGGTGGACAGGCCATCTGGTATAGCGGGCATTTCCCGGTGGGCCCCACACCCTTGAGGGCCGCTATTTTTTAACTTTTTTTTTCTTTTCTGAAAATAGGGGCCCACAAGGGTGTGGGGCCCACCGGTGAGTCAGTTCTGTGTCACTAATTATGAGGGGGCCCTTTCAGCCAAAAATGCCAGGGCCCTATTTCTCCCCCAGTCCAGCCGTTGCTGCACTACACTCTGATGGGTGCAGTCATGCCTAGAGCTACTGTATGCTGAAGAGCTGGTAGGAGCAGCAGGAAAGGAGGTTGTCTTTGAGGAATAGCTGAAAGGCTGAATCTGAAATGTTTAACAGACAGATGACCCCCTTGGGCAACTGTAGTGTCCTTTTTTTTGTCTCTCTCTCTCTCTCTCTCTCTCTCTCTCTCTCTCTCTCTCTCTCTCTTTCTCTCTCTCTCTCTCTCTGAGTGTGAAACCTGTTCTCTGTTGTGCCCCATCGACCTGCAAAGTCAGATGTTGAGCTGTGCAAATAAAACAAAGAAAAAAATTACCCGATCACTGAATTTTGGACAAGAACAAGCAAGTGTTCCAAGTGTTTCCAAAATGCAAGTGGATCAAGAGCCCTTGAGGAAATTCAAAGCTGTGTATGCTTCTGGTCTGTTTTCATGTTTTTCACGCGATGTTTTCCATGTTTCAGCATTTGTAAAATTGAACCTAATAAATAATTAGTGGATATTTTTACTTAGTCATTCAACTGATGTATGACTATGAAACTCTTTCATAATACTAAATACTAAACTTATTTTATTTACTAGAATCGTATTTACAAGACTCTGCCCTGGTTGTCTCAGAAATGAGCACACTTTTTGGCAATTTAATTTATTCAAACCACATCTTTTCTCAACTCACCATTTTCTGAAGACGAAGTCCCCTCTTTTCATGTAGTTTTTGACACTCTAAATGTATCAACTAAATATTTTTTTTAAATCTGATGTAAATTATTTATTTCATCTTTATGTGTGAGTCCACTAGCTTGGTGAAAACTTTGGGTAAATGAATGGAGTCCTCTCCTCTTTCACAACCTGGTTGAAATTACTTAGTCTCTATAATGATTATGGCATTACATTACATTACACGTTTCAGACTATTTTATCTAAAGCAGTCTAAAGTTACTACAGGCTGTTCAATATTGCTGGCCAGGTGGGATTCGATCGTGAAACGGACCAATCCAAAGACCACCTTTTTAACTATTAGGCCACAGCTGTCCCTGGGTAACACAGGCGGGGAGTCAATGGCTACATTTACATGATGTTTTTAATTCCAAATTAATAATTCCGAATTAAATAGTTCCGCCGAGTTCCCTTAGATCTTTCAGTGCCATTTGGGGCTGCCCCCTTGCACGGGTGAGGCATAAATGCCATTTCGTATTGTGCATTGTGTAGTGAACACTTTTGTGCTGTGGAGTGCTGTGTCACAATGACAATGGGAGTTGGAGTTTCTCAGCTGGGCTTTCACTAACACTATATGTATGGCAAACACCTGTGGCATTGCACATTGTGAAAAAACTATAGGCCGTCTCCTTGCTTGGCTGGAGGATGAGGAGAGAGATGGGGATGACCAGTTGGAGAATGGGGAGGGGAGGTTGAGGGTAGGAGAGAAGAGAGAGGAAAGGGGTTGATGGCAGTGGTGGCAGTGTGTGTGTGTGTGTGTGTGTGTGTGTGTGTGTGTGTGTGTGTGTGTGTGTGTGTGTGTGTGTGTGTGTGTGTGTGTGTGTGTGTGTGTGTGTGTGTGTGTGTGTGTGTGTGTGTGTGTGTGTGTGTCTTCTTGTAAATGACATGACCCCTATATAGAGGTAACAAGGGCAGTGCACCTTAGAATAGACTACAACTAGTGATCTCACTGGGAACCGAAAGATGGAAAGCCTTTGCACCCCACCCCTCCCACCTAAACACACACAAGCGCGAATGTACTTTTACATAATTTCTGCTCAATCTGTCAACACTGTGTGTGTCTGTGTGTGTGTGTGTGTGTGTGTGTGTGTGTGTGTGTGTGTGTGTGTGTGTGTGTGTGTGTGTGTGTGTGTGTGTGTGTGTGTGTGTGTGTGTGTGTACACTGCAATCCCCTTCCAGCTGTCTAGCTGGCTTGCACAGACGCTGTAGGTCAGCAGGTCTGTTGATTTAATCCGTGTCTGATGTTGTCTCTGCTCATTGGGGCTCAAATGACTACTCGGAGGCCACACCGTCACCTGTTTAAGGGACAATGGCTCTCTCGCCTGGCTTATCTCCTGCTCTCTCACCAAAGCACTGGCTGCTCAAGCTGTGGACTGACCAGCCTTGCAGGGGTGTCGACAGGGGGTGACAAAGGGGACAGTTGTCCCGAGCCCAAGGAGAGAGAGGGCCCAGAATTGGTTCCTCATTACATTGCATCTATTGGGCAGAGGGAGCGCTTTCAGAGGACTTTGTCCCGGGCCTGGCCAAAGCTGTCAGCGGCCCTGCTAATACGTTGTGTTGCCGCTCACCGTATAGTATGTAGGCTACTTGTGTGTGTGTGTGTGTGTGTGTGTGTGTGTGTGTGTGTGTGTGTGTGTGTGTGTGTGTGTGTGTGTGTGTGTGTGTGTGTGTGTGTGTGTGCATGGCCGTAGCCAGTCATGTGAAGTAGGCGAGGTCCATGATGCGCGCGCAAAATTTTATTATTAATATAAAATATAAATTAAAAATGAATTCATAAAATAAATAAATATAGGCTACACAGGCCTATATATAGGGCCCTCCTCTATGAATGTATAGGCCTAATGTGAAATAGTAAGTATGTAGACATGTATAATAATAAATATTTTTCTCCCAATGAAATTACACTTCAGCTTTTTTCCTCCAAAGATACAATGATAGCTATCTCTGTAGTGCAAACCACCTAGAGTAAACTACCTGGAGTAAACTTTTTTCTTCCTAGAGTCGCATCAAACGTTTTGTTTTTATTTAGTTGTTATAGTTCTTCACAAGCGCAGAAGACAAAAGTATATCAACGAGAAAGAAAAGTAGCCTATCCTCCGCGCTCCTGAGCCATCTGATGCGTCACGGCTATGCAGACACAGTAGTCACGGGAGCCTCTTCAGGTGTGGATATTTTACTGCGATTGACTCTGACGAAGACGTGGCAACGTCGATAGTCTTAGCACTTGTCCAAATTAACAGGAAAATATCCACACCTGAAGATGTTCCGATGACCTCCTCTGTCAGTGTTTATCACATGCTTTCCAATTTACAATCAATTACCTTTCACAGATATCCTGCTTTTACCTTTATGCAGCAGCTGATGCAGCAGCTGGCCTTCTTAAAATATTGACTCAAATGGCTTTTTAAGACACCATAGCCTACTTGTTACGCATGAGCTTTATGTAGGCTATACAACGGTTGGCTTTCTGTTAGCGGAGATCTCACCTAGCGCGGGCTTTCTGATAGCGGAGATCTCACCAAGCGCGTGCTTAATGGGCGCGTTCGTGACGGCACATTACTGCGCAGGCTGCACACGCACACTTGGTCATTTCAATGCATTTTTCCAACCAGAAAGCATGGTAATTTTGCTTTGCGCAATGCTCTGTCACGAACGCGACCAAACACTTGCGATGTCGGCTGAGTTGCGTTCTCTCCCACGAGTCGCACCACTTGCGATATTAATCAATCTTGTTTACTCTCAAAAACAGAACACAAAGGTAAAACTAGAACACATAGCACATGGATGTTAACCACAGTTTGCAAAGGACGCTTCACAAAGGTTTATAGATGTTTTTGTGTGTTTCAGTTGGTCATATTTGCCGTTAAAATAATAATAATAAAAAAAAACCTCTCACGATAGGCGAGGTCCGGACCTCGCTAGCCTCAAATGTAACTATGGCCATGTGTGTGTGTAACGTGTGTGCAACGTGTGTGAATGAGAGTGTGAATGAATTAGTGTGTGTGTGTGTGTGTGTGTGTGTGTGTGTGTGTGTGTGTGTGTGTGTGTGTGTGTGTGTGTGTGTGTGTGTGTGTGTGTGTGTGTGTGAGAGAGAGAGAGAGAGAGAGAGAGATTAAATGTGAATGTTTGGTCTGGCCTCGATCAATGACACATCTAGAGATTGTTGATGGGAACAACTTGTTGTTTTTCAAACGGTGTCTGTGACTATTGGCTTTGTCGTCACTTCCTCAAAATCCTGTCTGCTTTGCATCCAAAGATTCAAAGCAAATCAAAACAAATCTCCTGCGTTGTGATTGGTCTGCCAGATTCAGTGCATTGGGGTATGGTCCGAGGCTAGAACCACTCGCAGGCAAAAATAATGTTGGCCGCTGGCAGGTGGTGCTAGTTTACAAGGCTTGGAAGTCCAATCAATATTGGCTTGCAGCTGAGGAGGCATGGGCTTTACTGTAAAGTACTCTTCCAAAAAAAAACCTTAATCAGAACTAAGTTAAATTCATGCTCTTTGTCATCATCCGGAACAGCTCATCTCTCTCTCTATCTCTCTCTCTCTCTCTCTCTCTCTCTCTCTCTCTCTGTCTCTCTGTCTCTCTGTCTCTCTCTCTCTCTCTCTCTCTCTCTCTCTCTCTCTCTCTCTCTCTCTCTCTCCCTCCCTCCACAGATTTTTCTTTTTGACATTTACAGTACACCAAAAAAGAGAATCTACAGCCTATCCTCTTATTATTACCATATTCATACCAAATCTGCTCTTCTTTCTTCTGCCTCTTTGCCTCATTGAAAGTACTTGGGTCAGGATGCCTTAACTTATTTAATCCTTACCCTTTCATGAGGGCAAGAAAGAAAAGGCTATTATTTTGTCACACACTCTCTGCAATCAATACAATCCCCGCTTTCAGGGCAAAAAAAGGATTGGTCATGGCGATAAGGCCTTCAGACTTGGGGCCAGTGCCAGAGGAATGGGTGGTGTGTGGCTCGGGGAGGAGGATTGCAGATGGACTGTAAAATTGATGTTCCTTTGGTTGGAGGGGGCTAGTTTACTACGCTAGGAAGTCCAACCAATATTGGCTTGCATCTGAAAGAGGCATGAGATTTACAGTAAAGTACTTCCAAAAAAAAACCAAAAACCTTTATCAGACCAGTAGCCCCTTAATGCATGCCGTACCATCTGAGGCACGCTGTAGTCATTGAAAGTTTAATTACCATAGAACTACTCTACTATGACGCAGCACAGTAAAGCATTTAGTAGCCTTTAGTAAAGCATTACGATTTGGTCATTGCCATTCTGGTAACAACAAATGTATAACGCCGTGTTTTAACGGGTTAAATTCACACGCTTTGTCATCATCCGGAACAGCTTGTGTATGCTCTCTCTCTCTCTCTCTCTCTCTCTCGCCACAGGTTTTTCTTGTTGACATTTACAATACACCAAAAAAGAGGCTTATCCTCCTAACATAACCAAATCTGCTCTTCTTTCTTCTACCTCTTTGCCTCATTGAAAGTACTTGGGTCAGGATGCCTCAACCAAGTTCATCCCTACTACCACGGTCTGCAGCCATAGGCTTTCTTTTGACATTTACATCAAAGAGGAGATTCTCCGGCCTATGTTCATTACTGTAAGTACCCCTGATCAAACCAAATCCCCTCTTTCCTCTAGCCCTTTCAGAATCATTGAAAGCACTTGGGTCAGGATGCCTTAAATTTATAAGGGGGTGGGCTGGTGGGCCGACTGTTCAGCTTAAGCCACCATTTCATGAGGGCAAGAAAGAAAAGACTATTATTTTGTCACACACCCGGGGCAATCAATACAATCCCTGCTTTCAGAGGCAAAAAAGGATTGGTCATGTTGATAAGGCCTTCAGACTTGGTGGGAGCGGAAGAGGAAGGGGTGGTGTGTGGCTTGGATGGGAGGATTGCAGATGGGACTGTAAAATTGATGTTCCTTTGAATCACACTTTTTCTGCTGAGCAATGGTAAGCTTATAGGTGGCTTTGCCTGGGGAGGAGGGTGAGTGGGTGTGTATCAGTCCATCCTAAAATACGAAAGGAGAGCACAGCTTTCACCCCACATGCTACTGTATGCCACATCAGGACTGATTGTTTTGCCAGAGCTTATTGTTGTTCCAGAGTTGTAAGTTACTGGAAGGTGGTACTTGTTGACCATGTCGTGTTTGGAGCAACAAACAGATGGCACAAAGGATGGAGTTCACACAAAGTAATGAAAGGTTAAGTATTTTTTAAACTCTTCTTCTTTTTCTCTCTGCATCTTTCCTTCATGAATGTGTGGCAATGTGTGGCAATGTATTACACCGCTGACTTTTATTGTGCATCAGCTAAACGCCTGAGGGAATATTGAAGTGGTTTGTAAGTGAGTGCCATACAGAGATACAGCCAGCCATCATATCGCCCCTATCTGCTGCGGTGTGTGTGTGTGTGTGCATGCGTGCGTGCATGCGTGCGTGCGCAAGTGTGTATGTTTGTGTGTGTGTGTGTGTATGTGTGTGTGTGTGTGTGTGTGTGTGTGAGAGAGAGAGAGAGAGAGAGAGAGAGAGAGAGAGAGAGATTCATCTTAAAATCAGGTATAAATCAGTCTGAAGCCCTCAAAAAAAACTCTTGATAAACAGCTATCATAAAAAAACAACACAGCATTGGGTGATACCCCCTTACCACACACACACACACACACACACACACACACACACACACACACACACACACACACACACACACACATACACATACACACACACACACACACACACACACACACACACACACACACACACACACACACACACACAGACAGACAGACAGACAGACAGACAGACAGACAGACAGACAGACAGACACACACACACACACACACACACACACACACACACACACACACACACACACACACACACACACACACACATTCCCTCTCTTTCCAATTTCATCATACGCTTAATGGTCATGGTGGAAAACGCCACACAGTGTCCACAATGAGTTACATACTGTATATTTCAGAATTTTCAACCCAATATGTCAGGACTTCCCTCTATTGCCGCTGTGTGAAGAGTCACATTGACCCTAGATAAAAAGGCCCAAGCCTCAAAATTTCATCCAGCCCAACGCCCCCCAATATACCATCACCTATGGCTCCTGTTTCCATTGAGGCAGCAAGTGGTACATGAGAAAGAGATATAGTGAAAATGGTGGAAATTTCATTTCTTCTTGGAACTTTGCTGCTCATGGGGGCCCCTGGTGGCCACAGTTTGCTTATGCCTCGTGCCGGCCCTGATTAAACTGCATTGGGTTCGGATTCATGTTCGGAGTCGTATTACTATATTGGTATCCAGGCTCTAAATTAACTTTTGTTATCACCAGCCAACATGGCTGGTAGATGTTAATCTTACCAGCCAAACACATACTCACTAATGGGTCAAAGTGGCTGGTAAGTTGGTCTTTTCTACCAGCCAATCTGAAGTTTCACCAGCATTTGGCCGGTTGGCTGGTGTTAATTTAGAGCCCTGTTGGTATCCATAGATAAACGGGTTGCAGTTACACTTACTGTACACTGGTTAGGCCTACACTATTTTAAGACTTACAATTGTACTTGGGCCAAAGTAAAATAAACAAGTATACAATAACAAATGTACGGTATATCCCATGATGAAGGTGTTAATTACATTTCACTTAGATGACGCTTTAATTTATTCAAAGCGACTTACAGTTAATATTTTTCAGGGTATTGGTATTAGGCCACGGCTGCCCAATGACACATGACACTCTGCTTTGGCCTTACACTTTGATCACATTAGCTGAATGATCCAAACTGAGTTAGGAGGAATCTCAGTTCAGCATGGGCTCTGGTGATAAAACTGCAGACTATTTGTGACTTTTTTCAGTGTGTGGCTCACAAAGGCCAGAAACACCTCTGCTTCGTTTTGTTTTATAGCCTTATTCCCTCACAAGCCGGGAATCATGGACATGCCCAGGCAACAGAGATATCTTTTGGTTCATGAACTAGGGAAAAAAAATCTTTAAAGTGAGATAGACAGAGATTTCTAAAATAACGCAGATCATTGGATAGTTAAGACAATGGAAACTGTGAAGTGTTTCAATCGATTGACTTTTTTGACGTGGTACATCTGTCAAAAATAAAGTGGTCTCAGTAAATACCTGCAAGCAGTAATTGCTTTTGAGATGATTTGAACATTTTTTATTAGACCAGTCTAAACGGTGCCCGAGGGACAGAACAGAATGCTGTTTTTTCCCAATGAAAAGGACCACTATTGATCCTTACCCTACCCACCGAATGAAGCCCAGGATATGATTTTAGAAACAAAAAAATCATGATTTGTTCAAATAATAGGTTGCACATATTGGTTTTATGTCATCCAGACTGAACCAACCCACTCTTAAATAAAAAGATGTAGTCATGGGCATGGTCGTAACTACCATTGAGGACACAGAGGTCATTTCCTCTGTATTTTTTTTAGAAATGTAAAATTTATCTATGATGAAAATCAATCTATGATCAGCAATGGTAAATTCAGTCTGTATACCCCACCCCCAGTTATCCTCAAGGCAGTAATTAATGACAAAGAACTTAAGAATTTGACTGAAGAGTTTGAAGCATTGTAAATGTACAGCATGCAGTAGAGCGCGCATTTCACCTCAGTATTTGACAATGTCTTTTTACGGTCCTCGTCAGGGGTAAGTGGTTAGGGCGTGAGACTTGTAGCCCAAAGGTTGCTGGTTTGATCCCGACCCGCCAGGTTGGTGGGGTGAGTAATTAACCAATGCTTTCCCCCATCCTCCTCCATGACTTAGGTACCCTGAGCATGGTACCGTCCCGCTGCACTGCTCCCTTTTGGGCGCCATTGGGGGCTGCCCTCTTGCACAGGTGAGGCATAAATGCAATGTTGTTGTGTGCAGTGTGCACTTGTGTGCTGCGGAATGCTGTGCCACAATGACAATGGGAGTTGGAGTTTAGCAGTTCAGCTTCTACTTTCACTTCACTTCACTGAAGTGCATTCAACATCAGAGACCTACCCCCGCACTTTCTCTTAGGGAGGTAAACTGCACTTGATTGAACCCCCACTGGTGCATTTCTCAAAGCCATAGTTGCTAACTATGTTAGCTATTTTGTTGTTTTCAATGCAATTTCCCTTTGGCAACTACTCAAGTTGCTAACTGGCTAACAACTGCGCTTTCGAGAAACGCATTTGATTGAACCCCTATTTTTCTCTGGTTCAAGATGTCGCCATGTTGGAAGGCATCTTGAAAAGGGGAGGGTTGATCATGCCTAATTAGGCTCCTTGATAGGGAAGATAAAGGGCTAACTGGCTGCTGCCAAAGCGTTAGGTTTCAAACATGGAGGTAGTATAAGAACTGGAGAGAGTGAATAAGTCCCGCCTCCAGTCATTTCAATGGGAAATGCTAGGCTAGTGAATTCAGCCAAAATTGAACGGTTTTACAGCTTCCAAAATGGAGTTATTTCCGCCGACAGTTTACTAGTTTTATCCAATGACGTGCCACCTTACGGACTGACATACGGTCGACCAGAAAGCTGATGCGTGGAGGTGCCCAACCACAGACCTGTAAAGGTCTGTGCGTCCAACACTAAACTCGCGTACCCACCAATCATCATTGAGCGAAGTGGATGTCGGAAATGCGAAAATGGCAAATTGCTAATCGGCGAAGCTAACCAGCCAAATCCTTCCCCCCTGGTTTCAAACACAGGTGTGCGTTGAAGTGCCAGAGGTCAGTGTCACCACTCCAGCTAGTAATCAGACCCGATTGTACCACCTGAACGACATCTGACAGCAGCTTAACCACAGGAATCTCTCAACACATGCATTCTCATTTCCCCAATTCTTTCCCCTCTTTAACTGTTGCTCTTTCCTCAGTTTACCCGCCAATCCTTCTTCCTTAGGTTTCTGTTCCTCTTTTAGCCCCATCAGCCTGTCTGTCTGTCTGTCTGTCTGTCTCTGTCTGTCTATACTCCACTCTGCTACAATGTCAACTGTGCTGTCTCTGGTACTGGGACAGAAGCTATAATAGAACTTTTACGACAGAGGCACCACAAGAGCCATCAAAAAGCAGTGCCACATCTCCACGCTACTCAGGTTTATTCTACAACATAAAAATAAGGTTTCTCCTAAGGTTTCTCCACCAACCATCTCAACTTTCAAACACCTCTCATCTTGGTAGACTACAGCTCTGAGCCATAATAAGGGCCCTGTAGACAGGGCTAGATGGGGAGAAATAGGGCCTGGGCACTTTTGGCTTAAAAGGGCCCCTCATAATTAGCGTTGCAAATCTGACTCACCATTGGCCCCCGCACCCTTGTGGGCCCCTATTTTCAGAAATGTAAAAAATAATAATAAAACAAATTACATTTCTGAAAAAAGGGGCCCATGAGGGTGTGGGGCCCACCGGGAAATGCCCGCTATGCCAGATGGCCAGTCCATCCCTGCCTGTAGATGCCTTTGACTGTCTCCATGCTTGACTATTACACAGGAACCCCATGCCTTCCAATGGTCTGGCACTCATTGGCAGCATTGCTAAACACCACCAGTTTGAAAGAAACTTTCCATGTATGCAGAAAAGTAAAAAGTGCAATAATAATTGGGCCAGCGGGAGCCTTTGTTTTTGTTGAAGTCAGGAGAATTCAAATCTGTTTAAGTGGAGGGGAATAAATTGATAAATAAATCCACTCTTGTTTTCATGGAGTGAAGTGATGTTTTCGTTTGCACACAACTGCTGGGGGATTTAGAGGAGAAATTTGGAACAATAATTGGGACGTGTGATGATCTGACATGTATGAGGACAGAGGCTCACAGCTATGTCTTAATGTAACTCAAAGTGCAAGTCACACAGGCACAGAGTCTGTCCACTGGGAAAAAATTCTTCCTGAATTAGCCCCTCTTTTGGCTTTCATGTTCCACCTCTTTTCATTCTCTTTTTTTCTTTTCCTCCATGTAGATCCCAGATGTTCCTGCATTGCGTTCTGTCATCATCTATTACTCAAGCTTACAGCGAGAATGAGGGTTGCCAAATAAAATAACATCGTTATGAGATACAGGAGTGGAGTAAAAAAAAAAGTTTTAAACAATACATTATAAAAAAAAATCCTCCTTCTCAATGCATTTTTTATGTGGGTTGTTTAGTTTGGTGTTGGTTGATCTTCTAAAAAACAGTTATACAATATATAGACGAAAAGGGGTTCAAAGATCCCTGATAATCTATTCTTTTTTTGTTTTGTTTTGTAGGCTATTGTTCACCCAATTAGCACGTCCCGGTACAGTCTGAAGTCATGTGTCACTGAGATAACTTTGCAATGTGCCAATTGTCTGCTAGATGAACTACTCACTGTATGCCGCCGAGTTAAACACAAGCACAGCTTTCAGGAGTGTTGCAGAGAGTCAATGCAATGAGCGTTCAGATTTTGTAACACATCAGCAATTAGCAGCAAAGAGTACTGCACATATAGCCTATGCAGTTAGTTCTTCATGAACTTAATAAAACACTAAGTAATATAGAAAACTGTGGATATGCAGTGATGATGTTGTGAATTACATCATGCAAAATAGGTCAATATTTGCTAGATGCTGAGCAATAAAATCTACAAATGTTTAATGCAAAAATGTTCTATTTTCCTCTGACGATGCAATAACATCTGTTTAAGGCTGACTAGGCAAGGCCGTTAAGTCCCTTGTAGGAAAAAAAAACACATCTACAAAACATACAGAAGAGAGATGATCAGCATAGTAAGGGCAGAAAACAAATCAAACCAAAGATGAACCCTTGGCAACATTGTAGAGCGGTAGACCAGAAGTGGGTGAAGTGGGTGAATAACAACTGTTTCATCATCCAACACATTGTGTATAAAATATATGCCTAATGCATACAAAAAACAGAATATGGTCTTAAACTCGTTGTGACCTATAGAGAAGGAAAACTAAAATGGCCAACAATGTGATGAATTAACAATGGATGGTGATCTCCCTCTGCTCCGATGGATGCAATGGCATAGAAAAAACTGGGAATGGCAGCAGGTTTGCATCAGCCAAAAAAAAAAAAAAAGATTGAGCGTTTGCCAGCTGATGTGGTTCAATGGTCTCAGTTAGATGTCAAAAAACACTCAACAAAATACAAAAAAATAAAACAGTAGAACACTGTGCAACTGATCATTTGGAACATGCCAAGGCCTATGAAGATGAGCCATCCAAGTACCCTGAGCTCTGGTGTTCCTGTTCCCACTTCCTCTAGGGACAGAGGCTGTGTCTGTGATGTGTTTACTTTGGGCCTAATTCTCATGTCTGGCATCCTCCAAAACAAATTTGCAAAAGCATATTAGACAGCACCTGTTTAACCAGGACAACCAGACTGTTATTATAAATTACAGCTGTGAGGTATGATATTAGAGCAGGCGAGGAACAGGGTGGTGTGGGGGGAAGCTTGCTTGACTTGTAAAAATGTACCTGAAATCTAACTGTTCTCTTTCAAGGTTGAGCTTTAAGGTGAGGTTTAACCAGCACTGAAACAGAAAGTGTACTCATATTTTGTCATAATGTGGCTATACTGACAGTTCCTGCCCCATTTTGTAGTACAGTAGATCATCTTTTACTCATCACTGACCCTGAGATGTATCCATATAAGCTTTTAGGGTTCAAGTCTTCTGAAAAATAATTTCTTTCAGTGCTACATTGTGCAAGGAAAAGAAAGAAATCTTAAAAAAAAACATTATGCTTCTGAGTAAAATAAACGTCTAAATAAAAACTCCATCATAAATAAAAGTCCATCAAAAAATAAAAGACATTAATCACCCCAGCTGTCTCTTCTACTCAGTTATAAAATTCTGCCTTGCGTGATGGTGTGATGCACAAACCCTGAGCATAGGGTTTCCGACAGTCTGTTTGGTTTTCATAAAATATCACAGATCCCCTAGAGGAATGGCATGTTTATGGTGTCATGGACTACCCATCTGTCCCTTTTCAGCTTTGAAAAAAGTAAATACATGAATAAATTATTAATTTAAGACTTGCAGGCCACTCTTCTCCACCAGACCACCTTCATGGGCTCAGTCGACCACACATGATGGGGCTTTTTGTTGTCTCTCTCCGTGACACATTTATGTCAACAAACTATAAAATTCAATTAGGTCAACTTAAGTTTGCATTTGATTCAAAACATGTGAGGCTAACCTGAATAAGAATGTTTAAGCATGGAGCATTTTCAACTGCACCAGGAGACAACATGCAGGGATGGACTGGTCATCGGGCAGAGCAGGCATTTCCCGTTGGGCCCCGAACCCTCGGGGGCCCCTATTTTCTGAAAATAGGGGCCCACAAGGGTGCGGGGCCCACTGGGAAATGCCTACTATGCCAGATGGCCAGTCCAGTCCTGGATGCGAGGCCGGTCGACAGCTGTAGTCAGTAGGCATCCTAACAGATATGCCGCGCTGGACAGATGCTCAGCTGCAACATCTGTGGCCTCAACAGAAAAACAAATGAATGTGTGTGCGCGTGCGTAGGTGCGGGCGGGCGGGCTGTCGCGCAGGCGCGCAGGCGCGCAGGCGCACCTTTGTGAGTGTGCACCCTTGTCCATGCAAGCTTGTGCTGTTGGGATCTCTCAGTATTGGGCTTTACATACAGAGTATGATTTTTTTTTTTAATCAGAATTTGTATTTTAACAGAAATGTGTCCAGTCCATAGCCAGGGGTAAATAGCATGCAATCCTGCTTTCTGACAAAATATAAGGCCATGGTTTTTTAATTGTACGCTACTTTACAGTATATGCAAATATTTCATTGAAATAGTGTTATTGAAAAGTAATTTTAAGAAGAAACAGTATTCCACTGCCTTTAAGAAGACTCCAAGGAGTGGAAATGCTCCATGACAAATGCGCCATGTAATTATATTATGTTCATTATCATGAATAATGTGATTGGGCAGCATACATATGTCACTGATGTTATATGGCCTTGTCCTCCTGACCAGCAAAAACCAAACAGATTTGTGCTCGAGCCAAAATAGTTAAATATTGATGATCCTGAATTATTTAAAGTAATAGCAGGGATGAATAGTTAATGAAATACAATTGTGAAAACTTAAATTTAAGTCTTGTGTCTTGGGCCAATTGTCACACTGTGTCAGACTTGTCTTGAGTGAATTGTGCATTACAAATTTAGTCAAGTCAAGTCAAGTAGGTTTTATTGTCAATTTCTTTACATGCACTGGTCATACAAAGAATTTGAAATTACATTTCTTGCTTTCCCATACATACATAGACTAATCTAGGTAAGGACATAGACAGTATAGACATAGACAGTACTTATACATGGACTTAAGACAGTGTGGACATAGACAGTGCTCATACAGACATTTAAAGTGCAAGACTGGACAACAGAAGACTTGTAGAGGACATACATTAAGAGGTATTGTTGTGCTTTTGTGCTTTTCCTAAAAAAGTCCTTTATAGCGTTCTGACATGGTAATAGTAGCATTTTGAAGAAAAATAAATATTAAAAAGGTCTGTCAAGTACACCAGCAGCAATGTGTGTGTGTGTGTGTGTGTGTGTGTGTGTGTGTGTGTGTGTGTGTGTGTGTGTGTGTGTGTGTGTGTGTGTGTGTGTGTGTGTGTATGTGTGTGTATGTGTTTAGTGCAGGTAGAAGGTGCGGTGTGCGTCTGTGTGTGTGTTCGTGTGTCTGTGTGTGTGTGTGTGTGTGTGTGTCAGTGTGTGTCAGTGTGTGTATGTTTGGGTTTAGTGCAGAAAGTGCAGTGTGCTTGTGTGCTTGTGTGTGTGTGTGTGTGTGTGTGTGTGTGTGTGCATGTTTTGAGTTAGTGCAGGTTGAAAGTTCAGTCACAAGTATAGTAGTGCAGGTGAAATGTTCAGTCGCAGATATGGTGGTGGGGGATGGGGGGGGGGGGTTGTCAGTGGCCTTGCTGGCTAGAGGCTGACAGTGGAGGGAGAGTGGGTTGAGTGTTCAGCATCTTGATCGCTTGGTGCATTGTGCTGCTCGCCAGCCTGGTGGTACGGGAACGGAGGCGCCTGTACCTCTTTCCAGAGGGCAGGAGGCTGAACAGTTTGTGTGCAGGGTGGCTTGTGTCTTTGATGATCATCAGTGCTTTCCGGGTGAGGCGTGTGGTGTAAATGTCCTGCAGGGAGGGGAGTGGTACTCCAATGATCTTCTTCGCTGTGTTCACAACACGCTGGAGTGTCTTCCTGTTTTTCTCCGTGCAGCTTCCTCCCCACACTGTGATGCAGTTGGACACGGCGCTCTCTATGGTTCCTCTGTAGAATGTTGTCATGATGGAGGGTGTAGCACTTGCCTTCTTTAGTTTGCGCAGGAAATTTAGAGGTGGTTGTGCTTAAAATGTTTTTCAACAACCTATTCATGACTCTTGGAGTAAATGGGGCAATAATTGAAGCATGTGTGATTCGGTGAATGGAGATGTATTTCCTCCTCCTTCTCACACAGTAGGCCTATCTATTACATCATGCTGCGCTCTGCAGTCCCTTTTGGTGGCCACTTTAACCCCTTAAGACGCGGCTTCATAAATTTATTGTTACCAGTATAGTAATGACCAAGTCGTGGTGCATTACTTAAGGGCCTGTGTTGTGTCATAGTATTGTAGTGCTATGGTAGTTACATTTCAATGACTATTACAGCGTGCCACTGGAGGTAGGGTGTGCATTAAGGGGCTACCAGGAGCAGAGATGCCCGGGTCAGGGCCCTCCGTCTTGATATTGTAAGCTGTAACACTAATTTTTCTTACTGTGCCTTGCTGAATATAAAGAGGTTCTCCAGGGATATGAAGCAGCGGGGTGCCTATTACAACCATATCAGGAAATCAACATCAATCATTTGGTGCAATGATTAAACTCAAGGGGTGGGGGCTTGGAAGCATGGGAAGCTATTTCCTGAAAAACTTTCACACTCCTTTATTCCCCGAACGCCTTTCGGCTTAGATCAGCAGAGAAGTCAAAAGCTCAAACGTCTTCGTTAGATAGTTTGACTGGAGCCTTTTTTTCTTGACTGTGTCATCGTCAATAATTTCTAGCTTTGTCTGAAACAACTGAAACAACTGGACTTAAAGTGATACTGTCCCATTTTTGGAAATAAGCTTATTTTACACCTCTCCTGGACTTAAATAATAGGTTTTTACCGTTCTCCTGTACTTTCAACCGTTCTCGGGGTATGGCGGTGCAAATTTTACCTCCATGCTAGCAGTTAACATTGAGTCCTATGAGACCAGCTCGCGGCTAACTGGTCTCATAGGACTCAATGTTAACTGTTAGCTTGGAGGTAAAATTTGCACTGTCATAACTAGAAAACGGTTGAAAGTACAGGAGAACGGTAAAACCCTATTATTTAACTCAAGGGAAGGTGTAAAATAAGCTTATTTCCAAAAATGGGACAGTATCACTTTAAAGATGAATACTTTCCAGACAGTGGGAGATTTCAGTGTAGATGAGACTCATGTAGGCTATAGCCTGAGAGAGGAAGTGTGGTTAAAAATCAGGGTTAATAAGAACCAGTCATATAAATAAGATGAATGCACATGAATGGTAGATTATTCTAATGAAAAGTGGGAGATTTTCTCTTTTAACCAAAACCACTCATTGGACCCCAATTCCTTGTGACAACATTGAGTCACAATGAGAATTTATGATATCTCAGTTAATACATTTTAAATGGAGGGGAGGTTGACGTGCATTCATGAGGCATTATAGTAGTTCAGTACATTACATGTGTATATATGCTTATGAATTTATTGTAATGTGTATTTTTTGTGCTATGTATGGATGTAGGTATGTCTGGAAAAGGCATCTTAGCTATGAATGACTGTGGCTGTTATTACCAAAATGTGACTGTTACATGTTGGGGCTCTCTTCGGAAGGCTGACTGAAAAATATTCAACTTGCCAAACATGGAAAACATCTGTCCAGGTTCTAATAGGCCAGAAACTTTATCCTTTAACATTTAATAGACGATTTCCAACTTTGAAGTGATAGATATCCATCCAAGAAAGTTCTGGAAATAGACCAACGCGCTTTATTGTCGTTTCCTTTTTGTTTTTGTTTTTGTTTTTGTTTATGTCCCCAGTCACTTCCTTATCATCATCACAGCCGTTGCGGTACGCCTGATGCTTCTGAAAATCTGAATGTTTTTGGCAGATCAGAGTCAACTCCCGTTGGTGCCTTCCTTTCCCGCCGTGTCCTCCAATAACCCCTGTGTTTACCACCACTGCGTTCTGGCCTAGTAGCAGAGCTAGGAGCAAGCCCGGATTAACACATAGGCTAGGAGTCGTCAACTACCAGGGACCCCCCAATAGGCCAAAGAACCGGTAATTAAAAAAGTAGAATGGTCATAATACACTGTACCAAATAAATAAGCCTGTCATCTTCAATGGATTGGCAAATCTGGTGAATAAGGCCTACTTCATTCCACTAGTTGGCAAATATGCTTTATTCTTCTCGGTTCTACAAGGGCCTACAGCAACCTGTAGCCTATAGGGGCATCTGGCCATCTTAATCCAGCCCTGGCCTGGAGGCAGGGGGTCTTAGCTCCCAAAGTTTTGCCTGCGGCTTCCAACTATTTTCACCCTCTTGGTAGACTACATATTCAAGGTTGACACTGCACACAGATCGGTAGTGGCTAACCCACTCTGAAGCAGTTCGCAGTTCAATATCAGAAAATAACTCTGACTTTGAGCTGTGATCTTTAATGCATTAGTGGACTTTTATGTTAGAAGATTTTCTTTGAAATATCAAAATAATAATAATCACCTAGGTCCATGTGTGAGAACTCAGTGCAGGAGCATACTGTATATACACGCGCACACAGTCACGGGCACTGATGAAGGCGAGAAATTGTTCATTTGAGAAGCACACCGAAATAGTAACACTTTATTTTAGGGATACATCTATTAGTACTAATACATACAATGTTAATGCCTGCATCAGTAACTTGTAAGGCAGGTACTAATGTCACGGACAGAAGAGGACCCAAGAGCGCAAGTTCAAATTCAGAGTTCTTTATTGAGGGGTTCAGGGGGGAAGAGGAGTGAGATGATCGTGAGGTCTTGGGAGGTTCCGGTTCCAGGGGTGCTAGGAGTGCCAGGGGTGTCAGGGGTTCCAGGGGTGCTTGGGGCTCTGGGGTTTTTCCGGGTCCTGTGGGTTACCTGGGCTCCGGGGGTCACCAAATGTCCGGGGGTGTCCAGTCCAAAGTGCTTAGTGTGTGTGTGTCCCCCAGTGATGGAGCGGCGTATCGGGCTGAGGGTGGTGAAGCGTCTGGGCTCGCTCATCTGGTGGTCGGAGACCTGGGGGAACACACACACAACAGCAATATGAATGGCAGGCAGAAGTACAGATCAGGGCTGGGCAAATATCGTGGTGAGAGACAGAAGGCAGAATCGAGTTACCGGAGGGGCTGAAGATCGGAGGGTAGTCGAGATCCAGAAGGCAGGTCGGGATAGTCGGGGCAGTAGAACAAGGAGGCAGTCAAGAAAGGATCAGAATCACAGACAGGAGTCAGAGCGCAGACAGGCAGGCAGGTTACTGGTCCAGGCATGAAGACGATCTGACAGGGCTTGGCTGAAAAACAGGGCTTGATATACTGGGAGAGGTTAGTGGGGAAATGCAGTGCAGCTGGCAGAGTAATTAGAACAGAGTGAGGCAAGGTGAGGATGGTGAGTGGGAAATGCAGTGCAGCTGGCCAGGTAACAAGAGCAGAGCAGGGCGGAGCCAGGTGGAGCTCGTTAGGCAGAGTAGGGAGAGAGTGAGCAGAGTGGCAGATAATTGAATGCAATGAAGGTTGCTACCAGGGAGAGAGAGTGCTCATGACAGGACCCCCCCTCCAAGGGACGGCCCCAGAAGTCCCAAGAACAACATCATGCCGGGAGGGTGGAGGGGAGCAGGCGGCGGGTCAGAACTCTTCCGAGCGGTCCGAGTGAATATCCTCATCCTCAGAAGGAGCTGGAGGGTCACGGTCGGGAGACAGGACAGGCACTGAGACAGGAGCAGGGTTGGCAGGACGGCTAGGGACCCCTCTTGGACGGCCCCTACGGATTGCAGGCTGATCAGGATGTAGTCGGTGGAAGTCAGTGATGAGGGTCCGGTCCACTATCCTCCTGGCCGGGATCCAGGTCCTCTCCTCTGGACCATATCCCTCCCAGTCAACGAGGTACTGGAGACCCCTACCCCTTCGCCTAGAGCGGAGCAGCCGCCGGACGGTGAAGACAGGACCGCCATCTACGAGGCGCGGAGGAGGCGGCGCCGGAGCTGCAGGGACCAGGGGACTTTCATGGACCGGCTTGACCTTGGAGACGTGGAAGGTGGGGTGGACCCGCATGGAAGCGGGCAACTGAAGCCGGACTGCTGTTGGACTGATGACTCTCTGCACAGGAAAAGGACCAATGAAGCGAGGGGCCAGCTTTCGTGATTCAACCCGCAGCGGCAGATCCCGGGCAGACAGCCAGACCTTCTGACCAACCCGGTAAGTAGGTGCTGGGGTCCTCCGTCGGTTGGCACCGACGGCGTAGCTGGTTCCAGACTTCAGGAGCACAGTGCGAGCCTGGGCCCAAGTGCGGCGGCAGCGGCGGGCATACGCAAGAGCAGACGGACAGGTGGCATCCGCCTCCTGGCTGGCAAACAGTGGAGGTTGATACCCGTAGACACACTGAAAGGGGGAGAACCCGGTGGAGGAACTGGTGAGTGAATTATGGGCATATTCCACCCAGAGCAGGTGTTGAGCCCAGGCCCGGGGATTTTGGGAGGCCACGCACCTCAGTGCCTTCTCCAGCTCCTGGTTCATGCGTTCAGTTTGGCCGTTTGACTGCGGGTGGAATCCAGACGATAGGCTGGCGGTGGCCCCAAGGAGATGACAGAACTCCTTCCAAAAGGTTGCTGAGAATTGCGGGCCCCGGTCTGACACTATATCCTGGGGTAGGCCATGGATACGAAACACCTGTTCCAGGACCACCTGGGCGGTCTCCTTAGCAGAGGGTAGTTTGGGAAGGGGCACGAAGTGGGTCATCTTACTAAAGCGGTCAACAATGGTAAGGATGACTGTGTGTCCGTCAGAGGGCGGAAGACCCGTAACAAAGTCCAGTGAAACGTGGGACCAGGGCCTCTTGGGTATGAGTAGGGGTTGCAGCAACCCAGCAGGAGGCTGGTTGGGGGTCTTGTTTCGGTTACAAGTGGGACAAGCTCGGATGTATTCTCGGACATCCCGTCTCATCCGCCGCCACCAGAACCGCTGGCGGACCAGATGAAGGGTGCGAGTGATGCCGGGATGACAGGCCAGACGGGATTCGTGCCCCCACTGTATCACAGGTGACCTGAGATTTGCTGGAACAAACAGACGGTTGGGGGCGCTGGTGCTTGGGCCTGGCTGGTCCCGAAGAGCCTCCATGACCTGCTTCTCGATCTCCCAGGTGAGGGCCGCTACGACAAAGTGGCTGGGAAGAATGGGGGCTGTCATGGCAGTGGTCTCGTCCTTCTGAAACATCCGGGAAAGGGCATCAGGTTTGACGTTGCGAGATCCCGGGCGGTAGGAGAGCGTGAAATTGAAGCGGGTAAAGAACAGAGACCACCGCTGTTGACGGGAGTTCAGCCTCCTGGCTGTTTGGATATACTCCAGGTTTTTGTGGTCTGTCCACACTATGAATGGTTCCTTTGACCCCTCTAACCAGTGCCGCCATTCTTCAAGGGCGAGCTTGACAGCCAACAGCTCGCGGTTCCCAATGTCGTAGTTGCATTCAGCAGGGGTTAGCCGACGGGAGTAGAAGGCACAGGGGTGCATCTTGCCATCCTCAGCTGCTCTTTGAGAAAGCACTGCACCCACTCCCACGTCCGAAGCATCTACCTCCACCACAAACTGCCTTGCTGCATCTGGCATCTGGAGGATGGGGGCAGAAGTGAAACGTGTCTTGAGGATATTGAAGGCCTTGTCAGCCGCTGATGTCCATTGGTACGGTTGTTTAGTGCTGGTTGACTAGCTGGAGAAGGGAAGCGATGTCGCCAGCCATCCGATTGATGTCTCCCTCAGTGCGTTCCAGTCGCTGTAGGGCAGTCATCTCTGGCTCTTCCTCCATCGTGGTCAGGGAGTGCGCTGGGTCCATGATGGTCAGATCGTTCTGTCACGGACAGAAGAGGACCCAAGAGCGCAAGTTCAAATTCAGAGTTCTTTATTGAGGGGTTCAGGGGGGAAGAGGAGTGAGATGATCGTGAGGTCTTGGGAGGTTCCGGTTCCAGGGGTGCTAGGAGTGCCAGGGGTGTCAGGGGTTCCAGGGGTGCTTGGGGCTCTGGGGTTTTTCAGGGTCCTGTGGGTTACCTGGGCTCCGGGGGGTGACCAAATGTCCGGGGGTGTCCAGTCCAAAGTGCTTAGTGTGTGTGTGTGTCCCAGTGATGGAGCGGCGTATCGGGCTGAGGGTGGTGAAGCGTCTGGGCTCGCTCATCTGGTGGTCGGAGACCTGGGGGAACACACACACAACAGCAATATGAATGGCAGGCAGAAGTACAGATCAGGGCTGGGCAAATATCGTGGTGAGAGACAGAAGGCAGAATCGAGTTACCGGAGGGGCTGAAGATCGGAGGGTAGTCGAGATCCAGAAGGCAGGTCGGGATAGTCGGGGCAGTAGAACAAGGAGGCAGTCAAGAAAGGATCAGAATCACAGACAGGAGTCAGAGCGCAGACAGGCAGGCAGGTTACTGGTCCAGGCATGAAGACGATCTGACAGGGCTTGGCTGAAAAACAGGGCTTGATATACTGGGAGAGGTTAGTGGGGAAATGCAGTGCAGCTGGCAGAGTAATTAGAACAGAGTGAGGCAAGGTGAGGATGGTGAGTGGGAAATGCAGTGCAGCTGGCCAGGTAACAAGAGCAGAGCAGGGCGGAGCCAGGTGGAGCTCGTTAGGCAGAGTAGGGAGAGAGTGAGCAGAGTGGCAGATAATTGAATGCAATGAAGGTTGCTACCAGGGAGAGAGAGTGCTCATGACACGCTAAGGCCTACTAGGTCCTTACTAAGGTTAAATTGGTAATAAATCCCTTATTGTGCATGAACAAGACGTTTGCGAATACATGCCTAACAAATGTTTGATTTTGCTTTGTACATGCCTTACAAGTTACTTATACAGGCACATTGTATGTATTAATGCTAATAGATGTATCCCTAAAATAAAGTGTTACCACTGATGATAATTATAACTACAGTCACTAAGTGAGAAAGACTGACTCGAGTCTGAAGCATACAGTATTGGGGCTAGTGTTATGAATGATAAATTGCACATGAATGCATTATTTAGCTCAGGATATTTGGTGGTTGGCTGGTGAAGGGGTGAAGGGGTGGCCAGAGGTGGCAGTGATGAACTGAGTGTTGTTGAGCCCAGACACAGAGTGCCACAGTGTTCTCCTGATCATTCTTCATGGCACATTTAGCAAGATAGCAGGCGTGTGCAAGTCCTCATTTAAATATAGTGTAGTATATAAATATATTTAATAGCCACGCTCAGTTTCACATTTACTTTCATTTGAACCTTTACAGACTCGTAGCTCAGTTGTAAAAAAAAGGCTGATTCATGATGATTAATATCTAACTAATGTCCATGAAGTGTGTGTGTGTGTGTGTGTGTGTGTGTGTGTGTGTGTGTGCATGTGTGTGTAGGCTACTTGTTATACCACTATTGTGAGGAACACAACCTGACATTTCACCTTTGCTGTGAGGACATTTGTGATTGTGAGGATATTTTGGTCAGTCCTCACAACCATTAAACATGTTGTTTTGTTGATGAAAAAACTAAAATTACAAAAACATTTGTTTACTGACAGGCTAGGTTATTTGTGTGTGCGTGTGCGTGTGCGTGTGCGTGCGTGCGTGCGTGCGTGTGTAGGACAAGGGCAGGGCTTTTTTCCCTTGTCTGAGTCTTGGAAATATGCGTGCAAATATGCTTGCAAATGTCCTCCAAATATCCTTTTTGATATGGGCAGTTATGGGTAAGCAGTTAGGGCGTCAGACTTGTAGCAAAAAGGTTGCCGGTTTGACTCCCGACCCAAAAGGTTGGTAGGGGGAGTAATTAACCAGTGCTCTCCACCATCCTCCTCCATGACTGAGGTACCCTGAGCATGGGACTGTACCGCCGCATTGCTTCCTTGGGGCGCCATTGAGGGCTGCCCCCTTGCACGAGTGTGGCTTAAATGCAATTTCGTTGTGTGCCGTGTGCTGCGTGCACTTGTTGTGGAGTGCTGTGTCACAAAAACAATGGGAGTTGGAGTTCCCCAATTAGGCTTTCACTTTCACTTTCACTTCATATAGGCTCCCATGCCCACCACTTGTCACAAGGCCTTTGCTACATGGCCTGCTTGTCCTTGTTTGACTTTTCACCTCTCCCCAGCACTTGACCCATGTATTTTTTCTCTGGGGTTTTGATGGTGTTTGAGTGTCATACGTTTTGCACAGAGGGCTGTCTTTGCTGTACATACCAGTGGGGTGTTTTTGGTCGAAAAAGTCAATCTCTTTACACAGTAAGCTGAACTACTGTGTCAAGCTTAGCATATGAATTCAAGAGATGCCGCTTTAACAGCTGCTGCTGCCAGGGTTGGTCTGGGGGAGAAATGGGGCCCTTTTGGCTTAAAAGGCCCCCTCATAAATAGCGGCACAGAACTAACTCACCGGTGGGCCCTGCACACCGGTGGGCCCTTATTTCCAGAATTAAAAAAACAAAATGCTGCAGGGCCCACCGGGAAATGCCCGCTATGCCAGATGGCCAGTCCAGCCCTGGCTGCTGCCTCATTTTATCTCTTGTCTTTTCAATCTCTTTACACAGTAAGCTGAACTGCTGTGTCCAGCTCAGCATATGAATTCAAGAGAGCCCCCTTTCACAGCTGCTGCTGCTGCCATCATTTTATCTCTCTTGCCTTTTCAGTTTCCCAGTCAGTTTTAGGGGTGTAAATCACAGCCTCCATGACGATAAGATTCAATATCGATTTCTTATTATTCGATGCGATACGATTTGATTCATTATGATACTTAAGAATGCCCCACGATACGATACGATACGATACGATACAAAACAATACGATTCAATTCGACTTATTCCAATTACTTCTATTACGTTATGGAGCTAGGGCATTGGGCAGGGGCCAGCGATTCGATTATTTTTGATACTTAAGAATGCCCCACGATACGATGCGATTCGATTCAATCGTCAGATTATATCGCGATATATCGATACATTTCGATTATTATTTACACCCCTAGTGAGTTGTGGTGCTGACCAAATAAGACACCCTAGCATTACACATCCCTGGATGTCTTGCAGCTGTGCAACCCCAAACACAGGGAAAATGACACCAAACTGCAAACCAAATGAAAGTTTGCTCGTATCAAACATCAGGAGAGCTGTGCCTTATCTTAATCATATATGCAGTATGTCTTTGCAGACAAATAACATGTATCCACCCGCCACATCCAGATTTTGCTCAGAGAGTTCAGTGTGTGAGAAGAGCGTGGCAATATCTGTTGAGTGGTGTTATCATCAGAGTCAAAGGAGGTGCAGTTTCATGCCACACATTTTCACAAGGCGCAGATTTAGAGGAGAGAGAGAGACAGAGAGAGGGGGTGGGGATGTGTGAGAGAGAGAGAGAGGGGGAGGGAGAGATATGTGAGAGAGAGAGGAGGAGAGAGAGATGTGAGAGTCAGTGATATGCAGAGAGAAGCTGAATATTCTCTATCTGATCTGGGCTCTCACTAAGAGACGAGGAAAGGGGATTTTTCATGAATAATTCACCAGCAGTGCATTCACAAAAACACATTCATGTGAATTCAAAGTGTGATAATAAGAGGAGGAAAAATGCTAATTTGCCTTTCCAACGACAGAAATATAAATATGAATATGATTACCTGTGTCACGTTTTCCCATAAAAAGGTCAAGCATTCATTAGTGTTGCCAGATTTGACAGTTTCCTGCTCATTTGGGCTGTTGGATGGCCGTCTCCGGGTAAAAACAGTTTAAAACCTCAGTTTTTCTGTAGATTTATGGCCATAGAAATCAATAATATTATGTTCAAGTTTTAGGATTTTAGTAGGCCTGCTTCTAGGCAGGTTTTGAGCCTTTTTTGGCTGGAAATCATCAGTCCCATCTGGCAGGCAACCCTGGCACTGATGCAACCAGCCACCTTTATGCCATGTACACAAATCCAGAGAGGGTGATGGATGAAAGTAAACCCTGACGAACTCCCAGCTAGGGATCACTGAATGACCAATGAGAGTGCCAGGTGCACTGTGACATCAGCTGATTTGTAGCCTATGAAACACCCAGTGTCACAGGGTGCTCTTTTTTGTTCCCCCTGCTCGACATTTAGCGAGGTAAAAAGAGGCATTCACTTCGGGGTGAATGGGCTTTATGACACCAGGTGAATTTCACACATGCACCATCAATTTCCTCCTCAGCCAGGGCACACAACCTGTCATCTCATGAAATGTTACTATGCCAGATAGACTGTGAATGCCTAAGGAGCACTGCTTGCTGAATGCGCCTACTGTTTTATTTGCATGGTCTGCGTTCTTCCTCCAAAGGACAGGCACCTGAATCTACCTTAACAATCAACTCTGGACAGGATTGCCTGGGAAAAGAAAGAAAGAGAGAGAGAGAGAGAGAGAGAGAGCATGTGTTAAAGCATGTTTAAGCATGGTTGGTGTGAAAAATCAGAGCAAAAGAAGGGTGAATATCTTAATATTAACAATAGTAAAGTTGGGACCTTTTGGATTTTCCTTTGATTCTAACCCCATAAAATGGCATTGCATCAATGCATAAGTAGTCAGAAGGCAGTAAATCAGTCTGTATATTTCTGATATAAAATATCTAGGCTATCTAAAAAAAACATCTATCAACTTTTGCTGTCCTTGGGATGAACATAAAAGTCATGCACACACTTCTCTCTGCATGGTGCGTATAGCTCTCAAATTAAAGCTCTAACTCAGACAGCAGAGGCACGGTGGTGGAAGCAGCAATGATTTTATACTCAGGCCTACCTACTCAGATAAGATCGGTTAAGATCTGTCCCCATCCCCACCAACAAGATTATACACATATACCTGCATGTTTTGACAGCCCCAAGGTAGGGTGTTGTTATCAGATCTGTAGAGCAATACATCAGCTGTTAAAGCCAATGACACAGAGTGTAAATTAATGATGTTTTATAAACCACCAATTTAGTTTTTACTGTGCGGTTCCTTTACAAGCTAGAGGATATAGTAAATAAGCTAAATGTATAAGTAATGCACAGCTCCCATTTCTTCACATGCAATTAGCATGGCTATAGTGGCAAAAAGCGTCACTGTTTGCATATGTTGTACTGGTAGCCCTACCTCAGACAGCATGGTGTAAGCAGCAAGCATTTTACACTCAGGCTACTCTGATTAGATTATTATCTATCCCCATCTCTGCCAACAGAGATTACAACATGTAGCCTACGGCACACTCTCTGTAGGTTACAGGTTTGCCAGCCCTAAGGTAGAGTGTTCTTATCAGTGCAATTATCAGCTGTTAAAATCAATGTAATTTAATGATCTCTTATATACCACCTATTTCGTATTTTAGGCTACTGTTTGCTGTTCCTTCACACGCTTGAGTAAATAAATTAAATGAGTAATGTATTCGTAGCTTCCATTTCCTCACTATGCGCATGGCTATCGGCAAAAGCTTCACTGTTTGCATACAGTATCAACATATCAAACAGGTGCTATAAGAGTTACCGGTATGTTGCTTTATGCCAATAACGACTTAAATCCCTTTGCTTGCTTCCTTGCATGCATGAGTTTTCCCTGAAGTAGGACACTGTGTATTTATTACATTACATTACATTATATTGCATTTGGCAGACGCTTTATAACCAAAGCGACTTTCAAAAGAGGACATATTCAAGCCAACATCACAAGCAAATACAATGTGCACAGGAGATACAGAACAACAAGTGCAGTTGCAGAGGGGTTAGTTTGCAACTGCACTTGTTGTTCTGTATATCTCCTGTGCACATTGTATTTGCTTGTGATGTTGGCTTGAATATGTCCTCTTTTGAAAGTTACAGAGAAGGATCTAGAAAATCCAATGCTAGCATGAGAAAGGAAATGTGGAAAATCAAAGATTAGACTATAGAAGTGAATTTTTAGAGTGAGGAGTCCGCACACTTAAAATCCTTTTTTTATTTGTTTCTTTATTCCATGGCAGGATAGTATGAAGTTTCGACTGTTGTCCACAGTCATCAGATTCTCCAAGGAGAATGAGTTTCAAAACAGTGGGTTGTCAAACTGTGGGTGTGGAGACAAAAGGCAAAAAATCTCCAAGGAGAATCTGATGAAGACAACAGTGTTAGACTGTTTACGTATTAGACGCCCCCCAATCCCATTGTTTTTATCCTACCATGACGCAAGGCAGTACAGTACTGTGTTTGCAGTACAGTATGTCAGACCTAGATAGATAGATAGATAGATAGATAGATAGATAGATAGATAGATAGATAGATAGATAGATAGATAGATAGATAGATAGATAGATAGATAGATCATTGACAGTAAATAGAATGGACGCCAAATCAACGCTATTTGCCATTCAACGCTTTGAAGCCAGATTTGGGAACATTCCAACTTACATTCCACCTTAGCAACGCCAAACGCAGGTGCTGATTGGACAACAACAAGACTTCTAACGGTCAATCAAACCATGTTCTGATGCTCATTGGTCAATTTAACTTTTAATATCTCTCTAAAATAAAACATCACCACAAAAAATCACCACCCTGGTAAGTTGGAGAGCAAGGGGACCTACTAGTTGAGCGAAAAATGATCCCCCTGGAGTGGCATTTAAGGGAGATACAGGGTTTTATGTCTCTCATAGGAATGAATGGGATTTGGCCATTTTTTGGTCTTTTTGGGTCCAACCTTGGCTCCAACTTGGCTTCAACAATGAAATAGAATTTTGGCCTCCATTCTATTTACTCTCAATGAGATAGATAGATAGATATGCTTCTCCTTTTTCTCTGGCACTACAGTGTACGCCAGGAGCAATGCTGGCCGCAGCATCTGAATTTATCAGAAACACAATTATGTTGCGCTCCCTTTTAAAAGCCTATGCATAAGTGGGATGGAGAATTCATTTATTTACATTAACTCCACTGGGTTGTGACAGTAATACATGCCTGCTATAAACGAATGAGAGATTTTATTGAAGACCCATTTTCCTCTTGTTCTGTAAGTTAAAATGGAATGATGAATGAAAGCTTGTGTCAGATTGTATTGAGCAATTCGGGGAAAACGGAGAAGCATGCAGAGAGAGAGAGAGAGAGAGAGAGAGAGAGAGAGAGAGAGAGAGAGAGAGAGAGAGAGAGAGAGAGAGAGAGAGAGAGAGAGAGAGAGAGAGCAGAGCAGGGCAGAGCAGAGCAGAGAAGAGCAGAGAGTTTGTATTTCCCATCCCATCCCTTACTTGCATTGAAGCACCCAAATGGAAAAAAAATGGTTTCCTATCAATTATCAATTGTTATTTTTCTCATTTTTTAATAGCATAAAAATATATTCCACCCTATGCTCTACATGAAATCAATGATGTTCATGCTGTGCAGTGATTTCTGGCACAGCTACTAAGGAAGGTTTGGAGTGCAGTGCAGGTGGGCATGTGGGGAGTGGGAGGCAGGGAAGCCGATAAGGGGTGGGCAAAGCGGTGAGTTGTCCTGGGCCCAAGGAGATGGGGGGCTCATAATTGCATCCTCATTTACATTTACACACATTTTGAGTGGGGGGCCTTTTCAGATGACTTTGTCCTGGGCCCAGCCAAAACTGCCAGCCTTGGTGGGAGGGGTAAAGAGAGACAGCAGGAGGCAGCATTAAAGAGATGTAGAGATGATGGGAGAGCAAGATGGATGAATTGGGTAATAGGAGAGAGTGGGAGTTTGAGATGTCACATATTGGGTGAATTCCAATATGCAGACTCCGGTCCTCCACTTGTGCTTATGGCCTTGTCGCGCCTCCTGTCCCCGCCTCCGTGGAGAAAGCAATAACGTTTTCCAGCTGTCAGCCTAACTACAACAACTTTTGGGGGACTACACAGTAAATTTGCCAGTGTTAATTTTGCAGTGTTAAGGGTTATTAACACTATTGGAGTAATTCCAACACCAAATGGAGTGAGATGCTCTCCAGTGTCAGTGACAAATGAAGTTGTTAAATTGTGTGGAGTTAGAAGTACTCCAGAGAGCCCCCGCCTCCTCGAGGTGATGGAGTTTGTCTGCGCCATTGTATGCCCTAGTAACAGAGAACGTAAAGAAAACGTTTGACTTTTGGTTCTCTAAAGGTTGGGGTTATTACCAAACCAAAATCTACCACTTACAAACGTTCCCTTTGGTTACAGTAAAAACCAAGCAGCCATTGGTTCCGGTTCGGTTCTGGATACGTTTCGGATATGTCATTTTTTGTTCTGTTTCGGTTCTCACTGGGTTGCCAGGAAAGTTTAATTTAAGTTCCCAGAACGATATATGTGTGGTTCCCATTCCAATCCCTCGCCGTTCTCTCACCGTACCTTTATTGCTTTTCATGTTTGTTCCCTCATCGTTCTCATATGGTTCCCATAACCTTGATGGTTACATTATAGGTCTGGTCACGTCATAAGCAATGCAATGAGCATAAGCAATGATGACTGTCCACCCGATTAAATCATATACGTCTACATATTAGTAACAGTATTTCCTCCAGATTTAATCATGCACACAATCTTTTTTTTCATTTATTCCATTTCATTCATTTAACTCAACTTGGTTGGGTTGATCTAAGGTTTGGCTGTGCACACAACATCACACAAAAGATGTGTTGAGTGAAAGAAATAACTTGAGAACTTGTTACACCTTTGCCGGTAACAAGCAGGCCCCTCACAACCAATCTGTCCATCAGCGCCTTGCCAAACCTAATTACTTAGGGCTGGTATATCATGACTCAATTACTTGCACCTGAAAAACTCCTAATCAATCTGGTCACATGGTACTCTTGAGCCTGTATATAAACCTGGACTGTCACAGTGCTTTAAATATTTGCCTGCCTGCCTGCCTGCTGGCTGGTCAGCATGGCACAGCATAGCGCTTGTTTACCTGCTTTGCAAGCAAGCTAAAGGCGCTTTTGGCTTATGGCATTTGTTAGCTACATCTTGTGCCTTGCTTTGTGAGCTAGTCAGTAACAGCACATGTTACATTGTTTGCTCCATTGTGCACTTGATGTTTGCAAGCAAGCTAAAGGCGCTTTTGGCTTATGGCATTTGTTAGCTACATCTTGTGCCTTGCTTTGTGAGCTAGTTAGTAACAGCACATGTTACATTGCTTGCTCCATTGTGCACTTGATGTAGATGGTATGGTTACTGTATATTTTAAACTTCATTAAGGAAAACATTTGGTATTAA
This sequence comes from Engraulis encrasicolus, assembly GCF_034702125.1. NCBI lineage: Eukaryota > Metazoa > Chordata > Actinopteri > Clupeiformes > Engraulidae > Engraulis > Engraulis encrasicolus. The sequence continues at coordinate 43,082,664 of NC_085868.1, forward strand.
TCCCCACTAAATAGTGTTCATACATGCTCAGCTGATATTTCTCTCACATTGTGGTGCAGTACAGTATAGACTGATGTATAAAATGTAGACATTTAACATGTTTTTAGCAACTTTAAACATAATCTCAAGAGAGCAGTGTGGCAAACTGATGCCAGGCACAGGGTGTTTCAGTCATGGTAGAGGATGGGAGGTGCTTAATTACCATGATCAGGGTACCTCAACTATGGTGAGAGATAGTGGGGCAGGACCAAAACACATTCACAATAATAAACAAGGTTGGGGGAACATCAGGAGCATATCTAAGGAACCAAATATGCAACCAACAAGGTTAAGGGAACCATATGGGAATGGCAAGGGAACAAACATGACATGAACAGGAATAAAGTGACGGTGAGAGAACAATAAGGGAACGGAATGGGAACTACACATATAACATTCTAGGAACGAAAATTAAACTTTCCTGCCAACCAAGTGAGAACGGAAAAATAACTAAACATGACTCTCTGGGGACGTACCCAGAACTAAACTGGAACCAAGGGCTTGTGTTCCAGGAATCTTCTTAGAAGTAAAAATTGTTAGTAGGGTGCTCCCCGAAACTGCTTTACTCTTTATAGTGTTAGCTTAACACTATAAATCTAACACCAGTGTTTAACACTGATCTGGAGCAGGACCAAATAGACACTAGAACAGTGTTAATTTTAACTCTTTAAGTGTCATTTTAACACTACACAATTTACTGTGTATTTTTCATTCACCTCCCGATTGCAAATGGGAACATGGCATTAGAATCGTGCTTTTGCAAGATATTGAATTGATTTTCTGTCGTCATCATAAGGTCACAAGCAGGAAAGTGAGCAAATGCCACTGGGCCAGTAGCCTGATTTCCATAGACTGCAAATCTCGTTCCTCGATTCTAGCTCTAGCTTAGCAGAAGGCGTTGCGTCACCAGTAAGGCGGAGCCCGGCTACTGGGCCAGATCGATTGAACCATGATATGTTGACAAATCTGTCATAGCATCCTGTCCATTCATGTTTCAATATTTCACACCAGTGAAGGTGCAGAACCCATCTTGCACATGTACCATTTGTCATCAGTGTTGCCAGATTGGGTGGTTTCGCGCCTAATCGGACTGCTTACCGTCTGAGAGTAAAAATGGCATTTCGCAGAAAAAACGCTCAATCTCTGGCCACAGACATCAATAGAATTGGGCGGGATTTAGTGCTTCCAGGCAGGTTTTGAGCATTTATTGGGCTGGAAATCATCAGCCTCATCTGGCAACCCTGTTTGTCATGACAATGTGACCCTGAAATGAGGCAGAAGCTGTTAATCACATCACTCATCTCACTTTCTCTGCAGCACAACCATTTACCATTACCCAGGCCCGTGGACAGGGGGTGGGCAAAGGGGTATGTTGTCCCGGGCCCAGGGAGATAGGGGGCCCAGAATTGGGTCCTCATTATATTGTATGTATTGGATAAGGGGGCTTTCAGATGACTTTGTCCTGGGCCCAGAAAAAGCTGTCAGCGGCCCTACCACTACCACTACCACTACCACTACCACACCCCCACCTCCCGTCCCCTCTCTTCTCTCCATTTCTCCCTGATCATGACCAGGGCTGGCCTGGGACAAAATATCAGGCCGGGCATTTTCAACCAAGACTGGTCCGCCAGGCAATGAGAGAGTGCATGAAGCATGTGGCAACATTATAGTCGTTTATTACAAGTTATTTTGGCCACAACAGCCAAAGTGAATATGTAAATCTGACTCAGAGAGCTGTGCTGTAGCTGCATGAGGAATGATACCACAACACTGAGGGGAGAACCAGGCTGAAATCATCAACAGTCCACCGGGCAAATGCCCTGTATGCCATATGACCAATCCAGCCATGATCATGACTTCTCATCTTTGGTGATTTGCGACGCTGTTGCTGCCATGGTGGTTGGTGAGAGGCGGTGATTGCGATCTCATCTCGCAGCCAGGTGTCTGTAACTTGTCACTCAAATTGTGTCATTGGGGAAATCCAGGTTGGTAATGGCCCCATTCTGATTGCCTTGCTCTGTCCGCAACCCCCAACCCATCCACAAGCATGACTTGATGGATCAAGATTTCTTCGAGAGCACACCAGGAACAGCTGCACAAGGGTGAACTCCTCATTCTATTCGCCCAGGGCTGGATTGGCCACCTGATCTGACCAGGAATTTCCCGGGGGGCCCCACACCCTTGTGGGCCCCTTTTTTCAGAAAGGTTAACAAAAAAAAATGTTTTACATTTCTGAAAATAGGGGCCCACGAGGGTGCGGGGCCCACCGGTGAGTCAGTTCTGCGCCGCTAATTACGAGGGGCCCTTTTAAGCCAAAAGTGCCTGGGCCCATTTTCTCCTCCAGTGCAGCCCATTCACCTGCCTGACTTGCCTCCTGGAATGAGGATGCTGTAGTGGCATTTACTCAGTAAAATGAAGACCTCATTCATCTGTGTTGATTACTTGTACAATTGAAGAAAAGAAGGAACTATGCAGTAGAAAATATAAAAAAGCCACAGAATAAAACAACATTTTAACCATTTGAAATCAAAACACTGTATCCACGAAAATTCTGTGTCATTTTGGGTTGTGTACGATTGCTGTTTGCGATTCGTGAATTTTACCGTTCTCTTTGAACTCTGCTGCACGTGCTATTGGATGAAACTCTGATCCACTACTCTGATCTGCCCCACAACCGAACAATCTCTTTTCTGTTTGGCTGAATAGCGTGGTAACTAGTCTGAACACAGAAGCGCTGTTACCAATTGCTGACACGTCTGTGGATGAATTAATGTGCGCCGATTGGATAAATTATCAAAACTTCAGAGAGTGAAATGCCATGTGTGGCGTGTGAGAGTGTGAACTCGCTCAGATGAATGTGTCACACTCTCAAAGAGTGAGACTTGAGAGCCCTGTTATGATGGAATACATTACCAGATGGAACTGGAATTCCCATGGTGTGTGCCATGGGTCTGTACTTTAGGGGTTTCAGTATTCGGATTATACAGACATGAAAGTTTTAAAAAAGTGTATGCAGCTACTATGGCTACTACTGTCTCCTGAGATTGCTAAAGAGGTGTCTAATTGATGCCAGTATTTCCTCTTGCATATACAGACTGCTGGTTAATTGGGGGTCCTGGAACGGCCGGCCAGACCTCAACACCTTTTAAAATGTTTTTTTATCGAGGGAATAGATTTGATATTCAAATGAAAACACAGAGTAAGAGTGAGAGTGCCACCAGCTATTCCCCACACTAAGGCAATGGATTTACATCTCCAACAACATTTGATTCCATTGGCCTTTATTTAAATGTTCCTTCACCTCTTAGTACAGTGCATCTGAATGAAATTATTCCTAATGTTAATTTGGTTGCATTATACTCAATATGGCCATTTTCTTTGCACTTTTTTAGATCCAAAGGAAAGTGAATGTAATGCTAGATTGAAATTTCATTACATTAAAAACAGAAACCATCTTGAATCAGGCTCTTGTTAAGCATCCCAAGGCAATTTCCCCCATCTGCCTTTTAAGCATTAACTTCTTATTCCTAATGGCACCTTTTCATTTTCTGTGGCAGGATAAGTAATCATAGCCACTACAAGCGCAGTGTCCCTTTGTAATTGCATTTATAGTGTGACAAAGATCATTTTAGGGAACAGTGTCCTAATCATCGTCAGAAAACCCCTACGAAAATCGGCCATGGTTTTTATGTAGTAACCATGTTTTACCATGGTTAAGTACTATGAACCAACCATATTACTATGGCTTATCCATGTTTTTTGGGGTAACCATGAAAACAGTGCTTCATGATTGTGGTTTAACCACCGTTTTACTATGAAAACTAACCATGGATCATGGTTATTCATGGTTTTGATGTTTTTTTGAGGATGGTTTGTGACTGGTTTAGACACACACACACACACACACACACACACACACACACACACACACACACACACACACACACACACACACACACACACACACACACACACACAAACAGACACATGGCTCTTCTCCATTGACGGTTTTCTGGCAGGCCTACAGCTCGACAGCGCGACACAGCATGACTCGGCGAATAGACACAACATAGCTCAATCGAAAAGCAAAAAGTGGCGGCTGTGTCGAGCTGTAGGCCTACCCCAAGACCGGCAGTGGAAAAGAGGCAATAAATGGTTCCCATGTCCCAAAGGGCTTCCTTCTCTGGAGTGCTGTGTCCCCACATGTAGGCTGAAGGAGGCAGACGGGCAGGGACCACTCTCAGAGGGGCCTGCTGTAGGCTGATGGAGCAATATGGGCAGGGACCACTCTCAGAGAGGCCTACTGTAGGCTGAAGATAATGGGCCATGTCTTGGCTGCCCTCCACCACATCCATCCATTGTGTGTGCACTCACAGCACTGTTCTGTTCTCTCTCTCCCTCTCTCCCTCTCTGTCTGTCTCTCTTTCTCCTTCTGTCTATTCCTCAACTTCAGCTGGTGAAGATCTCTCGCTTGCTCTCCTTCTTCCTCTCTCCCTCTCCCTCTCTCTCGTCTGTCTACTCTTCAACTTGAGCCGGTGAAGATCTTACCTCAGGGGAAAGCGTGGTGGTGAAGTCCTGCTCTAAGGGATTTGTGAGTGCTAACATCACTGTTGCGCATTAATCTCTCGCTCCTCGTTCTTTTTCTCTTTGCTCTTTCTCCCTTGTCCTCAGACCTATACACAGAGGAAGGTTTGCAACAGACCTCTTTTAAACTGTTGCCTTTTATTGTTCAACTTCTCCATCTTGTGTACAAGGGCTGTAACGATAATGGATGGAACCGGGAAATCGTGATACTCACAATACTGTATCGTGATGTAGGGAGGCAGTATTGTGATACGCCCTTTCAAAGTTTTTTTTTAATCCTTCAGTCTGGAAAACAACCATATGATTCTATGTGATAATGCTTCCAAGCTTCAAATGAGATACATTTCAGAAATCGTGAGGTGTATCGAACCGTAGGTCAAAAATCGTGATGCGAACCGAATTCAGAGTTTGGTGTACTCTAACAGCCCTATTGTGCAGCAGTGTTCCTTTTCTCTACCCCACCCTGTGCTCCACTTATGATCCCCCCAAAAGGCATCTGAGATCCCCAACAGAGTGATTGTGTGCAATCAGCACGACATCCTATTTTCCAGCTGTGAGGGCGGATGTCGGCATGGGAAGTATCACTTAACCGCTCCTTTGACCGTGACAAATCGACAAGTCTCAATGCACCCCACTGGAGGACATTTATAAACAATCCCAGGATATTAAACCATACAGCCCAAAGCTTCTAATCCCCCCCCCCATCCCCGCCTTTTTGTACAAGTATCATTATTATTATTACATTACACTTAGCTGACACTTTTTTTTTTAAATCCAAAGCGACTAACAAGTTATTCTACAGGGTACTGGTTACAGTCCCTGGAGCCATGTGGGGTTAGGTGTCAGGCTCAAGGACACCAGCAGCCATGGAGTGAGATAGGGAGTGGAAGAGTGGGATTCAAACCTGCGACCCTCTGATCTACATTACATTGCATTACATTACATTTGGCAGACACTTTATAACCAAAGCGACTTTCAAAAGAGGACATAATCATTCAACATCAAATACAAATTAATGCTGTCAAAATTATAGCGTTATTATCGCGTTAACTCAACCCCTCTTTAACTGCGATATTTTTTTTATCGCGAGATTAACGCTAGATGTGACCCTTTTTTTCATAAAACAGGCCGATCGCGGGTTGCAGCGATAGCTTAACTACAATTCCCAGCAAGCCCTGTTACAGAAGGCGCTAGCCCAACCGTATCTCACTCATTTCGTGAAGTATTTACGAAAAAAATAGAGTAATTTTCGTGGTGCATTCACGTTATTGCCCGCCTTTCGTAATATCTTCACGAAAATAATAGATTAATTTTCACGCTGCCTATTCACTTGAATTGCCCCACTGCTGCTATGGTTATCCAAACGTCTGCAGGGACGGGGAGGGGGTGCTGACAGAACTCTGCTGATACACTCGGGACTCACTAATTCGACGCCCTTTCGGAACTTACGCCTTATGTCCCCTAAACCTAAACCTAACCCTAACCTTAACCCTACTTAACCCTAAACCTAACCCTAACCCTAACCCTAACCTTAACCCTAACCTTGACCCTAAACCTAACCCTAAATTGCTTGTTTGAAATGTTTGATTAACATGTGACGGTAGGCTACCGAAAGGGCATCAAACTAGTGGGTCGCTAGGGGGCAATTCAAGTGAATAGGCAACGTGAAAATTAATCTATTATTTTCATGAAGACTTTACGAAATGCGAGCAATAACGTGAATGCACCACGAAAATTACTCTATTTTTTTCGTGAATACTTCACGAAATGAGTGAGATACGGTTGAATATATATGTGTATAAACACCCCCCACCACCTGATCAGCCACTGAACCGGCTCACCAATTGGCAACCGCCAGGGTCCTTACATCCATCACAGGGTAGAGAGAACCAGGCTATTTTCCAGGAGAGCCAAGCTGCTCTATCACCTTCCCCAATGCGTAATAGAGGCCGGTGGTGGGACGATTATGACACATCTTGCATTATAACACCTTGTGGTTCACTTTTTGCCCTCCTAGCTATACCCTCAAATGTGGGACACTTAGTCTGCTCACCTCCTCAATCATGCCAATGCTCCCAGATCTCAGGGTACATTCTCCTTCACCTGTAATCTCACAGTAATTATTATGATGCTGGGCTCGCACTTTCCCTAGACTCGAATGCATAGGCATCTGCATAACACTAGTGAACAGGTTGCAAATGGGTTAGTCCTCCATAACAGCAAGGGAGTTCTGCTGTCTGCTTTAAGAAATGCTTTATGGATTTGTCATGCAGGCATCTGATGACCAGTGGCGTGCACAGACATTTTGGGGGGCAGGTGCTGAGGGGGGGGTGTTGGGGACTTCCGGCTGCCTTGATAGAGGCTATATATTATATTGTAACATTATTGTAACATGCTTTTGATCGTGCTGCATTTGTAGATTATCATGGCAACATGAACCACAGTAACTTTTGACAAAAAGCGTTCAAAAAAGAACATCAAAAAAGGGCACTTTTTGTCCAATAGGGAAATGGGGAAGGTAATTTAGTACCACCTTGTTCCTATCTGTGCACACCTATGCTGACGACACAGGCACGAACACACGTGCACACAGATCCAATTGCTTCCCAATTTCCCTATGGACTCTTTCTTCACCCTTTTCCCCGAGCGCCTTTCCTTCCCCTCCCTCAGTAGTTAATCTTGGAGCGTGGGGTTGTGGTGTTTGTTAGGTGGGCTTGAATACGTGTGGAACAGCATAGATCCAACATTATAGTGATGTTGATGTCACCTGCCAGGGAGGGAGGGAGAGACAGAGGGAGGGATGTGGTGTATTGTCCAGGGGCTAGTAGAAACTCGCCAGCTGTCGGGTGCGCCAGACAAATGGTCCCTCAAGGCCTTGGCCCATGTTTAACCGCACGGCATAATTCCCTTGTTTGCATGAGTGCGCCAGACTGTTATCAGTGAAGCAGACACCTCACCTGCAGACAGGGAGAGAGAGATGTGGAAAGATGAACAGAAAGACAATAGGCTCTCATTCAAGATTCGTCAAGGTGTGAATTTGTACGTCATACCTTAAGAAATCACTGAATTTATCAGGATTTTTTTTTATACCAACACCTTTCTCATTCCCTCTCTTTAGATGACAAACAGAGAACATGTGGAGTGTGCTCCCACTGACCTTAGTGACAACCAACATGTGGTCATCATCCTGTTTTTATACTGAAAGATGTAAACAACTCATATTGATGTTTATGCTATTTATTCCTGGATGGATTTTTTTGGCAATTGTTTCTATGTAAATGATTGTATTAAATATCTAAGCACTTAAGCACATGTAGTTTGATTTCGGCTTTAGAGTCACATACACAGGCTTACAAAGAAGACATGCACATGGTCTTTGACTGACAGATAAGGGCTGAGAGGGAGAAAGAGAGAGAGAGAGACAGAGACAGAGAGAGAAGCACACATGTACACAGATACACACATACACTTCACGTCACTTCACCTCACCCTACTTCCCTTCACACCTCCACTCATGTAAAGCTCAGCTTGATGTTTGACCGCTGGCTAAGCCAGTCCTCAGGAGAGTGTTTTGTGAGTTTGTCTCCAGTGCTGTATGTGTCAGACTGTTGTGTGAATGTGTGCTGACATGTCTGCATGTGTTTTCAGATGCCTGTTCCAGGGTCATGATGAAGGGTCAGTGGTTCGTCCTCCTCCACTCTCCCCCCTGCTGTCCCTCCATCATGGCGGTGGTGTTGGAGTGTGGAAGGAGGGCCAGTGGCGGTGGCGGTGGCGGTGGCGGTAGCGGTGGGGTGGGAGTTGTAATGTTGGCACCAGCCTAAGCGGTGTGGCCCCTCCTGTCCAGGCCCCCGAGGAGCCTGTGGCCTGTGGTCTGTTTGAAGCTTTGTGTATATCTGCAACCATTTCACTGTTACCTGTTTGTAGTTTGTCTCCTGTCTCCTGTCCTTTTGATGTGGCAAACATGCCAAAGGCATCTGGGACGCGAGCATGGCAAGGAGGGGGGAGTAGAGACAGAATCTCTCTCCGTCTCTCCCTGTCTCTCTCTCTCTCCCTCCATGCACTTATGCGCATGCGTACACACACAGACACACACACACACACACACACACACACACACACACACACACACACACACACACACACACACACACACACACACACACACACACACACACACACACACACACACACACACACACACACACACAGACTGGTACATACATTTGTGATTAAAAATATTTTCTAGGACTCTTGATCTGCGCCAGTCTCTTTTTTTCTAATTTACTTTGAACATGTCAGTCTATTCATTAAAGTTGGTAAAGAAACGTGGGGGTTGATGTATCTGAGCTGCTCACTGTAAAATTAGTGGAAATCAGTTGAAAATGACAGATAATCCTATGTGCTATTCAAGGTAAAATTAACTCTTATTTAAGGTTGATTTTTTACATTTGAAAATGTCCAACAGAAATGATTAACAATCCAAATTAATTATTTTGAGTGACACCAAGAACAAAAAAGCCAATAATTCACTTTTCTCATTTTCCTCTTTTCCTCATTTTCTTTTCTTCTCACATCACTCGGTTCTCTTGTTTCATCCATCTTTGAATCACCTTTTCCCCTTATTTCTGCCCCCGTTCCCCAACTCTCCCCGACTGTCAAACAGTCCCCACTGTCTCCAACTGACAGCCTGGGACACTAGCTGCTTTACAACTGAAACACTTTTTCATCTCACCTCCATTCATTCTATGTGTCTTTCTTTCTCTCTCTCTCTCAGGCTATTTTACCTCACGCTGTCTGTCCATCTCTCTATTTCTCTCATTTTTTCTGAAAGTCTCTCTCTCTCTCTCTCTCTCTCTCTCCTCTATGTGTTTGAATAGACCATCGAATGGGCTTGTGAGCAAAGAGGACAGATTTAATTACCACGCGTTGCCCACAGGCATTTCTCTTAAAGTATAAAGAAGAGAGAGTGAGAGGGGAGGGGAGGGATTGTGAAATTCCAAGGTAACGAGATGGACGTGATAGGGTCTCGCTTGCCAAGCTTTGTGGGACCACTGAAACATTTAATTACCCTCACCAAGTGAGGAGAATTACAGCGACATCAAAAGTCTGTGCACTAAGCACAAGGATCAGTTTGTGTGTCTGTGTGTGTCTGTGCGAGAGAGAGAGAGGGAGAGAGAGAGGGAGAGAGAGAGAGAGAGAGAGAGAGAGAGAGAAAGGGACCGAAGCGAGAGAGAGGTAGGTAGAGAAATAGCGTATGCAGCCGTGTGTGCGCATGTGTGTGCGATCGAGGGATAGAGATTGTGTGTGTGTGTGTGTGTGTGTGTGTGGGAGTGCAAGTGGTAATTCAACAGGGCAGGAGTGGACAATCAAGTCATAAACAATATAAAAACACCAGGACTCTCCAGTGAGTCTCTCTGTGAGTGTGCGTGCATGCCTGCGTGCGTGCATGCTTGCGTGTGTGTGAAAGAGGGAGGTGAAGCATTTATGTTTAATGTACAAGAGAAACAAAGAAAAATCCCTGTGACATCAACCGTTCAACTTACAACTTCCCAATGTGGGTGATTGTCCACTTGTCCACTGAGAAAGGGGTGTGAAATAAGCACACAAGCATGCACACAAAAATACCAACATGCATGAATGTACTGTATGCACCCACGCATACACAACCACAAATGCATGCAAGCCACACATACTGTATGCAGCCATAGACTTATGGCTCATTCTGTTGAAACTCGGCTGTCGGTAGACCTGAGTTTGTTGTACCGACAACCGTTGTAAATACGTTCTATTGCAACAGTTCAGGACAATACACATGTCTGAAAACACCAATATTAAATGAACTCAAAGCTGCTCCGAGTTTGTGTTTCAGAACCCCGATTTGAGTACCCATTCTATTGCACTTTCCCGAGGCGGAAGCCAAAGTTTTCGACAACCGAGTTTTGAAAGAATGCACCATTACACACATATAAACACATGCATATGCTTTCACCTTCACACACACCGTTACATATACATTGATATGATGATTATAATCGCCCCAAAAATGGCTCAGCACTAGCACTACCAGTTCCACCATCACCACCACCTCAGCCCCTCAGTGGACCATGACAGCTGAGCAGATTTATAATTAAGCAGCCTTGGATTACGGCACAAACGAAATGAAGATTAATGAGCAGACGGGGCCTGGCCTGGGCAGCCAGTGAGTCATTAACCCCTCCAGTCCAGAAGAACCGGTGTCGTGTCGATATGGGCTGTTTCATCGAGATGAGGTAACAATAGGCTGTTAACAAATGTAGGCTGTTAACATAACCCAATCCTAGCCTGATGCACATTACAATGGAGTAGCAGCTCAGCTCGACAACTAACTCGTAACACTGCACTGGGCAGCCAGCGAGCGAGGACTTATTAACTACTTAGCTTGGCTGGGCCTCCTGTACCCATACAGTACCAGAGGGGGAGAGGTCCTGGGTTCAGATCCTGGACGAGCCCCCATGTTACGCTCCAACACAGTATGGCCCTTATGGAGTGAACCATAAAACCAATCTTAACTTTTAAAAATATCCCAACACCTTTTAAAAGTACCGCCCAACCAGTTGGATTTTAATTGTGCAAATTAACAAGGACATTAACTCCACCAAAACCAAAATTCAAGTCATACTAGGGATGCAAACGATTAATCGATTCATCTTTAATCGATCAATGCGTTGATCGATTAAAAACCATAAATCGCAATTAATCGACAATTCAACTGACAAGAGACCCAGGCGAAATGGGCATGTGAAGAGTGTGTGTGAAGAGGGGAGTGAATAGTGGGAATATTTATATCGCCTTTGGATTAAAGAATTGAAATAGAATTGATTTAAATGTGGATTTTATCTCAATTTTTCATTACATTTTTTAAATGTAGTAGTTTTTTTCGAGAAACATTGAGATTTCGGGGGGGAAACGCCACTTATCAATTAATCATAAGTCGATCGATAAGGCTATCAACTAATGATTAATAAATTAATCGATCATTTGCACCCCTAAGTCATACGCAAACGCCACAATCCCAAGGCTGGAGACGCAACAGCCAGTAGTTGCCTCCCATGAGCAACTGGACCTTGCCGCTTTTATAGGGCTTGATTGAAGGGTCAGGTGTTGCCAATCAAGCCACTCCCAGTTACCTAGTTGGAGTTTGTTGGTGATGAGTCCGCGCAGAAGCAATAAATGATTCATCTTTTTTTCTGGCTGGAGCCATTGCGTGCTCTCTGGCTGTGTACCAGACGGAAGTGTGTCTAGCTCCACTCCACCAGGGGGCTCTGGAGATACACACACACACACACACCATTTGTTGAGAACTAGGCTATAGGTCAATCCTACATAACCATCATAACGTGGTTTTCATTACGATTCCAACCATAAGGTTTGTGTATGACTCAGTTGTCCCATTGCTGGTTTGCCAATTCATGTTGAGATGCTGTTACACCGCATTATGTAATAATGGTGCAATATGTAATAGTGTAAAGAAATATTACATAAAGCGGTGACAATTTCCACATTATGTAATTATTTACCCATTTCGTAATACATTTCTTGAACGCATTTCGTAACAACTTTTTTCTCATCTTGTAATAAATTATTGGTTTTTCTAATCTGAAGCATAGCTGCCCTAAGGTGTCGCCAAGATGGCAGCCAAGTGAAGGGACTTATGGGAAAAGTCTTTGTATAAGCGCACAGAAAATGAGGCTTGAAAATGAGCTCATGGTGTTCTCTTTCTTCTTTTTCTTTTTTAAACCTCTTACGGAACAAAATAAAACACAGAGAGTTAAACTCTAAGAACATTTCACAGAGCACTGAGTGCAGAGAAAGAAAGGAAGGATGTTAAATGCATTAGTCTCTCTCTCTCTCTCTTTCTCTCTCTCTCTCTCTCTCTCTCTCTCTCTCTCTCTCTCTCTCTCCTCTGTTCTTCTTCACCCTCTACCCCTCTTCTTCTTTCTTCTCTGTCATGGCAGTAATCTGTACAGCATGTCATGTCATGTCAACGTCAATCCCATGCCACGGTCCCTTAAATCGGCTCTTGGCATGGGATGCCTGTGTCGCCTGGCTCCCAGTCTTCGCCCTAATTCATCCCAAAGGTGTTCCATTGGCTTCAGTTTAAGACTGTGTGCAGGCCAGTCAAGTTCATCCATACCACACTCTGTCCTCCATGTCCTTATGAAGCGCGCTCCAAACTGTTCCTACAATGTTGGGAGCATGTAATTGTCCAAAATGTTTTGGTATGCTTCAAGAAGTTATAGCCATGCTATAACCCTCAAACACACAGCAATATGCTGCCCTTTCCCTGCCCCAATTCATTAATTTCAATTAAGACAAGGGAGCATATTCTCAAGAAACTAATGCCTCTTTTCCACTGCTGTTTTTCTGGTAGGCAGCTTCAGATGGCGCGACTCGGTCACCACTATTTTGCTTTTCGAATAGGCATGACACAGCTCAAATGTAAAGCAAAAATTGGCTGCCGAGTCAGACTGTGTCGAGCTGTAGGCCTACCAGAAAACAGCAGTGGAAAAGAGGCATAATTGTCAGGATATACTGTAAATGTGGATGCTGCCAGGCTGGTGGGTAACAGCTCTCAGAGCAGCAGCTCACAGTGCACACATCACCCACTCCTTCTCCCTTCCTGCTAGTCTCTTGCTAGTCTCCCTTCCTGCCTCACTCTCTTACACACTGGCTGTTTCACACCTAACAAGCCCTGATGTGTCAGGTGAAGAAGCACTAAAACAATGTAGCAAGCACACACACACGCACGCACGCACACACACACACACACACACACACACACACACACACACACACACACACACACACACACACACACACACACACACACACACACACACACACACACACACACACACACACACACACAAATATGCCTTTCTTTCTCCTCGCCCATTGTCTTCCCTCAATATAGGCTATTTCTATGGAATTCCAATGGTATTTTCCTGTATTGTTCTCACACTGTTCCTTGCAGGTATCACTAGGTTTGAGAGACAGGGGGGGCTTAGCCCCAGAGGAAGAAAATGCGCGTGCAGCCCGCGCTGAAATTTTTCCAGCTCACCTGCTAAGGTTTTGTCTATGAATTCATTATTTTAAGAGCAAAGAAATCCTGCACACTGTCCATTCGACCAACAAACTTTAATACATTGTTTCGGTCATCCGACCTTCTTCATGTTGTATTAAAGTTTGTTGGTGGAATGGACAGTGTGCAGGATTTCTTTACACTTGAATGACAACACCACTGGGATAATATCCTACGTTCCTAGTCCTTGTGTAAATTATGCTCTCTGCATTTTTATCTAATCATTTTAACTTCCGTAAATAATATTCATCATTTCAAACATTTAGAAATGTTTTGTTTAGCTTACATACCCCCCACCCCCCTGCAAGCGCACCCTGTCTGGAAATAACACTGATGGATTACTAATAGGGCTGATTTGGATTCAGTGGGGCAGGTTGACAAGAGGGGAAAGAGAGAGAAAGGGAAGGGAGGAGAGAGAGAGTTAGGGGAGGTGGGGGGTGATTCCACCATTCACACCACACTCACAGACAAATAAACAAACAAAGAAATGGAGTGCAAACACACACACACGTACACGCACACGCACACACACACACACACACACACACACACACACACACACACACACACACACACACACACACACACACACACACACACACACACACACACACACACACACACACGACAGAGTGAGAGGGATAGATTGTGTGTGCGTGAGAGAGAGAGAGCAGAAGAGAAAGAACAATCTCACCATCTCATCGTATCCTGCCACCTCAAAACCTGATTTTTAATGAGATGTCTTGAATTTGTTTCTCTTACCGCATCAAAACATGTCTCTCTCTGCACGATACCAATGGTCAGCAAATTACATGTAACATTTGAACTCAATAGTTGTGACAATGAATGACTGGCATCCAATTCTTGCAAGTCATCACAACAACAAAACTAACATATCTGAATGGAGAAATCTTAATAATCAAATCCCACTTAGCTGGAGGCTCCCCGAGAAAAAAAAGAGCCTCCATAAAGTGTCACTGTGTAATCTTCAAAATCTCCGGACCACATTTTGACACCCAACTACCATTTAACAAGCTCAAAACAAACACAACCGTGTGCATATTGTGCCCGGACACACATAAACCTTTATCTTGATGGTCTTTTGTGGCACCCTGCGTGTGATTATGTTGCCATGGAAACAAGGCATTTATTTGTTCATTTGTCATACTTAATTCCTCATGGCTCAAATGAATCACCCATCACACTCTATTCGCTCAATAAATACAGAAATTCACACATACCAACATACAGTACATATTGCAATATTTGTCTTTGGTACAATGTTTAATATGTATGCTACTTGACACCTTAATTTCCCTCGGGATCAATAAATGATATTCTACTCTATTTGCTGGTAAAACCACATCACTATTCTTTTTCATCATTTCAGCTCAGGGTCAACCATGTCAACATGCCCAGTATCATCACCTATATCATCACGTATCATGGATTTGTATGGTGTATGAGAAGCCAGAACTTTGTTGACCTTGAATACATGCGGTCAAACAATAAAACCCATCCAAAAGGCCAGGTAACATCCATAGCTATGTTGTGTCCTCTACTTTGGATTCTGTTAGGGTTTGTGCTGCCACCCTTCTACATCAGAGTCCCTGCAATCGACTGATCAGCAATCAATCACCCTGGTATCAGTAATAGAGACGTTATCTCTAAAATTCAGCTTCACCAGGTATAAAAAAAGAAGTCAATATACTATAACAAGTATACATACATTATTCATGCTTACTACATCAACACATCTTTTTATACTTTGTTTCCTATTCCCTTTGTAAAGATTGGGCCATTAACATAAACAAGTCCTCCCCACAATCACAAATAACTTGAGCTTCTGTGCTCGTGCAGCACCCGAGTTGAACCGCGCTGGGCAGTGACGTGACGTGTGCTGGTATTCACATCGCAATGTTTCAGATTCTACTGAAAACATACGCACAGAGAGATAATAACTCCCAAACTCCTTTCTCTTTTTCCGCCATTTCCACCTCACATTCTGCTTTTCTCTGTAAACTTTGAAAGCGTTGTTTCTGTTTGCCGCTGCTCATTGTGGGGATTGGAGGCCATTTCACAAATGAGCATTTCATATCCTTGTGCAGAGTAATTAACCGTTGTTTAATGGTGAGCGCTTACGTGCTGCATTATCGACCACACACACACTCTGTGTTGACGCCGCTACCACTGCTCCCAACCCCACACTACTTCCTTTCACACAAAGAGAAAGGGGAGCACAAGACAAAAGAGACCTGTCTCACTGAGAAAATGTTGTTTTGTTTTTCGCCAACACAATATCTGCTGTAAATGCGTGTTTGTTCATCTGTGTCTGTATGTGTTTGTGCTCATGTGCACCATGTGCATGGATGATAGCAAGTGTGTGTGTGTGTGTGTAGGAAGGTGAAACTCGCTCTCCCTCATTTTCGCTCAATAATTAATCTATTCATCTATCTCTCTCTCTCTCTCTCTCTCTCTCTCTCTCTCTCTCTCTCTCTCTCTCTCTCTCTCTCTCTCTCTCTCTCTCTCTCTCTCTCTCTCTGCCCCCTTCCCCTTTCATCCCACAGTGTCAGCTGTGGAATGTTAATGCTCTCACATTGTGATGTCCCCAAGCACTTGGTCTGTGTGAGTGTTGCTGGGTGGAATGTTAAATGTAGAACAAGACCAGCATCACAGGATGCCACTTTAGGCTCATTGGCACCAAAATTGTGTGTGTGTGTGTGTGTGTGTGTGTGTGTGTGTGTGTGTGTGTGTGTGTGTGTGTGTGTGTGTGTGTGTGTGTGTGTGTGTGTGTGTGTGTGTGTGTGTGTGTGTGTGTGTGTGTGTGTGTGTCTGTGTGTGTGTGTGTGTGTGTGTGTGTGCGTGCGTGCGTGCGTGTGTGCATGCGTGCATGCGAGAGTGCTTCCCACTGTTGTTCCTTCTGAAGGCCTTCCAAATTGCAAGGATCTTCTTACTGCAGCACCTGATAAAAGAACTGTATTTGTCTTGTCTGTCTTCCCCTCTCCCTCACTTGCACTTGGGTAATCACTCAGATACTGTACACTAAACAAGCCATTAAGGGTGAGGACTTTGATATTTGGTTGGAGATTTGTCTTGAACTTTGCTTGCTCTGCAAAGATGAACTCCAAACCATGCATTGAGAATATAAGGGAAGCCAACTGGAAAACACGAGAGGAACATAAAAATAGATGGACTGGGACCAAAAGGAGGATTTACGTACTGTATACCAGATTGCCAAGCTTTAATGAGACAGGTGTCTGTGTCAGCAACTCTCAGGCAATCAGAGCAGCAGGCTGCATCATGTTCATTTTGCTCAACTTCATTTGCAACTCTTTTATTTAACTTCTTCCCGAGTGTATGGTGAAAATGTTGGGGATAAAATGATGTGTCTGCCCCTAAAGATCTTCTTTGTCTGCCATAGCAATCTGATCAAGTTGTGTCCCCATACTTCAGGACAATACCCCTGATCTCGTTAGAGTGTACTCAAGGCAATATAATAGACATGGCTGTGCTGTAACTGAGAGGGCTCTGGACAAAAGGGGATGTAAACTTATTATGCAGAACTTAGATCCAGTCAAACGACTTGGCAATGTAACAAATGAAACAAATAATGAGACAGTGTGAGTGTGACATCATAGGATAGCAGGCAGAGTGTGGTGGAATATTACCCAAGCAGTGGTGCAATCAGCAGCAGGCAATGCGACAAAGGGGTCACTTGCCCCAGGCCCAGGGAGAGATGGAGCCCAGAATTTAATCCTCACTACATTGTAATTTTTTGGAGGTTTGGGGCCCTTTCAGATGTCTTTGTCCCAGGCCCAGTGAAAGCTGTCAGCGGCCATGCTCAGCAGACTCGTGACAGACAGTGTTGATACATGTGCGCTTTGTGTCACAGTTTCTCTCCCCCTTGGTACTTGATTGACAATCCTCACATCACCGTGGCGTGGTCGAGATTGATAGCTATGGATTAATGGTGTTTGGCAAAGTGTTTCTCTATCTTGCCTGAACCGGACAGTGTGCTCCAAATATAGTAGGTGTTGACGTGCGGACGGTGACAGTATCAGGCCCTGTCAGTGTCCCGTATATGGTGAAGGGGATGAAGTCACATGTGGACTGTGCTTGACATCCAGCTGCATCTGTCAGCTGCAGGAGCGATAGATGTGTTTATGACACCTCACACTCACTCCTTCAGCCTCTCATTCTGTCTATCTCTTTCTCTATCTCTTGCTTTCTCTTCTCTTTCTGTAACTTCCCTGCTTTTTACCTTTTATTTCTATTCTATTTTTATGACACCTTACCTCACTCAGTCACTCATTCTACTCACTCACTATCGTCTTTCTATACATTCCGGTACTTTCTGACAGGCTATCTTTTTGTTTTCCTCTCATGTTCTAGTGGTGTCAACAATGATTGATCCGGCGATTCAATCCAATGCGGGGCATGGACGATCCAATTCAATGCGGCAAGTTCAACAATCGATGCTGACATTTTTTTAAATTTCAATTACTTCCGTGGATATTTCGGGAGCAAATGAATGTTAAATTAAATAAAAGTACTTCACAGCATTGCAAGACTGATACAGACTGATGCAGACTGATACGGAAAATAGCCAATACATTGTTGCTCAGTATCTGACTACTTGTATTGCCTCATCATGACTGATGAAACATTTGCTTTGCTTTCAGTAGAAAAGTAAATGCATTGCAATGCATTTTAGAATTGAATCGGATCGGATCAAATCGCAGAGAATCGAATCGAATCGAATTGCTACCTCCCGAATCGTGATCGAATCGGATCGTGACGGCAGTGCCAATCTACACCACTATCATATTCTATTCCAATCTCTGCCAGACCTTTGCTCTGTTTAAGCAATTTTGATCTGCTATCTCATATTCCTTTTTTCTTATTTCCTTTTGGCTTGTTAGAGCTTCTACTTCCCCATGGGTAGAGAATGACCACATTTATGAGAGAGAAAAATAAAATGGCCTGTTGGGTTTTGTTTCTGTAAGTTGGCAAAGTTGGCACTTCCTTCAAAATCCTTCACTTATTTATTTAATATATGAATGGACAGTTCACCAACACACACAAGAAGGAAGGAAAAGAAGGAAATTCAGCCTGAAATTCTGAAAAGCTATAGTTGAGACAGGTGACTTGTTTTCACAACCAAATCAGAATTTGATTAAGTTTAACTTTATTTTAATTCCGGCAATCATGACGGATCCCGGGGAGGTCACAGGGTCAGATGCAGCCGCACCTGCCAAATCTGCTATAGTTACGCAGCTGGATGTTTCCTTTTCTCTGTAAATTTCCACTTGTATCATCTCTGGCATTGTTTTTGTTTTCTTCTGAGTAGCTGTTGGCTCTGGATCTAAAATGGATATGAGCATGTTCTTGGTCCTGATGTAGGGAGCTTAAAGGGGTGGGTAAACAACTAATTATCTGGTAGACCTCTAAGCCCCTGAACAGCCACTGACAGTGGAAGGTGAAACAACTTAAATCATCTGACTGGACGGAGAGAGAGAGAAAGGCAGAGAGCAAGAGACACCCTGTGGGTATACGACATACAAACCCCAACTCCGATGAAGTTGGGACGTTTGGTAAACAGTGAATAAAATCAAAATGCTATCATTTTCAAAACATTCAATCTATTCATTAGATGGAGAATAGTGAAAAGACAACGTATTAAGTGTTAAAACCGAGAAAAAATATTGTTTTGGGGGACATATGTACTCATTTCTAATTTGATAAATCCAACACGTCTCAAAAGAGTTGGGACGGGGACCAGTGAAATTTAGTAAACATCCAAATAATATAAAACAACAAAGAAGAACATTTCAAAATGAATTGTACTGACGGACAATATAGGTGTCCAGGTATAAGATCATCACAGAGAGGCTGAGTCACTCAGAATTAAAGATGCAAAGGGAATAATTACCATAGTTATTACATACATTTTTGAATTCCCTTTGATTTACCACGATTGAGTGTATATAAGACATATTTTTGTTAATAAAATCATTGTATAGGTTCATGACATTATGAAATATATATTGGCTGTAGTCTCACTCTAGCACTCCAGGAATTAGAGCTATTGAAAATTGACCATATTAAGAATGCTTAATGCATGAAAATGAGACAGGGGTGTAACATTCTCCTAAGCACCTGAGCTCACTTGAAATAGACCCAGAAGACATGGGAAACTGTCCTTTGCTTACAGAAGTCAGCAGAAGTTGTAGAAGTCCATTCTTTTTGACAATAATAGAGCATTGCACATCCTGTGCTACAGTGAAAATGGACCATCCAACTTGTGTTAGTGCTAGCTTCAAAAGTCAGCCTCCATGATGGCGTGCGGGTGCAGTAGTGCATTGGTTAAGATGTTCTCACTCATCTGTAGAGTTAAATACAGTGCTGAATGGTATAAATGGGTTTTAAACAGCATGAAAAGCCACTCATGCATTATATTTTGAAGGGAGATCTTCGATTACTGCCACATAGTAAGGTCAAATTGCATTCTCTACTATGTTTTAACAGTTTGGCTCCATCATAAGGACCAGCAGGTGATAAAATGGTGGGTTTTTGGTCAAGACCTGTCACACTGTAAGCACTACAGAAAGGAAAACATTGCAAAACATGACAACGAATACACCCACCATTTAAGCTGGTGAAATAATTTACAAGATAGGAATTAGCACTGTTTTTTATATAAAATCATCTCATCGGTTAATGTATTTAACTGTTAAGTGTTGTCTTTTGTTTTGTTTTTAGTCTTCCTCGACATTTGCTGCCATTTATTGTCCCCGTCCCAACTCTTTTGAGACATGTTGGATTTATCAAATTAGAAATGAGTACATATGTCCCCCAAAACAATATTTTTTCTTGGTTTTAACACTTAATATGTTGTCTTTTTACTATTCTCCATCTAATGAATAGATTGAATGTTTTGAAAATGATAGCATTTTGATTTTATTCACTGTTTACCAAACGTCCCAACTTCATCGGAGTTGGGGTTTGTATATCCACAGTGGCATCCTAATGGTTTGCTATTCACCTGGATTCCATCCATGTAATGGTCTTGACACTGAGCCTGCCAGCACCATACAATATATCCTCCCTTTCTTACGCTACTTTTTCTTCCTCTTCTCCTTTTTTCTTCTCCCTTCTGCACTTTCCGATCTTCCCTCTTTCTCCTGTGAGGCAGGGTGTTAGGTGACTTGACACGTCCCGGATGCTGGGGGAGTGAGTGCAATCATGGGAATTGTCCAATCCAGATCAATAGCTGGCAGGAAGCTGCACTTGTCAGGCAGACAGCAGAAGGGTATGTCACTACACTTGAGGGGTCGAGGGATGGTTAAGACCTGTCAGTAGTACTACTAGGCCTGTCGTCTTTCTTTCCATCTCCTCTTCCTCCTTGGTTTCCGTTCTTTTTTGCTCTCCTTCTCCAGTTTTTTGCTTCTTTTTATCGTCTTTCTCCCCTCTCATATTCCTCTATTCTAAACAGCATCTGTTCTACAGTTGAGGACGATATTATTAGCCTCCCTCCTGAAATTAGACATTTCTCTTGATTTCTCAGTGAGAATGACAATTATGAACCATTTCTGTTATTCTGGAAACAAATACAGTGATGGAGATAATGTCCAATGAGTTGAATTTGCATTTTTCTATCGTTACAATGAGTTTAAACAAAAAAAGGGCAAAAATGACAGGGACAAAATTATTAGCCCCCTGATCATTAATAGTCAATATGACGCCATTTATGAACCAAAACTGACAACAGGGACTTTGATCAGTTGTTACCTAGGTTGGCACATGCCCCACTAGGGATTTTGGCCCATTTCTTCACTGCAATGTGTTCTAGCTGGTCCAAATTACATGGATGCTGAGCATAGACATTTGCCACAGACTCTCAGTGGGATTGAGGACTGGACTATGAGCAGGTCATTCCAGTATCATGGTTTTAGTGTCCTTGAAGAACCTCTGAACTAATTTAAATGTTTACTTTGGGTTACAATGTTGTTGGAGGACCCAGCAATCCAGATCCAGACCGAGACTCCCCGTGTCTGAGGCTGAATAACAGTCTACAAACTTGATGCCCCCACCACTATGTGTAACTGTGGAAACTGCTTAGTCTCATTAGACCAAAGAAGCATTGAGCACCTGCCTAGATGATTGTTATTGACCTGGCCTCACCTGGAGTTTTTATTTCAAGACAGACAGCTGTTAGGGCTTGTCATCATATTGGGCTTTGGGGCCATCATCACAGAAGAACCCTTTTACTAAAGGCGGTGCATATCAGAGTGTTATTGAGCTTTGCCTATGAACATTTGAAAGTCAAAAATGAGTTTTGAAAGTCTCTGCTTTCATCTTATGAGATTCAATTGCACCTGCTTTGATGCATGAATTCTGCCTCTGTCAGGTAAAGACAGTGATAGTCCGTAAAACTTTATAACATGGTTTCCACAATTAAACATGGTGGTGGAAGCATCATTCTGTGGCAGCCTCAGCCATAGGAAACCTTGTTTGGGTGTACGGCACCATACAAACAGAAGATTATGATAGAATGTGGAAGGTGACCATGCAAAAATATGCTCATAGAGGAAGCTAAGATCTTCACTGGATCTTTCAATAAGATAATAACCCAAAACTTTCATCCAAAATTGTTCAAATGTTCTTCAAGGATACTAAAACCATGGTCATGGTGTGGTTCAGATCTCAATCCTTTAGATAGTCTTTGAGGAGTGCTGAAAATGAATGTCCATCCTCAACATCCATGCAATTTGGACCAGCTTATTTATTTGCAATGACAAAATGGGCCAAAATCCCTGGTAGGGCATGTGCCAACATGGTTAACAACTAATCAAAGTGCCTGATGTCAGTTTTGGTTCATAAATGGCACTCTATTGACTATTGATGATAAGGGGGCTAATAATTTTGTCCTTGCCATTTATACCTTTTTTTGTTTAAACTCATTGTGAAAATGGAAAAATCCAAATTCAACTCATTGGATATTATCTCCATCAGTGTATTTGTTTCCAGAATAACAGAAACAGTTCATAATGGTCATTCTCACTGAGAAATCAAGAGAGATTTCAGGAGGGGGGCTAATAATATCGTCCTCAACTGTATATGTCCTGGTACAGTATTGTATTTACATCTGCCTGTCATCTCGGTTAACAAGCTGTCGTCATCACAATGTATCCCCCTTTTTCCTCAGAGGATACCTTGCCAAAAATAAATGAATTAATAAATAACTAAAATCGAGAGCACCACACCCCCTGCAGACTTCTGACTGTCATATTTCACCACATGGCATCAGTGTATTTGAAAACTGACTGAAAATTATTTTGAAAATATCCCCATCTGGCCACTGGACTGCTACACGGGCGACCCAGGTTTGATTCCCGACCCCCCGGGTCATTTCCTGATCCTTCCCCGTCTCTCTCTCCCACTTCGCTTCCTGTATCTCCTCCTCTGTCCTATCTGAAAAATAAAAATGAATAATGGCATGAACAAAATGTGATGTTGCACATTTCAATGTATGTCAGGGTTGCTAGATTATAGGTCTGTCTCTTGGGACCAACTGTGAATGGGAATTCAGTGAGAAGATGGATAAGAAAGATGAATAAGCAAGGCAAATAGCAAATTATTCCATGGCAGATGTTGACACACCCAGATGGGTGCCAGATGGGTGCCAGAAGGGTGCCTGTGGATAGAATATTCAGGTACAGTACAATTTGGGGACACCACAACTGTCACCAAAGCCTCACTCACTTAAACAACTTAACATTCACAATGACTTCATACATTGAAAGAATGAGTTGCTACTGACAAATATCCCAAATCAATGAATCACCATCCTTACTTGTATGTCTGGGAAACTGCCATCATTATCTTAGATGAAATCATGTATTTTTCATTTCTGCTACCGACATGCAGTAGAATCTGCACAGACAAGATAAGTATAGGCCTTGTCATTACCGTACGCATTAATCGTCCAAAGGTCTGTGATAATGGGGTTATCAGCTCCTTTGCTCATTAAATAACCTTTGTGTATTTAGTGCATTCATTGTACATGTGCAGCTTTATCAACATTTAAAGCTCACTCACACACAGACAGACACACAAACACAAACACAAACACAAAC
>NC_085868.1:43111546-43324515 GCF_034702125.1 Engraulis encrasicolus
GATTGAATACACTGCAGCTCCTCTTTTCAAGTGCAGTCACAGCCAACGCTACACTCTAAGAAAATTTCCCTGCAAAATAATGGCAGTTACTGGCAATTATATTTACCTGTAATTCTACTGTTATTTCACACCAAAAATCAAATACAGCTCATTGCTGTTTAATGTATCACAGTATATAACATTTTTTCAGCAGCAATTGAACTGTTAAATAACAGTACTCTACAGAACGTTCACAGTATTAGTATTGTTAAACTAAAAGTGCTCTACAATATTTATGCAGTAGTATAAGTAAAATAACAGTACATTTCAGTTAAAAAGTTGAATTGTACTGTGTGATGACAGGCAAATACTGGGTCATAGTTGTATTCATGAATATGGCCATGGCAACTTGCCACCCCACCCATCATTCTCCATAACTGTGGTACCCTGGCCATGTTACCGCCCCACCCTCCCATCGTTCACCATGACTGGAGTGCCTTGAGCATGATACTATGGCGCTATGCTGTATTGAGAAAATGGTTTGTGGTGGTCCTTTGAAAGTGTGGGCATGAATAAAATTTCAGAGTACGCAGTGCTATGTTACAATGATAGTGTGCAAGGTGGGCTTTTTACTGTATCTCTTGATGAGCCAATGATGAATATAGCATTGGTCAGACTTTAAAAAATTATTTTGCACCAAGTAGCACAGCAAACAAGCAGCACTACAAGCTAGCTCTCAAAGCAATGCCTAATTTGCAGCAGGCACATTATATGCAACAATGCCACAAATGATGCCACATACAGCAAGCTTTCACAAAGAGGAAAGTATCCAAGCATGTAAGCAAGCTTGTAGGCAAACAAGTGCTATGCTGTGCCATGCAGGCCAGCCAGCAGGCAGGCAAGCAACTGAAGTGTTGATAGTCCAGATTTATATACAGGTGCAAGAGTACCATGTGACCAGAGTCATCAGGCCCTTGGCAGGTGACGCCCGTAATTGAATAATGGCATAACAGCCCTACTCAGGTGAGGCCAGGCACTGATTAGCAGATTGGTTTAGATGGGGCTGCTTGTTGCAAGAGTGTTACAAGTTCTTAAAATGTTTCAGCCATTCACACTTTCATCACTATCAAAATGCATGTGCTACTCACACTTTGCTGCATCAAGCACTTTTTAAGTATTGTAGTTTCCTTAGAAATTGTTTCATCATGCTTGATAGTATCAGATAATCTTTAACCAGTCAGAATGACTTCAGTTCTCCAGTTGGTATTGAAGTTTGATGGTGATCACGGACAAGTGGAGGATGAATGGGTTTCAATGGTGCTGCCTAAAATAACTTGGCTGAATCTCAAATGGCACACTTGTGCACTTCGGGCACTATGTTTCAGTGCGTAACTAATATGGCATGCGCACTGAAACATGAACACTAAAGTGCACAAGTGCACCATTTGAGATTCAGCCCTTGTTATTTTCTAGAGATGCACCGGATCCGGTTCCGGTTCCGGATCCGTCAGGATAATAGAGTTTTTCACAGGATCCGGGTCCGGCAGGATCTTAAGCAGTGGATCCGGTATCCGGCATGTTACCTAAAAATCAGGGTCTGGTGCATGTCTAGCCTAGGCTTTTCAGTCTTTCACAACCCCAATCACTGCATGGAGTGAAATCCCTTTGGAAGCGGCTATTGCAGGCAGTGTGGCAATAAGCCAATGAGTCTAAAAAATAGTTTGCGCCAACGTAATAAAAAGGGCCCACGTGTGCGAGTAGACTATATGTTTCAACCCTTTTGTAGGATCCGGTATCCGGTTCCGGATCCGGCAGGATCTTAAGCAGTGGATCTGGTATCCGGCAGGATCCTAAAAATCAGGATCCGGTGCATCTCTAGTTTTTTTCCACAACGGCGAATACTGCTATTGTGCAGTACTTACTGTTTATGCTCAATATGTGACTCAAAGTAATATTTTCACAGTAGTTGTCTGTTTTTTCGAAAAACAGTACACTCAAAAAAAATTTCTGTTGGATTTACTTAAGAAAATAATGGAAAGTATTTCCACATGATTATCTTTCATATTTTTAACATTAGGAAACTTAGTAGTTTAAAAGGATTGCCTTCAGTTCATGTCACTTTAATTAGTTGGGTTTATCCAACATTACTGAGTCAAGGTATCCAAACCTGATTCAATCAAGTTGATCCAACAGGACCTAATAATGTTCTGGCTTGATTATCCCAAATTGATCCAACAGGATCTCATAATGTTCATCCAACAGGTTTGATTCTAGTTTGATTATCCCAAATGTCTCAAGTTGAACCAACAAGAGCTCATAATGTTGGAAATGTGCTATTGATTCATGTGGAAATACTTTCCATGTTTTTATTAAGTAATTTCAAAGCATTACACTTAAGCTTACACTGAAAAGGCTATAAAGCTAGGTAAAAAAAACATCACAAAACCAAGATGTTCAAGATTGAAATTTCTTTCTTTTATTTTTCAACACAGGGCCATCCAACAAAACATTTTTCTCCTTTGAGGTTCATATACAAAATAAAAAATGATTAAAAAATTCAATAAATTGGCGGCTTGATGAATTTGGATGAATAAAAAACACAAAAAATGTCCATGGCTACACTCAACAGGAAGTGAGATAACTGGACTTAAAGTTGAACTTTCAACATACATTTGCCATACAATGTACTTTTAAGTACTCCTCATGAACCGTACACCAGATCAGTTTAATTTCAACGTGATCAAGATGAATAAAACACAGAAAATGTGCCATCGTTGGGCCCTTTTTCAGGGGGGTTGCTATGCATAACTTTGAAAATACTTGGCACAGGTGTGCTGTAGGGCGGCATGTACGTCTCCAAACAAGCCCCGCCCCTAACTCAGCCCAGGGGCCTCTGTAGCGACCCCCACCAAGCCATGGGCCCATCTGGCAGGTCTGGCTTAAAGTAATACTGTCCCATTTTTGGAAATAAGCTCATATCACACCTTCCCTTGAGTTAAATAATTTAGTTTTACCTTTCTCCTGCACTTTCAACCGTTCTCGTAGCATGGCAGTGCAAATTTGACCTCCATGCTAGCAGTTAACATTGAGTCCTTAGAGACCAGCTGGCGGCTGACTGGTCTCGTAGGAGTCAAAGTTAACTGCTAACTTGGAGGTAAAATTTGCACTGCCCCACTCAGAGAACGGTTGAAAGTACAGGAGGAAGGTAAAACTCAATTATTTAACTCAGGGGGAGGTGTAATATCAGCTTATTTCCAAAAATGGGACAGTATCAGTTTGAAGTACAAGCTAAGGACTCCACATTTTTTGGGGTGTATCTCACCAAGACAAACAAAAAACAATGAAAAAAAGAACAAAAAAGAACCAATGGGAACACCAAACAGGAAGTGCGATCATTCAACTTGAAGTTGAACTTTTGACATGCAACAAAAATTGCCATACGATAGACTTTGAAGTACTCCTCATGAACTGTACAGCTGACCTGTTTCATTTCAATGTGTATATGATCAAGACATAGCGGATGCATTTTCAATATGTTGTAAGAAAACAAGATGGCAGCTTGATGAATTTTGATGAATAAAAACACCGAAAATGTGCCATCGTCGGGCCCTTTTTCAGGGGGGTTGCTATGCATAACTTTGAAAGTTACTTGGCACAGGTATTCTGTAGGGCGGCACGTACGTCTCCAAACAAGCCCCGCCCCTTACTCGGTCCAGGGGCTCTGTAGCGCACCCCTACAGTGCCTATGGTGTGGGGGCGGCATAAAGTACAAGCTACGGACGTACAAGCTACGGACTCCGAATTTGTTTTGACTTACTGAGACGATCTTTTCTATATGCCCGAAACGCCATTTGTGTCTCTCTCTCCAACACTATCAGTGAACTATTTATATACAGTATTTGTCACCTTACTTTTTTCAGGCACAAGTAATGCAAGATGATTTTCTCTCTCCCTGCCACACTTCAGCACACGCACCAACACACACACGCGTAAACCCACACATGCGCAAACCCACACGCACCAACACACACACGCATGCAAACACAACACATGCAAACAAACATGCAGATGCGCAAAATACACGCGCGCACACACACAGGCAAACACACACACGCGCAAACCCACAAATGCGCAAACCCACACGCACCAACACACACACGCATGCAAACACAACACATGCAAACAAACATGCAGATGCGCAAAATACACGCGCGCACACACATGCGCAAACATGCACACACGTGCAAATACGCACACAAAAGCTAAGAGTGGTTGGACTTTAGAGCTTCAGCGGGAAAGTATCGTTTTGAGAACCTGCACTTTCCTTCCCATCCTATTCCCATCCAAATCTAGCATTATTTTCTGCAAGGCTTCGAATGTGTTCTTGAGTTCGGGAGGATAACACAAGTTCATTGCATAAACCAAGGCAAGAAATATGGCAACTGCAAAAGGGACATTTGGCAAGGCGTCAATTACGGTCACCCCTTCCACGATGATTCCGATGTCCTCAGGACTGTCGCCAGGTTCTGCACCCTCATGCCGGATCACATAGATTGCATGGACGGTTTCTGCCAAAGCCGATTCGGTGTCCGCATCTTGTGCCTGAAAAAAGTAATATGACATACAAAAATAAAAATATTTAACTGATGTCCATGACATACATTTTACCATTAATTTCACCATCCATTTCAAACATGTTACCGCAATACCAAATAAGTTCTAGACAAGCTAACATCAATTTTTCTAACTTCATGTTTATACATCTTGGCCGTCAACTATTCTGACTATCTTTTGTATACTTTGATATGTACAAAGCACTGTCTGATGAAAAAAGACATAATAATAATTAAAAAAAGACATAAATCAATAATAATGATAAAATACATGTTTGACTTTCTGAATCAAATGTGGGATAATAATGGTGCACTTGGGCACTGTTTTGGTGTGTAATTATACGCCATACATGAAACATGAACACTGAAATGCACAAGTGCATCATCTGAGACACAACAAAAGACTTAAGATAATGCACTTGTATTATGGAGCTTGAGGGTTTCACCCTTTAGATAGAAAAATCTATCAGTTCTGACATGATGTTTAAGGTGCACTGTCTAAGATTTTTATTGGTTAGTTGCCTTTTTCATGAATACTTACCACCAACATCAAATTCTAAGTATTAATTCTGACTGGGAAAACTGCACTTTTCATACATGAAAAGGGGGATCTTCTCCATGGTCCGCCATTTTGAATTTCCCGAAATATATTTTTTTAGCTGCAAGACTTACTGTACTTTGGTTAAACTAGTAAATATTGGTTTATTATTTAGTAAATATTCATGAAAAGATCAAAATTGGCAACATGCAGCGCAGTTTCAATGAGCAGCATAGTTGCAGTACCCATTCTGGCCACATCATACACAGTGCACCTTTAAGGAATCTGGAGTTAAATCTTTGTCATGTGATGGCAGTTGTAGTCGTCATATCGACCTCCAGCAATGTAAAGGGTCAAATTTAAAGGTATACATTTACCTTTGGCTAAGGCTGCCCTAGAATGTTGATTGACTAATCACAACGCAGCAAGGGTCTGACAGAGCCATGGAGGTAAGAGTTAGACTAATCCCACTGACCTCCATGTTGCATTTTTAACAAAACGATGGCAACTAATCAAGCCTTTAACACACAGATCCATTGACATACTTCCAAAACAGCTCCAGGAAGTGAGTCAGAAAGTGTGGCAAAGGTAAATGTAATTCATTTAAACTCATGTTTACATCCTCTTTGTTTGTTCTGTATTAGCTCTGTGTAGTCTAACAAATAGAAAGGCGCTGCCTTGAATTATCTGAATCTACCGGTATGTGAATCATGTCATCAACTGACCTCCTGTACCCTGATTGTCACAACTCTGAATTCCATATCTCTAGTCCAACATTTATACCCTTGCTGCACTGTGATTGTTTAATCAACATTCTAGGGTGAGCCTTAGTCAAAATAAATTGCAGAGGTAGTTGTGGTGAAATGTCTCCAGAGACTAAAGGCATATTCAACCACTGCAACGTTTAGTTGCCGTTTCCTGATTTATTTCTTCAGCCAAAACATAGCAAAATGTCCTGCAAAAGACATTTGGGTATGCTTGCTACCATTTTGTAGGCATGGTCAACTAATTATCTACCCGCAATCTTGTCTTAGCTGAAATAGGCTGTGAAAACAGGATGTCAACCCACCCCCCTCCCCCTGGGGCACATACCATGTATTCCTTCAGCAACTTTCCAGGGTCTTCTTTGAAGTAGGTGCAAAGTCCCTTCAGGATGCATTCGCGTCTGACATTTATGTCACTGTCCTATAGGCAGAATAAAGATACATGAGTATTGATTTTCACTTAAAATTGCAGAGGTCTCCTGTGAAAACACGAATTGGCGCAAGGACATCTACATCACCCCCTTCCTCTGCAAAGCTCTGCATGCATCGTGACAGATAACACTTACCGAGAACAGACACAACCTGTTCAGCCTTTTGGACACTTTATTTCAGAACAAAATTAAATACACATTTTTTTTCAAAAGGTGCACTGTTTTTACCACCACCACCAATTTCTAAGTATTCATTATGACTGGAAAATGGTACTTTTCATACATGAAGGGGGGAGACCATCTTACACGGTGCACCTTTAAAAGAAACGAAAACAGTAAAACTATGCATCAAGATTCAAATTCATCATTCTTTGTACATTATACCTGGGATATGGGTAACATTATTCTCCTGAGGCTTTGTCCAACACTCCCCCCTTTCCTGCTGAACGCCTTCATCAGATTTGGAGAATAAGCATCCAGGTTGAAGAAGAACTTGGACTCCAAGTTGACTGTTGTAATTCTTCTGAACTCGGCACAAACCTGTAAACATAAAGCACAAAAACACAAACACAAACTTCATTTAACTCATTTTCTTTTTTTCAAGGCACAAATACTATGTCCCACAAGAAACAAACAAAAATAATTATCTCAAACCACATTAGGTAGTAGCACTTCCCCTGTTCAGAGCCATTCTTTTATGCCTTTGCCTTCCTTTTATTGCTGTTTTTTTTTTTTAATTATTGGGCGTCTGGGTGTTCAGAAAGTCATGTACAAATAAAACATATAAATCATTTTAATTAATTTCATTATTAACACTTACCTCACGAACAGTGAAGAGTGCCGGCCATCTTGTCTTGAATTCAGCAATCAGTGGTTCCTGCATGACTTCTTGTCTTCTCAAGGAAAAGGTCTGATCCATCAACTGAGTCACGTGACTTTCATTGTTTCTCTTGTCGACTTCAGACAGAAGTGCCACTCTTTTGGATTCTTGTGTGTCCATTGTCTCCCCAGAAGGAAGAGCCGGGCAGAAGTTTACCTCCGCTTTACGGGCTTTCTTAACTCCAGAGGCAGGACTGCTTCCTACGCGTTTGTTGGTCTGGGCATTCACAGCAACTTCTGGATGTCCCAGCCGACGTAGCCTCGTTCTGTAATTTCCTATCTTCCACCTTAAGCTTGTCTTCCATCCTTCATACCCAGTCTTTGATCCCGGCTCTTTGAGGCAAGGATGTGTGGTGACAAGTGCTTCAGCAATTTCACCGAGCTCTGTATCAGAAGGATAGACTTTGTACTTCATTATTTCCTCCATTAAACCATTAAGAATGGAAGATTTCAGTTTGGTGCCAGGGTCCAACAAAGTCCCATCATCTTTGAGGGCTGCATTCGCCTTCTCAAGCTCTAGTTCTGCATCGTAAGGGAAGCGTGGCACTTTAAAGATGAGAGGCCATGCAGAGGACCTTGAGGAGCTGGCCTCGGGAGAAGATAGTATGTCAGTGTCACATGATGCAATGGACGGTGACGTGGAAAGGCTTGAGCTTGATGGGTAAGGAGATGGAAACGGTGGTGGTGGACAGCTAGAATGTGGTGAAGGTGGTGTGGAGTCATCAAGGTGGTTTCCGGCAATTATGATGAATGGTTGGTGGATGACTTTAATGGTGCTTTTGTCTTCTATTTCAGAAGTTGAAGTCAAATTGTTGAACTCATTGCCAAACTCCTGATCCATAAATTGTAGTCTAATGTCACCCTCTAGTTCCAATTGGTTCTTGATGTGCCGTATTAGGTCATCAACAGACTCTGGTATGCCATTGGGGAGAGTCAATCTTGTAGAGTCATTTTCACCCAAGATAACTCTGAGCATCACAGGAGCAGCCATAGCTTAACTATGAATGAAGAAGAACACATGTCAGAAGTAGAAAACAAAAACATTTCAAATCATCCCTGGCCGTTTAGACATATTGGACTTATAAAACGGACCTTGATGTAAACTGTGACTACACTAAGTGTCCTTGGCTTTTTTTAAACGCTACCATATTTTGCTCCTTACAAAATTACATATCTTTTCAGTGTCACCATTCTAACTGCTCCAACAAAATAATCTGCCAAAGGGTAAACATCTGCCAATTCCTCAATTCCCACCAAAATAGTTTCTATGGTTGGACACGGACTTAATTCAAATGATCGGAAGTGTTCCCTGTACCACCCAGAGTGTCTTTTCAGCATGAAACACAGCGTGTTCTGTACAACACAAATATGAATAATCTCTCCAAAGTCAGGGAGACCACTCGTTGACCCATGCACCAAAATCATGCCATTCCTGTATGTTACACCTTTGTATGATACACATTTAGTGAGATCAATATTAGAAGCACTGGGGAATTTCTGTTGAACAAGCAGAGCCATTTCCTGTTTCAAAACATCCACTGGAACTTTTGACGCCTTTGTAATTTCAAGACCATCCTTTTCATAACTGGAGGAATTCAAATGATAGGACATCATTAACTGATGCTTAGTAGCTAAGGACAGAGGGACATTTTTGAAGCAGTTAGTGTATCGAATAACCTGCTTGAAAAAGCTATGCTTAGCTTCAAATCGGAGGGTCCAGTGACCCACAAGAGGACCAAACGCCCTGATCAGTTGTGGATAATGCTCCAAATAGTGATGCTTTGGTAGCAGTGGTACATCAGGGAAAAGATCTTGATATTTATGTCTGTGGTCTGAAATTTTGAACTCAAGGTAGGCAATTGACTCATCTGTGTGTGTTGGGGCGACCACCAGCTCCACAATATCTTTTAGGTCCATCAATAACTGCCACGCCATTTCCTCCTCAGGGACTAAATGCCC
The DNA here is from genome assembly GCF_034702125.1 of Engraulis encrasicolus. NCBI lineage: Eukaryota > Metazoa > Chordata > Actinopteri > Clupeiformes > Engraulidae > Engraulis > Engraulis encrasicolus. The sequence goes on from NC_085868.1 coordinate 43,120,710, forward strand.
AATTATGAAAGGGAGACTTCTTAGCAGTGCCCAGTTTTCATGGCAGTTGCCACCTATCGTTTTTCTTGTTGAGAATGTGCGTGGGATCTCATGAGGCCTGTTAGTCTTGTCTCCCCACTTGAATGGGAACTGCAGCACAAGCTTGTTTAGAGTGTCAAGGTCAAAATATTTCTTGGATATCAGCAGTGCCAAACAGCGTGCAAGTTCTACTGGCACTATGCCCTCAAAAATGTCGTGCATTACATCCGGAGGATATCCTGTGAGAACATTGAAGTGCTCAAGTGTTTTACTGATACTGCAATGCCGTTTCACCCCAAAGCAGCTTGTGCCAGTCAATTCAGCTGTCTGCACATGAGATTCATGGAGTTCCCTTGTCCTAAGAGGGAGCGAGGCTGACCTTACAGAATTGGTTTGAATGTCTGTTTTTGTAGCTGTGCAAAACCGACATATGTACCCACCAGAAAAACTCTCATTGAAACCAGCAAAGGCGTGAGCACCTAGGTTATCTGCCACAACAACCTGAATAGTTCCTTTCACACATCTGCCAAGCAATGGAATGAAAATACCATCCTGCTCCAATGTTTTCACATCTTGGAGGAGAGGATGCAGGATCCTATCAAGGCCGTACGCCTTCACATCATCACTTTTACACAGGATTGCCAAGTAAATCGAATGCAGGGATGAATTTGAGCCCGGAGGCATATTACTCACAGTCCAATAAATACCACAAAGCTTATGTTTCCTGCGTGAAGTATTCAAAGGGTTACAGACCTCAAAATCGTCTCCATACAAATTCACCAAAATTCTCAGTTCATTCCCTGACAGGAAAGCATTTTCTCGGAAGTATGAACCATCTTGATAAGACCTATAAGTATGCTGCTCACCAGAGTCGCTGTTTCTATTCTGCCCTTCATGATTCTCAATTGCTTTATCCAATATGTCCTTCTTCTCAAAGAGTTGACGCAAAGACTTGAGTAAAGGCACATACTGAAAACTTCTTTTCTTTGAGGAATCGAGGATATACTCAATCGGTTCCACGGGTTTGAAAGCGCCTTTGTAATACTGGTTGCGGAGATAACAAGTGCTAAGGGGGGAGCCTTTGTCTAATGCTTTGAATATAGGGTTTGAAGCATTCAGAGAACTAGCTATATCAAGGACAACAGTTTTATCAGTTGCAATGCCATGTTTCTGAAACAGTTCTTCAAGAACCTCAGCTGAAAGTGGTAATGCATATGAATGCAAGCAATGTAGCTCCTCTAAGAACTCATCAAGTTTTGCGCCTGCCACATGTGCAAAATGCTCTAACTTCAGCAATGATCCAGCAAACTTCTGTTGAATTACTTCAGTCAAGCTCTTAGGTCCACTCATACAGCTACCAGAAAATTCAGAGTTTCCATCAAAATCATCATTCTGCAAACCATCTTCCGCAACATCACATGTCTCTCTTGAAGATTGACTGGTTCTGACTATGCCAGGCTTGAAATCTTTCAATGTGTGTGGGTTGTGCTTCCGGTTCTTGTGAGAGTGAAATGTTGCATATATGTTAGTTTGAAAACTGCAATCTGAGAACATGCAATTGACAGTCTCATTACCCCTTAGATGAGTCCCAATGTGTACAAAATAATCTCTCTCTGTATGTAGATCACAACAAGCACACACATGACAACTGAAAGTTGACAGTTCACTTGACTCTTGACAGTTGTCTATGTGATGACATCTACTCAAATGTATGTGTAAAGCGTTCCATGTTGTAAAAGAACACGGGCAATCTGTGTGTATACAAGTGTAACGTTGCCTGTGATTGTGCTCTAACCTTATATGTTTCAGCAACTCAAATCTAGTGGCTATAGATATATTGCATTCCTTACATCTCCACATAATGACCACATCATTGCTGAGAGTTGCAGCCCACTAAAAATATTTCATACCCACTGAAATAGTCCACAACACTTCAATCTGAGGTCACAGATTACATTAAGAAACACGCAGCCACTGGCAGTCAGGAAGATCCCCCTGTTTGAATAACACAAAAAAGACACAAAAGACAACACATGTAACAGAAGGAAAGCTAAGTTAGTGCTTACACTTCGCAGCCAAGAAACAATTAACAAGGCAGAGTAACACAGAGATAAAAAAACAAGCAGAGGCAGGACAGAGACTTCACCTGAGCTGACCGATGCTGAAGGGCACCACAGAAGCCACGTAGATCAGTCCCTGCTTGAAGGTCACTGATGCTGAAGGCAACCACACACGCCACTGCCGGCTTGAATATCAAAACAAAGACACAAATGACAAGTAAATATGACAAACAAATTCTAAAAGTTGGCATGGATAAGCAACATAGGCCTTTACAATAATAATAATAATAATAATGCCCACTAAAAATATTTCATACCCACTGAAATAGTCCACAACACTTCAATCTGAGGTCACGGATTCCAGTAAGAAACACGCAGCCACTGACAGTCAGGAAGATCCCCCTGTTTGAATAACACAAAAAAAGACACAAAAGACAAGACATGTAACAGAAGGAAAGCTAAGTTAGTGCTTACACTTCGCAGCCAAGAAACAATTAACAAGGCAGAGTAACACAGAGATAAAAAAACAAGCAGAGGCAGGACAGAGACTTCACCTGAGCTGACCGATGCTGAAGGGTACCACAGAAGCCACGTAGATCAGTCCCTGCTTGAAGATCACTGATGCTGAAGGCAACCACACACGCCACGGCCGGCTTGAATATCAAAACAAAGACACAAATGACAAGTAAATATGACACGCAACATGAAGAGGTTGTCTTGGTCATGAAGTCTACTCAAAATGAAATGTGAATCATTCAATATCTTGAAAGGATATGGGCCTTCTCGGTGTATGCAAGTGTAGCGCTGCTTGCAACTATACTCAAATGTTTTCAGTGGTTAAAACCTAGTGGCCAGACATATTTAACATTCATCACAGGAGAGAGACTTCACCTGAGCTGACTGATGCGGAGGGGTGCGACACAAGCCACTGCAAACCAGGTAGATCTGTATCTGTTTGAATATCACAAAAAGGACACAAATGACAAGTAAATATGACAAACAAATTCTAAAAGTTGGCATGGATAAGCAACATAGGCCTTTACAATAATAATAATAATAATAATAATAATAATAATAATAATAATAATAATAATAATAATAATAATGCCCACTAAAAATATTTCATACCCACTGAAATAGTCCACAACACTTCAATCTGAGGTCACGGATTCCAGTAAGAAACACGCAGCCACTGACAGTCAGGAAGATCCCCCTGTTTGAATAACACAAAAAAAGACACAAAAGACAAGACATGTAACAGAAGGAAAGCTTAAGTGAGTGCTTACACTTCGCAGCCAAGAAACAATTAACAAGGCAGAGTAACACAGAGATAAAAAAACAAGCAGAGGCAGGACAGAGACTTCACCTGAGCTGACCGATGCTGAAGGGAACCACAGAAGCCACGTAGATCAGTCCCTGCTTGAAGATCACTGTTGCTGAAGGCAATCACACACGCCACTGCCGGCTTGAATATCACAACAAGGACACAAATGACAAGTAAATATGACAAATTCTAAAAGTTGGCATGGTCATGAAGTCTACTCAAATGAATATGTAAGAGGAATGTTTTCTGTGAGTGTCCAAATATTTCAGCTGCTCAAATGTAGTGTTTATACATACAGCATTTTACATTCATTACAAGTTCACATAAGGATTTAACAAATGTATTGGAAGATGCAGCCCAGGAAAACTTTTCATACCTTAAAATCTTCAAGGACACAGATTTCACTTAAACTCACTGATGCAGAAGTGTACAACAAAAGCCACCGCCAGTCACGTATCAGTATCTGCTTAAATATCACAACAAGGGCACAAATGTCGCAAGCAGTGCTACACTTGCATACACAGTTAAAACCTAGTGGCCAGTTAAAACCTTTGGCCAGACATATTTAACATTCATCACAGGAGAGAGACTTCACCTGAGCTGACTGATGCGGAGGGGTGCGACACAAGCCACTGCAAACCAGGTAGATCTGTATCTGTTTGAATATCACAACAAGGACTCAAATGACAAGTAAATATGACAAACAAATTCTAAAAGTTGGCATGGATAAGCAACATATGCCTTTACCATAATAATAATAATAATAATAATAATAATAATAATAATAATAATAATAATAATAATGCCCACTAAAAATATTTCATACCCACTGAAATAGTCCACAATACTTCAATCTGAGGTCACGGATTCCAGTAAGAAACACGCAGCCACTGACAGTCAGGAAGATCCCCCTGTTTGAATAACACAAAAAAAGACAAAAGACAAGACATGTAACAGAAGGAAAGCTAAGTTAGTGCTTACACTTCGCAGCCAAGAAACAATTAACAAGGCAGAGTAACACAGAGACAAAAAAAACAAGCAGAGGCAGGACAGAGACTTCACCTGAGCTGACCGATGCTGAAGGGTACCACAGAAGCCACGCAGATCAGTCCCTGCTTGAAGATCACTGATGCTGAAGGCAACCACACACGCCACGGCCGGCTTGAATATCAAAACAAAGACACAAATGACAAGTAAATATGACACGCAACATGAAGAGGTTGTCTTGGTCATGAAGTCTACTCAAAATGAAATGTAAATCATTGAATATCTTGAAAGGATATGGGCCTTCTCTGTGCATGCAAGTGTAGCGCTGCTTGTGACTATACTCAAATGTTTTCAGTGGTTAAAACCTAGTGGCCAGACATATTTAACATTCATCACAGGAGAGAGACTTCACCTGAGCTGACTGATGCGGAGGGGTGCGACACAAGCCACTGCAAACCAGGTAGTAAATAAATACATAGACCTACATAGGCTATTTGGTATCCTATATCTTCTGCCTGATGGTAACAGTTCATAATCACTACGCAAGATGTTCCAAGATATGTTTTGCCAAATAGGTAGCTCATGTGGATCCATACTTTGCTCAGCTTGAATGACCTGTAGGCCTACATTTTACAATGATAATTTAGCAAGCTACACCATCACAACATTTGGGAGAAACGCTTTAACATTTGGATTGAGCAATTCACTTTGCTGACAATTCCTGCTCTTCTATTTATTCAGTTGCAAATGCCAGGGTGTTTCACATGGATGCAGGATGCCAGTGTACTGTTGAAGTTGAAATGTCTAGTTCATCAATTGTGAATCACCACATAGCATGTGAGGGGAAACCATTTGCATTTGGCAAAAGTCCTAGACTATTATTTTCACATGAATCCAAGGGGGTGTTGTGGACTCTCGTATCTGGACTTAAAGTCAGCCGGCATTACCCTAGGCGTGCATAACAAGAATCGGTCGGTTTGATGCTAAAGTAAAAGTAGCATAAGTCATGACATGCTTTTATGCAGGTGGGTCTTGGAGCCCCTGTTTAACTGCCTAGGTCTCGGGAATAGAGACCAACATTTTTTCTTCGAGTAAATATTTATTACGGGACACACTGTCATTTTGCGTGACTCGTGATTTGGGCTTCCAGTGCTGTGCTGTGCACGCGCTATGCGGAATGGATCACCCTAAAGTGAATTGGTGGCACTTTATCCAATACATTAGCTCGTTAGCAAACAATACACCGTCGTGGGCACGTCTGACATTAAACATAGGACGTTATTTAACACCCCATCGGCTGTTAACAAACAACCCAACATAGAATCTAGTTTAGCTTTTCCTACACCTTGCAGGGAAAAGGTGGACAAGTGTTTTCAGCCCAGAGCGTGCTAATACACCTGCACTATGCCACCTCGCCATGTGTTGCCCGACTAGATTGCATTGTATCACATCAAACATCGAAAATATAATGTGCAGCTTCTAAACAAGGTTATGATATTAACATATTGCACACTTGGTCAGAGTTCTGATTTGTTCCATTAGAGGATGTTTAACGATTTATTGAAAATGATTTCCTTACCTTTCAGTCGAACTGTCCTTCCTTTGGTCTTCTAGCGATTCGAAAGGCTGACGCATAGCATTCTGGGTAGTTTTGAGTAATTATTATTTAAAAAAAATTATCACGGTTGCATTTACCGCCACCACCTGGACATTTACGTAACTACGTGTATGGAGTAGGCCTAAATGCCTGACTGAATTGCGTTCTTTCAACATAACACAATATATAAATATCTGCCTTGTAAATCTAACATGATGCTTTCACTTTCATTTTGCTAACTTCACAATATTAGGTAGAAAGAGCTTGGGACAGTTGTATACATTTTACAACCAGTTAGAATCGTTTTTTTGAGTGTAGAATGCTGTTGCAGAATTGCCGTAAATAAACAGCTATTTGTTACAGTGTAACTATAAAACACCTGTCCTTGACTTTCCATGGCTCAGAACACCGGTGCAGTGAAAATGTCATTTGGAGAATGTACAGTAATGGAAACTTGGAGAAGGCAAACACACTCAGCGGCAGGCATTCTAATTTCATCTGAAAGGAAATAAATCTTTTAACAATTATTGCCAGTGTGATGTACTAGGTACTACGTTGTGACTGTTCACCATAGTTTTGCTCAATATTCAAGCACACAGCATGAGAGGGATTGTTGTGCGAGTTGAAATGCTTTCCTAGACACAATCGTAATTTCTTTTGATGGACAAATTGACTTTTTACAATGCTGTCAGAACAGAGGGTGGTAAAACTACCTGAAGCACTTTGCTTGAACAACTAGTACCAGCCACTTTGTCAATTAACTACTTAATATATACTCAAACACAAAAGGCTTTATTATAATGATGATGGCGATGATGATGATGATGATGATGATGATGATGATGATGATGATGATGATGATGATGATGACGATGATGATGATGATGATGATGATGGACAATTATGTTCTTTTCTCAATCATAGCACAGTAGACTGTTTTAATAAGCCCTGGGCAAGGGCTGACAAAGAAAGATGCCATATCCAGTTCACATCAAATCAGCATAAGAATCTGTCATTATCAATAATCACTGTGTCAGAAAAAGGCACGTGTTGTTGACTTCTTCATTTGTATAAAGTAATTTGAGGCCAGTCCACCAACACTGCTATTCAACTGACAACAAAGCACCAATTCCCTCAAGTTCTCTGTTTCACATACCGAAGAGAGTTTTGATTGGACTGTCTCCCTGTTGGAGGGAGCCAGCTTTGTGTTCTCGTATGTAAGTAAATGTATTTTTTAAAGTAATTGAAATTCAGCCGGATGGCTATTTGCTCTGTTGCTGTTGTGATGTTTTCCCTCCTCATGTGGAGCCGTTCGCCCAGAAAACCTTTTATGCATTCTGGCTTCTTTGTGTCTCTGTAGGGCAGCAAGCCCGGACAAGGGACGTGCGGATGCCGACGGTGTGGAGGGGCCGAAGCAACAAAAAGAGCCGAACTCTTAATGTAGACATAAAAACATGCCTGTCTTTTCTATCCTACTCATACTATAAAATATGTAGCTGTTTAAGCATGCTGTAATTAATTATGTTATTGCTTTTTTATGTTATTGGTTATTCCTTTACGTGTGTGTGTGTGTGTGTGTGTGTGTGTGTGTGTGTGTGTGCGCTTGCGCGCTCGTACACGTGTGTGTGTGTCTAAACTGGCACGTATACTTTTACTGCTAAACATTAGACCTGGGTAATCAATTACAATGTAAAGGGACTAGAAGGCCACAGCAACATGTCAGAACAGCACAAGCAAAGAATCGTATGAGAAAGATATGTCAAACTCCGCCCATCTCCTAAGGGGGCGTTGTCCCCTCCTTCTTCTTCTCTTTTTGTGGTGTTTGCACAAGAATTGCACTACCACCATCTACAGCGCTGAGGGAACTCCATTTATTCTCAACCTCAAGGCCCTGAGGGTATCCTAACCGCAGGTCTCGTAAAGGGGCGTTCACCCGACATCACATGTATACCTGAGGGACATGTATGTCCCTTCCTGCCTCACTCTCTTACACACTGGCTGTTTCACACCTAACAAGCCCTGATGTGTCAGGAGAAGAAGCACTAAAACAATGTAGCAAGCGCACGCACGCACGCACGCACGCACGCACGCACGCACGCACGCACGCACGCACGCACGCACGCACGCACGCACGCACGCACGCACGCACGCACGCACGCACGCACGCACGCACGCACGCACGCACGCACGCACGCACGCACGCACGCACGCACGCACGCACGCACGCACGCACGCACGCACGCACGCACGCACGCACGCACGCACGCACGCACGCACGCACGCACACACACACACACACACACACACACACACACACACACACACACACACACACACACACACAGGTTTTAACTAGGGTAGAGCCCAAATGCAGCACTCGAGACAAGGGGTCCAAGAAGAGGTTGACGGTTTATTTACTAAGGATACTACAAAACAAAATCAAATGCTCAGAAGAGCCACAAAACAAAAACCCACGAGGGGGAAAAACATGAACTCAACTAATACAGAAAACTAAGACACTTAACTGACAGAAGACAGGCTAACACTTACAATGAATGGCAGAGGTTTCACCGCGACAAGACGAATCAAAATGACACCACGCAGGACAACAGAAACACAGAACTTAAATACAGAACAGACAATTACCAGAGAACACACCATAGGACAAACACAATGGGGCACAGGTAGGCAGACAACAAGGAACCAATCAGGGACGACAATGAGACAGGGGCAAATGAGACAGGCAATCAAGGACAATAAACAGATAACAAGACAGGTGGAGACAATGGCAAGGGAACAAGGAGGCTACCAGAAGACACAGGGTTAACAGGAAAGCAGGTGTGGGTAATGATGGGAAGATAACAAGGCAAACTAATAGAACCAGAGAGCACAGGGTATCTAGGAGAAATAACTAAGATAAAAGGGCCAGGATGAAACATGAGACAGGAAAAAACAAGGAACACGGGACATTAAAAACAAGAGGGCAATAACCAGAATCAAGACAAGGGGAACGGAAAACAGGCTAGACACAAAAAAAACACAGTAGACTAGGAACAGTAACGAGGGACAGGTGAGGCAAACGAGGGGCGGGGCTGAGCACATGGCAGGCAAACACAGGGGCACACTGACAGGTGACATGATGGGACAAAATGTAAACAAAAGCACATGGAGAACCAAAACGAGAGGTGAGATAGTAAAACAGCGACACACAGAACATGGGGGGGAGAAACCGGAGGCAACACTAACATACAAAACAAACACAGAGTCCTGGACATGACAGTACCCCCCCCTCAAGGGACGGCTCCCAGACGGCCCAACGGAAGTGCAGAAAGTTCAGGGGGAGCATGCCAGGCAACAGCAGGGGTCAGACAGGTCGGGGTACGCAGTTGAGGGCATGGGACAGGCCCAGGGCAGAGGGCAGGCACAGGGCAGGGCACAGGCAAGGCAAGACAGACAGACTGGGGGCAATGAGCAAAGTCAGGAGGGCAGGCGGATTCAGGGGGTGCAACAGCAGAGAGGGTAGAAGCAGGGGAACGGGTAGACTCAGATGGACCGGAGGACTGGACATGGGCAGAGAGACAGGCGGAGTCAGACAGCGGTTCAGGGGTGGACATTGGGGATTGGGGAACAGTCACAGGAACGAACACCGAAACTTTGACAGGCACAGTGATGGGGATGGTGACAGGAACGGGCACAGAAATGACGACGGGGATGGGCACAGTCACAGTGACATTGACAGAAACTGGTGAGCGGAAACGGCCTGAATATGCAGGAACACGAACAGGGACAGACACAGGAGTGGGAACTTGGACACAGATGGGGACAGACACTGGGACAGTGAGTGGAAGAGTCACTGGGATGGTGACTGGTACAGGAACAAGAAGGGTTTTCGAAGACATGGGGTTTGGGTGAGTAGAGGGAGTAGACTGGGTCACTGGGGGCGGTGCAGGCTGGAACACTGGGGACCCAGATGATGACTGGAAGGCAGGAGCAGAAGCACGAAGACACTGGGAGGCGGGAACAGGCGAGGCGTGGTCAGGTACAGGTGCAGGTGCAGGTGCAGGGTTGGCGCCAACTGGAGCAGAGAAGGTGCCAGCAGGAGCAGGGGGGGCGCCTATAGGAGCGGAGGCGCCGACAGGAACAGAGGAGGAGGCGCCGACAGGAACAGAGGAGGAGGCGCCGACAGGAACAGAGGAGGAGGCGCCGACAGGAGCTGGGGAGGAGGCCCCGACAGGGACAGAGGAGGAGGCCCCGACAGGAGCTGGGGAAACACGAACAGAGGCAGCGCCAACAGAAAGCGGACCAGATTTATCATCTGCAAGAGGACGGGTTGCAGGTGCACTGGATGACCGGCAGGCTTGCCGGACTCTAAGCAGGCAGAAGGAGTGGCGGCATCCACTTCAGGGGTCTCAGCTGCGTCGGGGGTCTCGGCCGGGATGACTGCATCTAGGGTCTCGGCCGCGTCGGGGGTCTCGGCCATGTCGGGGGTCTTGGTCTGGTCGGGGGTCTCGGCCGGGATGACTGCGCCGGGGTTCTCGGCAGCGTCGGGGGTCTCGGCCGTGTCGGGGGTCTCGGCCGCGTCGGGGGTCTCGGCCGGGATGATGGCCGAATCGGGGGTCCCGGCCATGCCGGGGTTCTCGGCCATGTCAGGGTTCTCGGCCGCGTCGGGGGTCTCGGCCGTGTCGGGGGTCTCGGCCGCGTCGGGGGTCTCGGCCGGGATGATGGCCGCTTCGGGGGTCTCGGCCATGCCGGGGGTCTCGGCCGTGTCGGGGGTCTCGACCATGCTGGGGGTCTCGGCCGCGTCCGGGGTCTCGGCTGGGATGATGGCCGCTTTGGGGGTCTCGGCCATGCCGGGGGTCTCGGCCGCGTCGGGGGTCTCGGCTGGGATGATGGCCGCTTTGGGGGTCTCGGCCATGCCGGGGGTCTCGGCCGCGTCGGGGGTCTCGGCTGGGATGATGGCCGCTTCGGGGGTCTCGGCCATGCCGGGGGTCTCGGCCGCGCCGGGGGTCTCGGCCGCGCCGGGGGTCTCGGCCGCGTCGGGGGTCTCGGCCGGGATGATGGCCGCTTTGGGGGTCTCGGCCATGCCGGGGGTCTCGGCCGGAATGACTGCGTCCGCGTCGGGGGTCTCAGCCGGGATGACTGCGTCCGCGTCGGGGGTCTCAGCCGGGATGACTGCGTCCGCGTCGGGGGTCTCAGCCGGGATGACTGCGTCCGCGTCGGGGGTCTCAGCCGGGATGACTGCGTCCGCGTCGGGGGTCTCAGCCGGGATGACTGCGTCCGCGTCGTGGGTCTCAGCCGGGATGACTGCGTCCGCGTCGTGGGTCTCAGCTGGGATGACTGCGTCCGCGTCGTAGGTCTCAGCTGGGATGACGGCGTCCGCGTCGTAGGTCTCAGCTCGGATGACGGCGTCTGCCTCCGGGGTCTCAGCTCGGATGACGGCGTCCGCGTCGTGGGTCTCAGCTGGGATGACGGCGTCTGCGTCGTGGGTCTCAGCTCGGATGACGCCGTCCGCGTCTGGGGTCCCGGGCAGAGTAATGTCGGTCTGGGGTCTGGGTTCAGTCGGCATAACAGTCATTTCAGAGTCAGGCTTCCCCAGTGCCTCCTGGAGTAGAAGGGTGGCTTCCAATTCCTTGGTCTCTTCAAGCATGTCTGACAACCCAGCGAAACGGTGAAGCCAGGGTTTCTCCAGCAGAACATTCCTGAAGACTCGTACTGCCACCAGCCTTCTCCGGATATTATCTGAAGAGTGCATCACTGGGGATAATCTTCGAAACAGCAAATAAAAGTCTTCCAGGTCCTGACGAACGACCACTGGATCCGGCTGGGTAGAAGACTTGGGCTGGTTGATAGGCTGGGTACTGGCAAAGCCCACCCGGAGGGAAACTGGAACTGGAGCGGAGTCGGCCAACTCGGCTAGGTAGGCTGCTGGGCTCATTTTTGGTGGTGTCATTCTGTCAGGTTTTAACTAGGGTAGAGCCCAAATGCAGCACTCGAGACAAGGGGTCCAAGAAGAGGTTGACGGTTTATTTACTAAGGATACTACAAAACAAAATCAAATGCTCAGAAGAGCCACAAAACAAAAACCCACGAGGGGGAAAAACATGAACTCAACTAGAAATGCATTCTCACAGAAAATGCTGGAAGCGGGCTTGCCTTTGGGGGCAGAGATGAAACAAAGTACTATTGAGAAAACAAAGCTAAAAGAAATCTTGGAAAAACTCCATCCACCCAGTCAGAAGTTATGGGCCAAACAATTCAGCCATCTTGGATTCAGCCATCTTGAAAGTGTTGTAGCTCTGCGTTTTGGGGATATACTAAATGACATACATGGTATTTTAAGTTGGCTAAGGAACACTGCATATGATATAATTTTGAAAATCAACATGGCTTCGAGCGGGATTCGAACTCACAACCTCCATATCTGTAATCCAACCCCTTTGCCATTGATATTAAATGACATACAATACATGATATTTGAAGTTGGCTAAGGAACACTGCATATGATATCATTTTGAAAATCAACATGGCTTCGACTGGGGTTCGAACCTCCAACCCCCATATCCCTAATTCAGCACATTTGCCATTCATACTAAATGACATACATGGCATTTTAAGTTGGCCAAGGAACGCTGCATAAGATATAATTTAGAAAATCAACATGGCTTTGACTGGGATTCGAACCCCCAACCTCCATATCTGTAATCCAGCACATTTGCCATGCATACTAAATGACATACATGGCATTTTAAGTTGGCCAAGGAACACTGCATATGATATAATTTTGAAAATCAACATCGCTTTGACTGGGCTTCGAACCCCCAACCTCCATATCTGTAATCCAGCACATTTGCCATGCATACTAAATGACATACATGGCATTTTAAGTTGGCCAAGGAACACTGCATATGATATAATTTTGAAAATCAACATCGCTTTGACTGGGCTTCAAACCCCCAACCTCAATATCTGTAATTCAGCACATTTGCCATCCATACTAATTGACATACATGGCATTTTAAGTTGGCCAAGGAACACTGCATATGATATAATTTTGAAAATCAACATGGCTTCAACTGGGGTTCGAACCCCCAAACTCCATATCTGTAATTCAGCACATTTGCCATTCATACTAAATGACATACATGGCATTTTAAGTCGGCCAAGGAACGCTGCATATGATATAATTTTGAAAATCAACATGGCTTTGACTGGGGTTTGAACCCCCAACCTCCATATCTGTAATTCAGCACATTTGCCATCGATACTTAATGACATACATGGTATTTTAACCTGGCTAAGGAACACTGCATATGATATAATTTTGAAAATCAGCATCGCTTCAAGTGGGATTCGAACTCTCAACCTCCATATCTCTTATCCAGCACATTTGCCATTGATAATAAATGACATACATGGCATTTTAAGTTGGCCAAGGAACAGTGCATATGATATAATTTTGAAAATCAACACGGCTTCAGGTGGGCTTCGAACCCTCAACCTTCATATCTCTAACCCAGCAGCATGCATTACCACTAAGCCAAGCAGCTAGCTGTCATGCACAGTCCAGCAAGACTATATTACATTGCAATGCAGAGCTGAACTTCTAGAATGGTTCCTCGCACCTGCTCGTTAAGAATAGAATCTTGAGACAGTGACAGTTGAAATGGAACACTTCACTGGCTGCACCTGTTGTGATTGACTGAAAGACACTTAGTATTGAGCTCTAAACTGGGGAGAAAATGAGAATGAGTTTTTTGTCTTTACAACATCGTTGTAAAAAAACTGAAAGGAGTTGGCACATGTCCTTTTCACAGATCGGAGTCATGCTTGTGATCTCTCTAACAGTCTTTGAATGAAGTTTATAGGTTAAATTTTTCAGGCACAAATGGACCTCCGTGTGGGACATGCGCTGATCTCTTGAAAAATGCCCTTTTCGAAAGACTGGGATTCTCCATAGAGCCAGGCCTGTTTTTTTTACAAACCTGCCATTTAAAAAGTATTGGGAGTTGGGAAATGAAACTTTCACAATTTGGAGACATCCCATAGAGCTCGCTAACAACGCGTCAACTAAACTTCTAGGTGAAAGTGTTGATGTTTTATGACCGAAAAAGCCTCCTACACTCTAATCTCTAGAGTGGCGGAACTTTGGTTCATGGAGGTTCCACCATAGTTTTCAATGGAGACCCAGGCTTTAACAAAATCGCCAAAAACGGGAAAACGACAAGAGACACGGAGAAGCCTATAACGAGACGCGATCTCCAAGCCGAGCCGGTCGTTTTAGTGTTTGAACGGTGTCTCTATCTCGAAAGGCCTAGGAGGAGATCCATTTTCTATTTTTACTGCTGCCCTGCACAAGACCAATAATAAAGGAAAGAAACAGGACTTAGAGATTACTATAAACGGGCCTTGCTCTGCAAGGGCCATGCTCTGCATGGTCCTTGCTCCGCAAGCCCGCTTAATTAATACAGAAAGGCACTTAACTGACAGAAGACAGGCTAACACTTACAATGAATGGCAGAGGTTTCACCGCGACAAGACAAATCAAAATGACACCACGCAGGACAACAGAAACACAGAACTTAAATACAGAACAGACAATTACCAGGAAACACACGATAGGACAAACATAATGGGGTACAGGTAGGCAGACAACAAAGAACCAATCAGGGACGACAATGAGACAGGGGCAAATGAGACAGGCAATCAAGGACAATAAACAGATAACAAGACAGGTGGAGACAATGGCAAGGGAACAAGGAGGCTACCAGAAGACACAGGGTTAACAGGAAAGCAGGTGTGGGTAATGATGGGAAGATAACAAGGCAAACTAATAGAACCAGAGAGCACAGGGTACCTAGGAGAAATAACTAAGATAAAAGGGCCAGGATGAAACATGAGACAGGAAAAAACAAGGAACACGGGACATTAAAAACAAGAGGGCAATAACCAGAATCAAGACAAGGGGAACGGAAAACAAGCTAGACACAAAAAACACAGTAGACTAGGAACAGTAACGAGGGGCAGGTGAGGCAAACGAGGGGCGGGGCTGAGCACATGGCAGGCAAACACAGGGGCACACTGACAGGTGACATGATGGGACAAAATGTAAACAAAAGCACATGGAGAACCAAAATGAGAGGTGAGATAGTAAAACAGCGACACACAGAACATGGGGGGGGAGGAACTGGAGGCAACGCTAACATACAAAACAAACACAGAGTCCTGGACATGACACGCACACTTAGTATGCAAATTGTGGAGCCCAGCCCAGGTGGTGCAGCAGAGCAGGGATACAGTCTTGTCTTGACCTGCTATGTAATATTTATACAGCAGCACAGCTCCATGCCAAGGCATCAGTACCGGCAGAGGAAGCTTTGGTATGTATGGACAGAAGGTAATCTGGTGTACAGCACGCCTTTAGGGTTGTCACATCTCAGCAGTGAGACAACACTGCAGGTGACCATCAAAGGAGATCTATCTTCTTGAGTGAGATTGTGGCAAACAGTTCCCCCTAAAACAAACAAGATGGATGGCTAATAATGAACATATAATGTGAAATCACTCAGATGGAGAGAGAGAGAGAGAGAGAGAGAGAGAGAGAGAGAGCGAGAGAGAGAGCGAGAGAGAGAGAGAGAGAGAGAGAGAGAGAGAGAGAGAGAGAGAGAGAGAGAGAATGTGCTTTATTGACAGAAGATAATCTGGTGTACAGCACGCCTTCAGGGCTGTCTCATCTCAGCACAGAGACAGAAAACGCGTGGTGGTGATGATGACCATGAAAGGGGATGTATCTTCCTCAGTGAGATTCCACACAGAAAACAGTTTTCACTGAAACCAACGGGATGGATGTTTAATGAACATCTAATGTGATGTGAAGTCACAGACAAGGAAAGGGAGAGAGAGAGAGAGACAAAGAGAGAGAGAGAGAGAGAGAGAGAGAGAGAGAGAGAGAGAGAGAGAGAGAGAGAGAGAGAGAGAGAGAGAGAGAGAGAGAGAGAGAGAGAGAGAGAGAGAGAGAGAGAGAGAGAGAGAGAGAGAGAAGGTGGGGTGTGTGTAAGAGACAGTGACAAAGAGAAGGGAAGGGGAATGCAGTAATAGACAGGAAGATAGCCAGAGAATATGTGCGGTAAAGAGAGATGGATGCACACAAAAGGATTAGATAGGAAACGGTAGTCTGGTCTCTCTATTGTGCACATATGGAACTGTATGATACAGTAAGTCCAAGAGAAAATAGTTATCTTTCTGAATGCCGGCCACATTCAGAGCCTCTGGGCAAATTTAATGAACTGACTGAAGCAACTACTCCCTTAATTAAACTGTGTATAGCCTGTCTTAACTGTTCACTCCCCTCTCGCTCTCTCTCTTTCTCTTCCTCTAGGATCTTGCACTCAAGAATTAAAAGCAACGTACTCTGGAGTGTATCATTGCACGTCTACAATATGACGCACAAATGAACGGGCATGAATAAATAAACAGTTTTTGTTGTTCTTGTTGTTAGTGTGCATCGTGTTATTTTCCTCTCACTGAAAGGATAGCAGCCATTTAAAAAGCGATATATTAATGTAAACCAATACAATTGCAGCTATACAATAAAACAAATTAAGGGTGCTGCATGATACTTTTGTTTCACCATCAATATCTGCCCAGAATGATGAACACGTATGTTTAAAGCCCTTGGAGAGGCTCCTGACAATGTTGAGGTAACGTCTGCTCCGGAGGTGGCCGGGCAGGCGCTAAAGAAAAAAAAAACACCTTAATCTCTTGAGGTGCCTTCAGGCGTCTGGGCCTTGTCAATGTTCAGCGCACCTCACCTCTAAGCATAACAAGAAACAGTTGGAATGTAATCAGCGGGTCTTGTGCATTGTCTGTTTTTTCATGTGTGCTATGGTTTTTTGCTGTTCTTTTCTCAGAGTACACTGCAGTTGATGGGGTACCAATTAGGTACCAGCTAATCAGCCTATATATTTTCCCATGCCTTTGCATTTGCATTAAAATGCTGTCTGAACAGTAAACACACACACACACACACACACACACACACACACACACACACACACACACACACACACACACACACACACACACACACACACACACACACACACACACACACATTGAAAGAGAGAGACATTGATATGTAACCCAACTGAGTCACCATGAAAGAAAGGACCTAAAAGCAACAGAGAGAAAGGCAGACACAGGACACAGAGAGAAACACTGTTAGAGTGAAGGGAAAAAGATGCAGACAGCAGGCAAAAGGCATGTTCTTCTCATCAGTCAGCTGGTTGGCCGTGCTTCAGTGTATCTGTCCAGTGTTGCAGACATAAGAAAGAGTGGGGAGACAGCTAACGATAGATTAAACACATAATGACTATCGCTACACCTCTTTCAATGTGCTCACAGTCACTTTCTGCTGTCAGCCCATTGATTGTGTGGCTTGCCAGTATAGAGTGATTATGAGAAACTATGTGGTCTGATGATGCCTCCTCACAACAGTGAGTTTCCCAGTTCAATCCAAGGTCAGCTACAGGTCACTGGTGCCACTCCATAATCTGCAACCCCTATCCACCTATACCCTTTCAATTCCTGATCAGAGGTAGCAAGTCTTTAATTTTACTGCCTAATTCATGTCCCAAATTAAGATTTTCCTACAAGCAGTTCCACCACAAAGAAATAGGCCTAAATAAACGATTGCTCAGACATGAAAAGCAATGCACAGGGGAACGCCTGTCACCATCAAACAGAACCTTGGATACTGTGATCAGTGATTCTTCACAGTGGCTTATCCTGTTACTCTCTCTCTTTTTTTTCCTTATTTGTTTGTTTTTCCTCCACCTTCTGGTGACTAATCAACATATTTGTTTGCCTTTGTTGTTGTTGTCGCCGTTGTTGGTTTTATTAAGATTCTCACTCAAGACCAGACCCCCACCATCTTTTGGGATAGATCAGACAGCCCTTTTATGCATTTATCTCCCAAGTGATAAGCAATGTTATCAGGACCACTGTCAGCTTTTGCTGGGCCCAGGACAAAGTCATCTGAAAGTTCCCCCCATACTGAAAACCCAATTTTGGGTTCCTTCTCTACCTGGGCCCGGGACAAATTACCCCTTTTTTCCCCCCTGTTGGCTTTCCTGGATGCTATCGCAGCTTGCCGAGTTGCCAAGGCGTGTCATTGGAATTTAACATTGGCATAACTTTCCTCACAGCTCACTGTTCACAATGACAACTGTAAAAAGCAGTGACCTTGTCACTAGATAGAGAGATTGCTGCAGAGTTAGTCAATCGGATGTCTGAACCAGCAAAGAATGAAGAATGCATTTGCCTACAATGAGACCAGAGAGCTTTGATGTTTCTTATCATAGTCTTTGTTCTTTTGATTTGACCCTCCTGACCCCCCTTGGGCTCGAGCCAAACATTAATCACCATTTCAAACACGCCCACTAACCCTGACATCCTCTTGTTCCTGCATATAAAATAAAACATTAATATCTGATATCCTCCTTTTTAATGAGCATGTAATTTATAATCCAGCTGCACTGATTAACTTCAAACGATCTCCTTTAGAGAACAAACAAATCCCCATGCATAGAAATCAATAATAATTCTGTTTGTTCATCTTTTTCTCAGGACTCTTAAAGGGGCACAATGTAGGATGACATCGTTTATGCGGTGCCCGTGGAATGCCTGTCTCAAAATCTACACAGGCATGAAAAAATGCTGTTTAAATAAACTAGCTGTGAGAATGTTTTTCATCACAGAATGCCAGCAGTTGATACAAACCTGATTACGGTATGTAAAGCGATTTTTAAGTGTTTCCCACAAGACTCGCTTAGACCCTTCTATCAAAAGTTGCATTTGGGGTTCTCTGAGAGCGGACCGCGAAAGAGGTCACGAGAGTCAACCTTCACTAACTAATGACTCAAATAAGCATCGGCTGACTCAGGACAGTGACTAATTAAACTTTAAAATTTAATCCTACTTAGAGTGCCTTTAAATGCAAACAATGCATGAGAAATGTGAGGCTGTCTGTAGCAGACACAGTGCATTCTTTCGAATATGCGGACTCCCGTCCTCCACTTGTGCTTGTGGCCTCACCCTGCTTCCTGGCCCCGCCGCCATGGAGAAAACAATTAAGTTTTCCCGCTGTCAGCCTAGCCACCACAACTTTTTGGGGGACTGTTTTTCATTCACCATCCTGATTGCAAATGAGAAAAATACATTAGAGTTTTGCTTTTGCAAGATATTGAATTAATTAATAATTTTCTGTCGTCAGTGACGTCATCACGAGGTCACAAGCAGGCGAGTGAGCAAGGGAGGACGGGAGTCCGCATATTGGAATCCACCCATTGATTTATGAGCAACCTGAAGCAGAGATACAGTCTTTGCCATTATCAAAGTAGTCACGCAAATGTACAAAAATTTGTACTAAGGATGAAATGTTCCTAGTTTACGGTGCAGTCTTTAGTTTACAAATGTTTATTCCGTTCAGGACTTTGTTGACGTGTGCTGCTGTCAAGTTGCAAGTTGTGTAGACAGCCAATTACATGGTATGAAGTGGAGATGTAATGGAAGAAGAAGGGTCGTTTTTCACGATTCAACCAAAAGCGCATCAGAAAAACTTCACTTAGTGTTTATGTAGTGGAGCGCTGCTCCTTTAAGGGAAAGTCTGACGCTGCGGCACACGTCACCACGCCGCTCGTAGAGGCTTATGGGAAGTCTCTTCATAAATACTGCCAGTGGCTAGTATTCGGTAAGCCTGCAAAGTCCCCCTTTGCGCGTTTCATCGCCACCGGCGAATGTGCCATTCGCCCTATTGTGTTAGCCGTGCCAGCCCCTAGTGGCAAAGTCTGACAACCTGAGTGTGGGTTCTAAGGCCTTAGGCCTACCAGGTGTGTTGTTTATTGTGAATTAGTGAACATACTTTGGGGCAGGTGTTTACAGATCCGCGGGTGTGGTGGCAGCACACCCACCCCTGCACTTTACTGTTAACGTGAACATACTTTGGGGCAGGTGTTTACAGATCCGCGGGTGTGGTGGCAGCACACCCACCCCTCCGCACTTTACTGTGAACGTGAACATACTTTGGGGCAAGTGTTTATCGATCTGCGGGTGATTGCGACAGCACACCCACCCCACTGCACTTTGTGAATTGTGAGTACCTTTTTATATTTTATTACAAAGAGTGAGAAAAAGAGATTTTTATAACGCAAAGAATAATAAAGATTTGAATTATTAATTGTCACCACTGTCTCTGCCTCCATTGTGCACGAACCTGTGTTTGCCTGGTAATCTATTGTGCGGGTACATTGTGTGTTGGTCCGGGGTATCTGTAACTACCCCTAATTCATTTCCTCCGGGGGCTCCACCCCCGGGGGTGGCGTAGTCGAACTACCTCCTGTAACGGTCTCGCCCACTACATTTACAACATCCTGACGTCTTATCAACATAATGTTCCCTCTGCCATCTCCTTTGTACAGCTTTGAAAAACAGACTGCTTAAGGAACCATACAAAACCAAACAGGTTCTCTTTGGTCTTAACGCAGACTTCTTGTACTATTGTATTTGTTTTGTTTTGTATTACGTCTAATTATCTATTTTGTGTAGCGCCGCATGTGATGTGCAGAAGAGAGCTCCTAATTTTATTTCCTGATTTTCCTACTTGTCATTGCCAGGCATGCAGGGCCGGATTAAGATGGCCTGGGGCCCCTAGGCTGCAGGTTGCTGTGGGGCCCCACCAGGAGGCAAATTTTGTACAAAATTCATAGACAGTGTCATAATTACTTGTAGGAATTAAAGAATAACATGCCTACTAACTCTACTGAACACAAGAGATTCATTTTTCAATATTACATATTCTCACAATTCAGCAATTTTTCACTTTTGACCAATCAGGGCACACCTGTCAGCTGGGGGCCCCTACTGCAGCCATATCTAGCAGACTTGTACGACATTCCGAATTGAAATTCAGAGTAATTCATTGAAATTCACAGTAATTCCATAATATAAACACTAGGTGGTGGTGTTCTATGTACTCTCAATGAGTGGTGTAGATTAAATTCAAAGAAATTCAAGGTAATGACAAAATGGGAACACTAGATGGTGCTGTATATTTATCAGTATGTGTCTGTTCCCGGCACCTGTTGAGCTGCTTCCACCACCTACAGTAGTGTTCGTATTATGCCATTCATTTGAATTCAATTCAGAATTTCGTACAAGCCTGATATCTAGCCAGTGTGTTATTCCGGCCCTGCAGGTATGGCCCGGGCTCAGCACTAAAGAGCATTTAGCTATGGTAGCATGCCTCCATCCTCCCCCCCCCCCCCTCCCACACATGCACTCTCTGTCATTGTTGTTTCTTAAGCTGATAGCTGCAGTTAAGGGTCTCTCAGAGGTACTAAAGTATAGTCTGGAAGAGAAACTCATTGAATTTGGTGTACAATTAGATCCCACAGTAGAATAAGAATGGGGGGGAGGTGTATAGGGGAGACGTTTAGAAAGCGACAGTGATGGAGTGACTCGGGTGGAGGTGGGGATACGGCCTGCCTTCTGTGTGACTGTGTATGTGTGTGAGAGAGGGAGAGAGACAGAGACAGAGAGAGACCAAGAGAGAGAGAGAGAGACAGAGAGACAGAGAGAGAGAGAGAGAGAGAGAGAGAGAGAGATACTACAAGTATTTGAGGTTATTGTGTGGGTGGTGTGTCGAGGGATCCTGATTGAGCATAATGGCACCACCATCAAGCAGCATACGAACCCTATGCTTTTTTTTCTCTCTTCATCTCTTTACCACAACCCTCCATTCCATCTCCCTTCTCCTCCTCTACTCGCTCTCTCTCTCTCTCTCTCTCTCTCTCTCTCTCTCTCTCTCTCTCTCTCTCTCTCTCTCTTCCGTCTCTCTCTCTCTCTCTCTCTCTCTCTCTCTCTCTCTCTCTCCCACCAATCTAAAGCCTCAGCTGCATGAAAAATGAAATTATTAGCCCTGTTCCTTATTCTTTCTCCAGGGCCCCCTGCCAGGAAAAGCTGTTTCCTAAAAAAGCTCCAGAAATGAAGAGCATCAGAGGCCATTGCAGGAGAGTTCACTCCCTAATGCACTTTTTGAATTCATGGAATGTGTGTGTGTGTGTGTGTGTGTGTGTGTGTGTGTGTGTGTGTGTGTGTGTGTGTGTGTGTGTGTGTGTGTGTGTGTGTGTGAGAGTGTGTTTGTGTTTGTGTTTGTGTACGGGGTTGGGGATGAAATTGGCATTTGTCATGGTCTGGTGATTACCATGTGCGTTCCAAGGCTGATCATTTCTCACACCAAGGTTCTCCGTTGTCCCAGCACGTTATGTGACATGACATTGAGAAATAGGGGCTTCCAGTTTAACAGAAGGCACTTGACCAACCCTGAGCCTCAAAGGTGCCTGCACAGAGGGCTGGCCTGGAGGAGAAAAAAGGTCCGGGCACTTTTGGTTTAAAGGGGCCCTCATAATTACAAGCACAGAACTGACTCACCGGTGAGACCCAGACCCTTGTGGGCCCCTATTTTCAACATTTTTTTTGTATTGCAAGTTCTCTGAAAAGATGATGCTTATTAGTTATTATCAGGGTTCTAAATTAACACATGCCAACCCGCCAAACACGGGTGAAAATTAATTTTGGCTAGTAGAAAAAAATACCTACCCGCCAATTTGGCTTGTAGCACCCGAGTACGGTAAATTATGAATGGTAAACCGCTGCTCTGACGAACGTTAGACGGCGAGATATCCTATATTACCCATGGACACTAGCGTCACGACGTAGCCTCCCACCGTGGACTTTCCAGTGCAGCGAGCGGCAACTCTATGCTGTTGCGCGCGCCAGGATTGAAACCATTTCAGACGACCAGCCTTCTGTCAGCTAAGCTGCGCTCACACTATTCTGACAGGCAGCTCTCCTCCTATGCTCTCGTCGCTTTCGCTACAACCTTTTTAACGTCACTACTGCTAGTATTACTATATGAACCTAGCTGTAACAGGCTGCATTTTTGAAGCAGCGAGGCCCTGACTGTTTCAACAACAGCACTTACGCAGATTATGCATAGAGCTACTTCTGTTCTGCAGACTATGTTTTAGTAGTGACGTTAAAAAATGAGTGGTTGTGGAACGAAATAGCGACAAGGGCAGAGGAGGAGAGCTGACTGTCAGAGTAGTGTGACCGTAGCTGTCAGTTCAGTTGTCTTCTGAAATGTTCCGAGTCCTGGCGCAACTAAGTTGGAAAGCCCACGCCATCGGAAAGGAAAAAAAGCAACCAACAACAAAGCTGTGGAAGTAACAAAGGAAGCGAAGATTCCCGACATATTATTTACTTTTAGTTAAACTAGGCTTCTTGTCATTTTGTTGCGCATGGTAGAGAAGAGCTCCTCCTCTCTCCTCTCCTTTTCCTCTCATCTCTTCTGTGTGGTTTGGCTGTGTGCTTGGTTACTGTATGTTAAAGGTCTGTTATGTGAGTGGCTTGTGTGCTTCAAAAGCAAACAGAGAGAGAGAGAGATAGTGAGAGAGAGAGAGAGAGAGAGAAAGAGAGAGAGAGAGAGAGAGAGAGATAGAGAGAGACAGAGAGAGACAGAGAGAGACAGAGAGAGACAGAGAGCAGTTATGCTATGTCATTGTCTCAGTAGTGTTTTCTGTTAAAATATGCAATACGTTCTGACCTCATCTTACCTCAGGGGAGCTACCTCACCTCATCTGTGAATTCTTTCTCCATTATCAGACAGAAAAAATAGGTGAACAGAACAGCAGAGAAGCACAACACAACACAACATATAATAAGCATGAGATGGTTGGCTAATGCCCTTAACTGTTAATTTATGATGTTATCATTTTGTGTCTTGTTGGTGTTTCTTTTTGCAATTACTTTAAAGCATACAGGTACAGTCCCCCACAAATTTGAAGCACAATCATTTATCAACACTTAATTGAGTGAAGTGGGACTTGTCATTCCATGTCTAGTTTCACACTCTGCTAAAGATTTCAGGATAGAGCTTGTCCTGAATAATTGGTTTCTCCACAAGACATATTCTACAGGGTGAGCAAATGCATTATGAATTCAGAAAAAAAGGGAAAGTAAGGAGTGAGTGAGGGAGTGAGCAAGTGAGTGAGTGAGTGAATGAAGGGAGAGAGAATGATAGGGTGAAATTCCACCATTCCATTGAGTGATTCTGTAGCCCTGAATAGTTGTGCAAAGAATGAAATTGACTCTGTAACTTGGGGAATCTGAGTGCATCTTTGGGTGTCTCTCAATTACATCTGCCCATCAGAGAGTGAAAGGGAGGCTTTTCCTGCACGCAGACCCAAATCAGAAACAGGGCCACTTTATTCATATCCTGGTGACAGAAATAGGAATAGAGGAGAGAGGTTTAGGTAGGTCTATTCATTTTTCTTTCACTTGGTTCCTCAGAAACACACTCTTTCTGGTCTCTCTCTGAAGCAAGTAGACACTACACTTGCTGCTCACACTTGCAACCTTTCTATACTGTACTGTATGTTTGCCTGTCTGTCTGACTAAGATGCATGTTGACAATTGTTTGTGAGCACCAGTACACACTACACAGCCATAACTAACTGATTTAAGGATGGATCATTTCAAATACCATAATAAGGACCATGCCTAATACATTGTTTGACAGATGAGTTTTCACAACAGTCATGAAACAGAGACAGAAAGTGCAAGGCTTTTACTGGCCTTTGCAGATGGGTAGACAACCTTTTGGAAGAGATGCCCTGACCATCTCTAAAGCCCAGAAACTTTCTGAACAAGCAAGCTAAATTTGTGGATGAATGCTTTGTGGATGGTCACAGTACTGTTTGAGTTTTCTTGGCACCATCTGGACTGCAAAGAAAAGGCAGTCTGTTTGGGCTCTACTGGACAAACAATTACTTGGCTAAAATTATTCTCTAATAGTGCTTTGGAGAGACTGGGTCATTACACAAAGGCTGGTGTGTGCTTGGAAAACAGCCACTGTGACAATTGCTCAGTTAGTTTCAGAAATTGGGATTATAGTGCAGTCTGGTTTTCTGGTTCTCACATTTTTAGACAGACCCTCACACACAACAATACATGCATGCACACACAAATGTGCGTGTGCACACACACAGAGAGACATACGCACACAGACATGCACGCACGCACGCACGCACGCACACGCACGCACGCACACACACACACACACACACACACACTGAATGCTTGACTGTGACATTGTCATAGAGCTAACATACAGAAGCAGAAAATCAGCAAAAGGGTATGAAGTACTTATGTGCAAAAAAGAAGAACCTGTGTCAGCCTGTGATGTGTTGGATTTTTCTCCACTCTACCTTTGCACAGCATCACGTGTCGTCCTTGGAGACAGTGTTCAGCTTGGTGAGTAAACCCAAGTGCTCTTAGTGATCTCACAAACACTTACACTCGGCCCCTCTGCATCAAGCAGAGTCATTATCTCTGCCTCTAGAAAAAGAATTATTCAATCAGTGAGATTGTGCCCATGTATGCGCAGTACACCTTCTCTCCAGCCGGCCCCCACCACATTAGCTTACGTTTTTGACATCCCCAGACCTGTTCAGAAAAAAGGAAAACATGGAGGCGCTGCGAGGAACCGGGTTTTTCAACACAGGTGCTCAGCAGTTTTTTGGGGGCAATAAATCTCAAAAAAGAAGAAAAAGGAGGATACTGTGGCACTCTGGTTTCTTTCGTTTTTTTTTTTTACTTTTCTGTAGCCCCTCAATGCACGCCGTACCTCCTGTGGCACGCTGTAATAGACATTGAAGTTAACTACTATAGTAGTACACTACTATGACAGTGCACAGGGCCTTTAGTAATACATTACAACTTGGTCATTGCCATTCTGGTAACAGCTCATTTAAAATGCTGTGTATTAAGGGGTTAAGGCAAAAAAATGCCTAGACATGTATTTCTTACAAAAGGAGATAATAACCACATCTGCAGGCCGTCAGCACGTGACCCATCTTCATGCTAGAACATTTTCATATCCCAAAACCTGTGCAACTAACACCTGCTGGGACTATTCAGTCACAGTCTAAACCACAAGCGAGATGAGAAATGCCTGTACAAATATAGTTTTCGTACAGCTGCATGCTCTCTCTCTCTCTCACACACACGCACGCACGCACAAACACACACACACACACACACATGCGCGCACACACACTCACACACACACACACACACACACACACACACACACACACACACACACACACACACTTAAGCATTTGAATCCCTCCTCTGTGTGGAGGGTCTATTTGAAGTCATCCACCTAAAGGCTCGTAATTGTTGGTAACAATTCCATCCTCTCTCCCTCCCTGGCAGTGGGCCTTGGCCAATACAAAGAAGCATTGCAAACATGGAGGGGTATTAACATGCTGGATATTGTAGCGCATCATAAGAATGCAGCCATTTCACAATAATTTGTCTCTGATTCATCTACCTCAAACATCATAATTGTTTGTAACAAAGAAATCAATTTTCCCTCCAGGGCAGTGGACCTTGTCCAATACAAAGAAGCGGCACACACACAAGGAGGGCTATTGAAACATGCATGGAGTCTGAAACTACTCCTCTGGCCAGTCAGCTATTGCCAGCCTCCCTCAGAGCAGGAATCTTGGCATCAATCATCCCAAACCTCCCAAAACAAGTTCTATGCCTACTGTATGTCCTCCTCTCATGATTAATAGCCTGGTGGTTAGTGAGCAGGCTGCTGCATCACTTTGATTTTTTTTTTCAGAAGTACAGCACCTCTGGACTGCTGTAACTCTATCTCAACATGGCTCTAATTATTAGGATTCGAACATTCATACTTTTTTATTGAACCATAAAGTCTATAGTGTAGATTATTAAAAAATGTATCAACTTCCAGTGTTGCGCTCTTCCTCTACAAACAAACATGGCACTTTGAAAAGCAGCAACTCCTACAGACTTTCAAGGTGTGCGGGCCCTCGCAAAACTTTGGGAACTCTCCAATAAGGTTGTAATTTCATGACCTTTTCAATATAATTCTAGTGTAATGTCATAGTAATAACCATTTATTACTTGTTCATTTAGCTATTTTTATGCTTCAGATGTAGAATCTTTCTTAGTTAACTCAATGGAAGTTATTCTGAGCTGCTGACATTTCATCGGCAGTCCAGAAAAGTGACTTCTTGATCTTATAGAAAGTGTCATTTAAAGGGCAAGTCAGCCACCTTTTAAGAGTTAAATAGGATTCTTTGTAGCAGAGGCGTGGGTCAATACCATGGAGATAGTATAAGAACTGGAGAGAGTGAATAAGTCCTGCCTCCAGTCATTTCAATGGGAAATGCTAGGCTAGTGAATTCAGCCAAAATTGAACACATTTTTCAGCTTCAAAATGGAGTCTTTTCCGCCACCAGTTTACTCAGCCAATTACGTGACACGTTAATGACTGACTTACGATTGACCAGAAAGATATATGGAAGACGGGCATTGGATGCATGGAGGTGCCCAACCACACACCTGTCTACAGGTAGGTATGTGTGCCAAACACTAAACTCGAGCACCCACTAATCGCGTCCACCCTCTTTGAGCGAAGTGGTGGCGGAATTACGACGAGGAAGTGCCTTGCTAATCGGCGAAGCTAATCAGCCAAATCCTGACCCCCTGGTCAATACAGCCACACCACTGTGTCTGTGCGTAAGTGCGTACAAGTGCTTATCTACCGTATGCATGCTTTGCAGCATGTGTTTGTGTTTCTGTTATGGCATGAGTGTGGATCTGTCACAATAAGTAAGTAAGTATGCCCTTTATTATCCCACAATGGGGAAATTCAAGTGTTGCAGCAGTAACATACATACATCTTGTGCAAGAACAGACGACATACCAGCCACAGAACCAGGAAGTAAAAAAATATAAGGGCGATATAAAATGGAGATGTTATAAAAAATATATATATATTTCTGGCCAAATAAATACATTAAAGGTAGGCTACACTGTGCAGGAAATGGTCAAAAAAGGTACTGCAACTATTCTGCTCATTGAAACGGGTGCTTATTGCCCAATTTGATATTTTTAAGAAAGTAATAAGCTAATATTTTCTAGTATGGTCCAATACAGTCCCCACCGTGACTCGGCTCGGCCCCACTAGCTCAGGAGCCTTTTAAAATATTACTTGCGAATTGTATTGGAAATTAATGCAATTGTGCAGTCGCTTTGCCCGCGCACAATATTGCAACGGTGACTGCTCGTTTTTCCGATGCACCATTGGTCCGATGCGTCAATATTCCAAAAGTTTCCCATTGATCCTACAGCACTTAGTCTTACAGACCTTTTACCCAATAAAATGAAACCCTTTGTCCCGACAGTCCAATGTTCCGACCAAACGCTGCTTTAGTTTAGATTACCGTCATCTCTGATATGCGCAGTGGTCATGCTGTCTGTGACAGGTTAGGTTTAGGGAAGGTTTTGGTCAAGGCACAAGTTTAAAACTCAGAAACATTGCAATACTGACAGGTTAGGCTTAGAAATGGTTTTGGGTAGAGCACAATTGTAAAACTTGGAAACATTGCATTAATGACAGGTTAGGTTTAGGGGTGGTTTTGGTTAGGGCATAGCTTGACCAAGCGCAATCTATATGCGCTTCGCAGCCCATGCAGCTGAAGTCTTTGGCACCGAGGAAAACAGGAGTAGGACATACCACCTGGGGAATTATGATGACCGACCCCAAACAGCCATTGGTCGGAACATTGAGCTGTCAGAGCAAAGGGTTTAATTTAATTATTTCGAGTTGATGGACTGTAGAATCAATGGGAATTTTTCAGAATATTGACGTATTAAAGAGGCGTCGGAAAAAATGACATGCTACCGCTGCGACTGCCCCGTCTGGCAACCCTGTGTATAAGCTTCAAGAAAGGTCTTGTGACGAGTCCGCTACACCTCTTCTGATTGGTTTGCATCTTCATGCAACTGCTTGCCACCAGAGTTGTGTTCAGTTATGATTTTTGCGAAAGGTCTCTTGTAGTTTCTGGATTTATCATACAGCCGAGGCAGAACCCAAAGGCCCGCATATTCTTGTGATGAGAAGGTATGGAGCACACAACACACAATAAAGTGGTATAGGATACTGTAGTGCTGTGCGGACTATGATAACATTGATTGTCATCATAACTGCCATAATTTTTTAAGCTGGTTAACGTTGGTAAAAAGTGTTGCAATGAAAGACCATTAAAATCATCCACTAGGTTGTGGATATCCATGAAATATGTTTAACGTAGGTAGCGGTGGCTAAGATTTTGTGAGGTGGTGCCTTGCAATGCACAATACTTTCACTTTCGCAGGTGTTATGGGGCTCTCTGTTGACCACTTGATGCAAGGTGAGTCAGTAAGAATTACAAAAGCTTGAGGTAGCAAGATAACGGAAAGGGGAGTCAAAATACAAATGGAATACAATGTGTAATCAACCTACTGTGGAAACCATGCCATTTCTTTGCAAACGTATCAGAAAAAAAATCAGAGGCTATTATGAGGACAGAGTGCTAAATAGGGGTTGTTACTACTAATAGCCTACGCTACCATCAGGACAGTCAAAATGATATAGCCTAGCTGCCTGGCAGCGTTTAGAAGTTGCGAGGGAATGAAACATGTTTAGGCCTTGCGTTGGAATAGCGAACAGCAGGCAAATCGTCTGAAAATTATATGGCGAGTCACCATTATATTGATATTCGAGGTTTGCCCATATGCAGGGGAGGTTTACATTTTGGTGATGCTGTAATTGTGATGTGAAAATGCGGGCTCTCCAACTTCTCACTTACAGATTAATGATTGGGAACTAAGTGAAGGTTGGACGTTACTTTGCTATTGTTATTGGAACATACTGGCTCGGAATGAGCAGGAGTGACTTGGTGCCCGCGCGGTTTCTACTGTCCATTTACAAGTGTGACAGGGAGCATGCACCTTGTTGCGAGATTCTCATCATCGGCATGACTTTGGGCGGGTATGTTTTGATTGTTATTTTTATGTTTGCTTGATGAGGAGATATCAGATTTTAAAAATTCACAATGAATATTTATCTGTTGAGCTACCGATTGGAACTGTGATTCACGATATAAGGAGCGCAGGAGGGAAAACTCTTCTGATTATTTTTCAAGTCACTCAATGGCCTAGCCCTAAATACTGTATGAAGAGTTCAGATGCAAAACCCCCTAAGTGCCTTTTCAGAAAATAATCTTAATTCATTTTTATTTAATACAAAGCTATCAAAATTGCATATTTTTTATTTTATTTATGCAATATAAGTATTTATATGTATTATCAAGTACATGAATGTAAACCAAACCGGGGTTCTCTAAAAATATAGAAGTGCAGGTCTTCAGAAATGGAGTTAGGGGGTTTTGCATCTGAGCTCTTCATATATTACAGATATGCTACAATAATACCATCCAATTAGGAGTCTTAGTTCTTCAGTGTCTTCTCTACATGTGCCAAGGGTAAAATCCAGACAAGGTGAAATGGCATTTAGCCATTATGCTGCCAAATGATGGAAGAAGCTTCCTGTTCAAATTAGAGCTGTCCTAACAGTAGGCTATCATGTTTTGACAAAAAAAGCTTCATTTTCATTTTTGTATCTACTCTGTATAATACTTCCTATACTTTATTATAATATTTTCCTCTCTCTTTTTCATTCCTCTCATCACATAAGAACAAGGATTACCTATGTAGGTAATGTAAGTTAGATAAATGGCGGACCATGGAAAAGATTCCTCTTTTCATGTATGAAAAGTGCAATTTGTCCAGTCATAAAGAATACTTAGAATTTGATGGTGGTGGTAATTTGTGGGTAGCATGAATTCTGGAAATAAACAACTAAACATCTTGCACAGTGTACCTTTGATAAAAGTGCATAAAAACAGGTAGTACAGTGTTAGCAGCATCATAGAATGAAATAAGTAGAGACATAATAAATAAATAAATAAAGTCACAGCAGCTAAACATTGTCATCATCATATCATATCATGATCTTCATCACCATCACCACCACCATCATCAACATCATCATCACCACCATCACCATCGTCATGGCTACCAATATGGAACTAGAATGTCTCAGTTTTTCCTTTTTCTTTGAATGCATGACAAGTACGTTTTTGTCCATACATATGCATGCACGCACACGCACACAGACACACAAACATCCAAGACTGTAAATATCTCTAAGCGAGCATCTGTGTCCCATTGAGTATTATGTGGTTGGCAGGATGCACATGTGCAGCCTCCCAATCCGTAATAATCAAGAACAAGGGAATATTGAGACGGCCCCTCTGTTAGCCGTAATACATCTAAGAATATCTGTGATGGAGAAGTAATGAGATATGAAGATTAGAGACATGATGAAGGAACTGCTGGAATGAGCTTAGCAGCAGTGATTATAATTTGAAATCATTTCGCAGATACACCCACACACAGGGAGGCACTGCCTGGGAAAGATGAATACATTTCTTTTTCCAGAGTCACAAAGTGAAGTAGATATTTCCTTCCCTTATGCATTAACTGAACCAACTACAGGTATGTGTATGTGTATGTTCCTTGGTAAATGAGAGATATGTCTGGAATCATAAAACATAATAGCCAGCTGATTTTTTTCCTGGTGATAACGAAACAGAAGCAAAATCATGTGATTTGTCGAATTGCAACCCACTCAACTATGTAAAGACCAGTGCCATTGAACATGGTCAGGAAGACCAAAACACAGGAGAGACACACTGTCCATGACCATTGGTAACTTAAATGGTCAACAGAAATGGTTTCTGAGGAAATGTTTGCTTCTATGCCTTTTGCTGTTTTGAGATAACCCATTTCATTTAAGGAAGACAGATGAAGATTGTCATGCCTTGTACAATAGAGACATTAACATCATCAACCGCAAACTGATGACTTGTTGTAGAGTCCTAGACATTTTGGTCACAAAATCACAACAACTAACAGATTTGTGCAAATAAAGGTCTCAAAGTGCACATCTACGTGATAAATATCCATGTTTGGTCATTTACAATACTTGTTGAGCTCCTGTTTGCCATTATCAGAGAGAGATACAACGTTGACCTGAGTTCATGGGCTCATTAAATGCTGTTTCTAATTATTATTGATCAAGATTGGGTGAGGTCAATGCCAATCTAGAAACACAATGGGTCCTGAGCAACAGAGATCAATACGGATGTGGATGCTGTAATGAAAATAATAACGTGTACAACCAAACAAACAGATAGATAAACAAACAAATAGATAAACAAACAGAGAAAGAAAGAAAGAAAGAAAGAAAGAAAGAAAGAAAGAAAGAAAGAAAGAAAGAAAGAGTAAAATGGGCAATAAAAGCAGATGCAATTACAATTTAATGTGAATAATGGCCGCTTTGAAACCACTAAAGTGATGTTCTAGAGGTAATTGCTCTCTTTTATTCGTTTCAACAAGCTAACTTATCATGTGCAGTGCATATGAAAGTATTTAAGTGTTTTTTTTTAAAGTTTATTCTTCATTATCTTTCCACAGAAAGGTTAAGAGAGGTTAGAGAGGTAAGAGAGGTTCAGAGGACGTCCCACACTAACATACAGTATGTGAACATACTCAAGAAAGACGCAGGATCCCAGAGTACCAGTGAACTGAAAATATGTATGGAGAATCGGGATGACTGGAAGCAATGATGAAAGGCTCGCCTGAGGACGACCTAGAGAGAGAGAAACACCCAAAGTCGTGTAAGTTTATATTAAATATCCTCTCCCTGAGTCTCACAGCTGAGGCAACCAGGGAGGGATATGGGGCAACACTCAATTCGTCCAAGCTCTGTCAAGGTAGGCCAACCACGGTCTGCAAGGAATTTTGTCATGTTTGTTTAACATTGGAAAACTGAATAATGAGATTTTGGTGTTGGTGCAGTTGAGGCTAGCATTTATCAGGAGAAGACTATCCGCACATTCTCTCTCTCTCTCTCTCTCTCTCTCTCTCTCTCTCTCTCTCTCTCTCTCTCTCTCTCTCTCTCTCTCTCTCTCTCTCTCTCTCTTTCTCTCTCTAATGTCTGTCTGTCTGAATGCATGCGTTTAGCACAGGAACAAAATCTCTTTTTTTTTTGTAAACTAATAAACAACACTTCTCTTCTGTCTTACCATTAGAGTTAGTCAGAAGACAATGGAAGCAGAGAGACTCATTAAGATGACCAATGATGAATCTAGACATTTTATAATGTCAGTGATCCATTTGTAGAAGTGCTTTTACTCAAGATCTAAAACATGTCTTTAATATCTAGTAAAGTGTCTGTCTCTTAATATGAAATAGGCCCACATTATTATGAGTTTGGCTCCTCATATGATAGCAATGCATGCATTGAGTTTCAATAAGAATCAAGAACACTAGCGATACACCTAGACTAAACAGAACAAGACAGACATTCTCCCCAGCACAGCAAGATGTAACACATCAAAAGAAAATATGAGACACAATAAACACCCCAAGTACTGTTTTTTCCCCCTGCAATACATGCAGTCTTCTATTTTGAGAGAGCATCTCTGACGAGACAGGATTCTAGCCCCAGTCCCTCGGTCTCAGGGCCAGGCCTTTTTTTCTCTCTCTTCCTTTGTCAGGAACGTCTTACTCCAGTCTATGGTGACACAGGATGACTTGTCAAATGTGTGTCCTCCCCTCAACCCCCACTCCTCTTATTCAAGTATAAACCCGTCTCAAGAGGATGACGATGGTGCAGGTTTTCATTTCCGACATCAGGGCTACCCGCTCTGCTCTGCTCTGCTCTGATCTGCCATGCTGCCTCTCTCTGCCTCAGCCAGGGTAGCTTGGCTGCATGTCCCTCATGAGAGGCAGATCAAGTCCACAATCTAAGACTCCGTAATGCAGTCCCGGGCCCAGACTCGTGATGATAGCTGTTATTACGTATGGGACCATATTGTCTGCTCTGCAGCGGTGATAAGCAAGCAGTGAGATGACCGTGAAGCGGCGTCATTTTATGAAATTCTTTTTTATCTTCATTTTTTGTTCTACCATCCTCTATTTTTTGTTTTTTGTTTATTCTGCCTTTGTCATAGAAACTAAAATTTTATCACAGACCTGCAATTAATTACTTAATTTTTTGTTCAGATTATTTTATGATTCGCTCTAGCCATACAATCCCTGGCACGTAAAATACTTTGAATTGTGCTCTTGTTTTTTGCTCTTTTGTGTAATTGTACATAATGTATATAATTGTACATAGTGTTGAGTGAAAAAAAAAAACAATCTAAAGGGCTCTCAAAACCAAGAAATAATAACCTGCACTACAGCAGATGTGCCCAAATGTTGAGAGACATCATTCATTTCAAAATCACTTAAGAGGGTGGGGATTGGGGATTAAATAGAGTTCAATCTTTATTGTATTTCAGTTCAGTTAAGGATGGGTATACCTTTTGGGAGAACTCATCCTTAGAGAGTGTGCTGAAAAAATTAAAATTGTTTTTTTCTTCCCCCTTTTTTTCCCCTTTTCATTCCGCTTGCCCTTGACCTTAAAATATCAATTTCGCACGAGAAACCAAATTTTAATTATTTCAATTTCAATATGTATACACTGTAAAACCTTATAAGTTGAGTTTACTTACAAAAACCCAGAAAAGTGGTTGCCCTAGAAAAACTAAGTAATTATGAATGATTAAACTTACAATCTTTTGTGACCTCAACTGTTGTATATACTCATTATATGTAAAAGTTTAAGTTAATTGTACTTAAGTCCAAATTGATTAAACCTACCTACCTAAACCATGATCCCGCCCCGCCATTCATCACCACAAAAGAGGTAGCTACCATGTTATTGTGGCACCTCCCATTCCTCACCATGACTGAGACAACTGTGGCATGGAACCAGTCCATCACACTGCTCTCTTGTATTAATAGACCAAACTATCCATAACCACAGAGAAATTCAAGTTTCTGCAGTATGTGCAATATTACCATTTAATTATTTTAATCTTCTGGATGATAGTACATTAACCAGTGTGCATAGAATACTCTAGTTGAGCATAATTAGACAATCCTGAAATGTCAAGTAAGCAACACACCAAAAAGGATACCTGCTACCACAATACTCACTACCAACTAAATACCTAGCCAGCTAACAAACCAGCCATCCAGTCAACCAAAAGAGTCAGTTGTCAGCTAGCCAGCCAAAGAGCCGGCTAACCAACTAACACTCAGTTAGTCAGCCAACTAACCAACAAACAAGTCAGTTGTATGGCTAGCCAGCTAACAAACCAGCCATACAGTCAACCAAAAGAGTCAGTTAGCCAGCCAACCAGCTGGCCAACAAACAGTCAGTTGGTCGGTCAGTTAGCTCACTAACCAACAAGCCGGACAGAGAGCCAGCGAACCAGTCATTTAGGCAAGCAACTCAAGCATTGTGACAGTCTGAGTTTTTATAGAGGTGAAAGTTAACCATGTGACCAGAGTAATCAGGCATGTGGCAGCTGCAGGTAGTAATTCAATGAACTTGTAACAGTCCTATGTACTCAAGTGAGGGCAGGTACTAATTGACAGGTTGATTGGGCACTACCATTGTTCCTGGTTGATGGTAGGCAATGTCAATTATGTCATGCAGCATTTGACTTTCAATTGTGCAATGGCACTTCACAAGATAGCCTAATTTTACTAGGTGGCAATATTCTGATTTAAAATTGGATGCTGCAGCGTGGCCATATTGTCAGTTGAAATTTGAAACGATCTGTTAACATGAAACACACTGCAGGAATACATTCAACTGCCCACATCTGGGTAGAGGCCAGTTGGTGCAGCCTGAAGAAAAAGAGGCGGGGTCATAACCAAAACTTGTGAATTTAATCCATTCAACTAAAACATATTCATCTGAACAACTATTTCCTCAAATAAGTTGTCAATACTCAGTATTCTTCAGAAATGCCATCAAACTTCTATTTTTTAGTGCATTTTACTTAGTCTTGGTAAGTACATTTGATGTCTGGGTTTACAGTGTAGGTCTCCTGAGTGAGCAGGAGAAAATTGACTTGTTCCTTTTTTTCGTAATAAGAATCCTTCTAAATTAGGGTCTGAGTGCTGTAAATACTAGGCACACACTCTGGTTACAGGGATGATGAGGAACTGAGTGAAGCATATAAGCAGGGAAGCCAACCGGGGGGTACAATGGGGACAGTTGAGGGGCCCCAGAATTGGGTTCTCATTACATTGTATGTATTGGGTAAGGGGCCATTTCAGATGACTTTGTCCTGGGCCTAGCCAAAGCTGTCAGTGGCCCTGCATGCAAGTTCTCTTCACTATGGGAAGATTAAAGCAGCATATACACCAGAACGACCTACGCTACCCGAGAAGCTGAGGTCACTGAAGAAGTTTCACCATGAATTCGCGGTAACACTTTACAATAAGGTTACGTGAGTAATGACGGAATAATGTCTAAAGTAATGACTGATTAATTGTGATTCATGCATGCAGTGATGTCTAGTCCATTAGTAGTCAATACATAATGATGAGTGACTCACTATGAAGTAAATGTGGTACATCATGGGTTAATTAAGGGTGTGAGATCCAAATGTTAATAAATCATGTGTTAACATTGCGGAAAAAGATCATACCATATCTTTCCGATCATTTATAGGCTACAATTCTCCACTTCAGGTTGATATTTTGACAACACTAATTTTCCACAAGTAGTACGACTGCAGATTTCATGTTTTTTGTGTTTTTGGTTAGGAAACCATGTTGTTCGCTTTGTTTTTTTGTGTGTTTTTTTTAAAGGGCCGCCAAGGGGAAAATTGTCCCGGAGGGTAAAGTCCTCCCACTCCGTTCCTGTGTCGAGGGTTTATTCCAGCGAATGCATTCAATTTTCACACCTCATGGAGCAGTTTAGGACTCAGTTGGCTGGGGAATAAAACATCTGCTCAGACCTATGGAAGTTATTTAAATTGACTTTTCATACAGCACATTTATAGTTTGAAGTTGAAAGAAAGTATG
Source organism: Engraulis encrasicolus (assembly GCF_034702125.1). Taxonomy (NCBI): domain Eukaryota; kingdom Metazoa; phylum Chordata; class Actinopteri; order Clupeiformes; family Engraulidae; genus Engraulis; species Engraulis encrasicolus. Next base: position 43,157,674 of record NC_085868.1, read on the forward strand.
TGGTACTGAGAGAATATGAAATCCCTACTTTTTTCACTAGTGGATGAACAAGAACACACATTACCCACCTTATGTTTGGGGTGCATGATTTACATCAGTAGCAGCAGTTGCCTCTGATGAAGAAGCCGCTTAAGGCTCTTTTCCACTGCCGGTTTTCTACCGATACACATTCTGGTGTACACTTAGGGATGAGATCCTGACTCCTTTTCATTGAAGATGTTGTGGGACTTAGGGAACTAGCAAGGACAGCGAAACAGCCCTGATGCAGCACTGGGCAAGCTCCAAGACAGATGTTCATTTTGGGCCGATCCCTTGACTCAGCTCTTTCTCTCCACTCCACCCTGCCAACATGATGATGTGAGGCAATCCAGACTCCAGCCCTGCATGGGGTCACTGACAGGTCACATTGTTAGCATTAGCATGGCCAAGTCCGACCCAAAGATATTCTCAGGAAAAAATGAAGCTGGACACGGTCGACAGCTACAAGTATACTGAAAAACTGTAGTACTGTATGTAGCTGCAGGCTTTGCAGATTTATCTAAACACGCCCTCTGAGCATTCCAACATAACATGTTGCCAAAGTACCCAAGCTATATAACATCCTGTATCGGCAGAGAAAGCCATCAATGCATCCGTCAAAACAAAGATAACTGCTGCAGCCTTTGTGATTTATTCTGAACTCTCTACAAACCAATATGTTACAAAGCGCAACATAAAACCTGCAATTTCACTTTTAGAAGGAATAGATCAACTCATTTTTTTGAAACTTCAGAATTGAATGCACTTTAATTAATCATTGAAGAAGAATTATTTACTAGTCAATTCAAAGTTCGTAATGTGCTACACTAGAGAGACAAGACATTAACAAAGCTTTTGAAATGTCTTGCCTCCGCCTGCTATCCTAACGAGCCCTATAGAGTGTAATCATTTTTTCCTTTCCCATCACTACTGGGTGGTGAGTATTGATTGGACAGGACTGAGTAATCACAATCTTGCAGATGGACTGTAGACACGATCCTCCTGCTCCTCAGGACAGATGATGTGGTCAGACGCGCCATGGTAGAGCAGCAGAGTCATTAGGTTTGTGGCTCTGAAGATTGCCTGAGCTCATCATAAGTGCAGTCACTAATCACAGCAAACATTAGCAGGACCTCTGAGTGACAGAAAGGCCAAATCAACCTCCTCCGGAATCACAAAGCTATTTTTTGTCATCAGCTTCTCGAACATTGGCATACATACATGCACTAAATACTATACACTACTTTTTAAAATTGAAATAAGGGAATGCTGTCAAATGTTACACCAAATTGATATTGTGACGCGTACGCGCGCGCACACACACACACACACACACACACACACACACACACACACACACACACACACACACACACACACACACACACACACACACACACACACACACACACACACACACACACACACACACACACACACACACACACACACACACACACACACACACACACACAGAGTTCATTAACATTACTCCAAGTCCTCTCTTCCTCTGTCACATTACCACACTGAAACATCCTGCACATTGACTTGGTCCCAGAGGAAAGCAAGTACCAGTAGAACCATAATAAGATGCATGTGTATGAAGTTCCTCTTGTTGACAACACCATGTTTTTCATCTCACACAGTAACCCCGATTTCAGTTTTAATGAAATTCTACAATGCTTTGAACACATGCCTATTGCATAACTTTGATTTGAATCAGGGAGAAATATGTGGAGAGAGAGAGAGAGAGAGAGAGAGAGAGAGAGAGAGAGAGAGAGAGAGAGAGAGAGAGAGAAGAGAGAGAGAGAGAGAGAGGAGAGAGAGAGAGAGAGAGAGAGAGAGAGAGAGAGAGAGAGAGAGAGAGAGAGAGAGAGAGAGAGAGAGAGAGAGAGAGGAGGAGAGAGAGAGAGAGAGAGAGAGAGAGAGAGAGAGAGAGAGAGAGAGAGAGAGAGAGAGAGAGAGAGGGGTAGGGAGGAGGGTCATAATGTCATAATTGGTCCACGTGGTTGCTACTCTGGAACACACTGGAGGCTAATTGAATGGCTCTGCGACTTGAAGGTCACGACCTAGTTCTGATGTGCCCGATAAAAATATCTCAGTCAATTTTAAATGTAGCAGCATGGGTGAAATGACTCTTTAAGGAACTGTGTCAGGACCAGATGAGATGAAGGATGGGCTGGTCTGGGTCTGTGGCAATGCCTTAGAAAGGTGCAGACCAATTCTGTTATGAAGCCCAGAGGTTGTATGCAGGTCAATAAACGTAACATATGAATCTCATAAATTGCATGCATGTGTGTTTAAATGTTAATAGTAATACTTTTAGTATAATAAAATCATTATAAGACTACAGTGTAGTTAATAGTACTATAACCAATTTTGTGTGTTTTTGTACTTGTAGGCATTTTGAGTTAATGACGAGAAGAATATCAAGGGATATGATAAACTGGCCAGTAATAGGTAGATCGGAAAGTATGGGGAAAAATACATGTATATAAGCAGGGGTCCCCAAACTTTTTTCTCTGGGGGCCACATTATCGTTCCTGACTGTGATCAGGGGCCGGATCAATCATGTGGGCTTTAATACTAGGCCACTGCCTGTTATAGCCATCATTTCTAGCACAAAATAGTTCATCATTACAAGTGATTTGCAAAAGAAGTGAGCACTTTACATGTTTTTCTATTTGAAATACCACAGGTATTCCTTTTAATTTCTGATAACCATGTAAAAATAGCAAGGAAAAGTTAGTAGAAAAAATTGGTGATTTACAGATTATGAGTGATACAATAGAAATTGTAGGCCTGTTTATATTACAGTGAGATGAGAAACTATCAAGACAAGATAGGATTGCTTCTTTGGGCCAGTTCAAATGGTGAAGAGCAGAGAGATGGCGGGCCGCATCCGGCCCCCGGGCCTTAGTTTGGGGACCCCTGTATATAAGGAACAAGGAAAATCCCACACAGAAAGAAATAGCGTTCTGTCAAAGTTCATACAGTGAGATTGAGGGTTACTGTCATCCACTCATCGTTGGCTATGTAGTGCTGTAATGGTGACTGGGCTATCTGAATGTGCCGTCTGAGCCTTGGGCAATTGCAGGTAGGCCTAGATGCTGAGATGGCATCAATATCGGCTGCACTGGTGCAACTGTCATTCCTCTCCTCCTGCCTCTCTTGCAGTTTCACTCCTGCTTCTGGTTTGCTCCAGAGCCATACAGATAACAGAGTCAGTCGATCTCCGCTGTGCCCTAGGGCCGACTTCCTCATTAGCAAAATTAGCTGTTTTAGCTTCTCAGTACTGCTCAGCGTTGCGAATGTTAGTTCCTAGCAGTGGGCGTAGCACATAGCAAATGCAATGCAGGGAATATGACAAGACTTGCTGTTCATAGTAATAACTTCAGATAAACATCACAGATGGTAAACTGTTGTGATTATCACCACCGAGACAGTTGCTGGTTTACATATTTGTGGTGATTACCCCGCAGTATAGTTCGTTAGTCCTTATTTTTGGCTATTAATGTGGTGGTTCTATGTTGAGTCTATGGGAAGACAGCTGCTTTAGCAACACCCTTATCTCGCTGAAAGGTGGAGCTGCCATTTAATTCCTGGTCCTCCAATCGCGTAACTCTCCCCTCTGTATGGCTCTGGTTTGCTCTATATCTCTCTGTCTTCTTTTTCTCTTTCTGTCTAGTGAGCTGTGCTTTTGATGGGGCGAGTGAGAAGTAGTAATGACAGCCGTTGGGAATTTGATTAGCCCCTGGTATGTTGATCTCGAATGGGTCTGTAAGAACCCAAAACGTAATAACTGCCCATAACGTAATAACTGCCCATAACGTAATAATTTGGGCGTAATAAAACCCATAACGTAATAACTTGCCCATAACGTAATAAAAATTCCTTACCCATAACGTAATAACGTTCTGCCCATAACGTAATAAGTTATTACGTTATGGGCAGGTTATTACATTATGGGCCTTACTAAAAAAAAGCGTTGATAATGTAATAACGATGCCCATAACGTAATAACTGCCAGTAATGTAATCATTTGGGCCCATTTGAAACATAAAAAAGCCAATAGCGTCAAATAGCAACAATGGTAAATGTGTAGCCAAGTGTTTTAAGTTAACATTAGCTAAGGTTGGTTGACAGGTATTGCTAACCATGCTAATAATACTAAATTGCTAACTATCTTAAATTTTATTCAGTAAATAAAATGTAACTAGAAGCACTCAGAGAGCGCAGACTTCCGCCAAGGATGCTGCTTGATACATTTGACCATGTTACACCCTAAATCTTTGTGCCTTGTTTTAGTGCTGTTCTCGCAATTCAATTTCTGGTCACTAGGGGGCGTCTAGATAGTGAAGAATCTTTTGAAAAGTCCTGGTTCCGGTTCGTGATCCGGATCACCACCAGAATTTAATCACTTGTTCCTTGGGTCATTACTAATAGCTCCACAAAGTTTCGTCCAAATCACTTGATTCGTTTTTGAGCTATCCTCCTGGTTCCGGTTCGTGATCCGGATCACCCCCAGAATTTAATCACTTCTTCCTTGGGTCATTATCAACAAACCCACAAAGTTTTGTCCAAAAATGTTTAGTTTTTGAGTTATGCTGCTGACAAACAGACAGAAAAACAGACAGACAAACCAACGCGACCGAAAACATTACCTCCTTGGTGGAGGTAATTAGCTAATGTTGTTTTTATGCCCTGATGGAACAGACATCTAGGGGCTGTGACAATGTAGTTTAATGATGATATTAAACTACCAATTATGGTAATATTGCTTATTATGTTATGTTGATGTGATATAACTAAATATATATTTATATCCCCGAAACGCGGAGCGTCGGGGATGTAATGGTTTTGCGTGCGCCTCCGCCGCGTCCGCCGCCGCCGCCGCCGCCGCCGCGTAAGGTCTTTCGTGTTAACGCGATAACTTTTGAACGGATGTTTGGATTTGTCCCAGATTTTTTGGGTGAATGCTCTAGGGCAGGTTCATGAACTGATTCGAGTTTGGAGGTCAACACTTTCAAGATGGCTGAATTCAAGATGGCCGAATTTTTGTTTGGTCCATAACTTCTGACCGGGTGGATGGATTTGTCCCAGATTTGGTGTGTGAATGCTCTAGGGTAGGTTCATGAACTGCTTCGAGTTGGGAGGTCAACACTTTCAAGATGGCTGAATTCAAGATGGCCGAATTTTTGTTTGGTCCATAACTTCTGACCGGGTGGATGGATTTGTCCCAGATTTTGTGTGTGAATGCTCTAGGTTAGGTTCATGAACTGATTCGAGTTTGGAGGTCAACACTTTCAAGATGGCTGAATTCAAGATGGCCGAATTATTGTTTGGCCCAGATTTTGTGTGTGAATGCTCTAGGGTAGGTTCATGAACTGATTCGAGTTTGGACGACAACACTTTCAAAATGGCGGAATTTTCATTTGGCCCATAACTTCTGACTGGGTGGATTGATTTGCCCGGTAACACCTTATTTTAATGGTTCACCATTTCAGTGAATCTACCATATTAGGTACAGTGTAATAACCAATGTAACAATATTTAATACCATGTAATACTAGTGTAATACCAGTGTAACAATATGCAATATCAGGTACCGTGTAATAACGAGTGTAACAGTATGCAATACCATGTAATATAGTGTAATACCAGTGTAACAATATGCAATACCATGTAATACCACTTACGCACAAACACATGATGTAAGTAAAAAAATTACATTGTATTAAATATTGTTACACTGGTTATTACACTGTACCTAATGTGGTATATCCACTGAACCATTAAAACAGTATTACCATTTGCCCCATTTTTTGCTTCATTTTCACAATAGTCGTTTGGTTTTAAGCCTATGCACGTCATGTCACGTCTGTATGTATCATATACGTTTACGAAATGGTGGACGGGAGTGGTAGGAATGATGGGGGACTGGAAGCGTCGCGTTTCGGGGATATACCTTAAGCAGTCGAAGGCGACTGCACAGGCAGTCTAGTTTTATACTGTTTTCTAAACTGAAGCAGGTTAGCTGATATGATTACTATACAAACTATCTTAAAATGCTAATTATGGTACAAAATGAAATGATTAACTACGACTCTAGTCTTACTCAACAAAAGTAGGTTAACAAAGATACTAATAAGGTTAATTATTTTAAGATGTTTTATTGGACTGTCTGTTAGGCTATTTCAGTTTTCAATGCTATATGCAGTAACTCAGAGTAGATGGTTTATGCTAAATATGCTAGCACTCAGCACACACAGCATTTTTAGCATTTTCTTTGGGAATGCAGTCTCGTTATAACTTAGGAAATTCCATGCTGCCTTGTCCAATCGTTCCAATGTGAAAGACCTCATGGAAACACTATACTTGTGTGCAGTTTGTACCATTGTACCAAATTAAATGAACTTCTGACAACATCTGAACATCAAATATTATCTTATTGTGATGCATTGTAAAATACATTGTACAATTTCTTAGATTTTTTATTTTATTTTATTATTTATTTGAAATAGGTCTATATGTATATCCCCGAAACGCGGATCGTCGGGGATGTAATGGTTTTGCGTGCACCGCCGCCGCGTCCGCCGCGTCCGTGTCCGCGTCCGCCGCCGCCACTGCCGCCGCGTAAGGTCTTTCGTGTTAACGCGATAACTTTTGAACGGATGTTTGGATTTGTCCCAGATTTTTTGGGTGAATGCTCTAGGGCAGGTTCATGAACTGATTCGAGTTTGGAGGTCAACACTTTCAAGATGGCTGAATTCAAGATGGCCGGATTTTTGTTTGGCCCCTAACTTCTGACTGGGTGGATGGATTTCTCCCAGATTTGGTGTGTTAATGCTCTAGGGTGGGTTCATGAACTTATTCGAGTTTGGAGGCCAACACTTTCAAGATGGCTGAATTGAAGATGGCCGAATGTTTGTTTGGCTCATAACTTCTGACCAGTCGGATGGATTTCTCCCAGATTTGGTGTGTTAATGCTCTAGGGTAGGTTCATGAACTGATTTGAGTTTGGAGGTCAACAGTTTCAAAATGGCAGAATTTTTATTTGGCCCATAACTTCTGACTGGGTGGATTGATTTGCCCGGTACTACCTTATTTTAACAGTTCACCATATCAGTGAATCTACCATATTATTTAGGTACAGTGTAACAATATTTAATACCATGTAATACTAGTGTAATACCAGTGTAACAATATGCAATATCAGGTACAGTGTAGTAACCAATGTACAATATTTAATACCATGTAATACTAGTGTAATACCAGTGTAACAATATACAATACCATGTAATACCACTTACACTAAAATACATGCTGTAGTACAAAATTGGTACATGCTGTTACACTGGTATTGCATGGTATTAAATATTGTTACAATGGTTATTACACTGTACCTAATGTGGTATATTCACTGTAATAGTGAACCATTAAAACAGTGTTACCATTTGCCCCATTTTTTGCTTCATTTTCACAATAGTCATTTGGTTTTAAGCCTATGCACGTCATTGATCTATGTATAGATATTAAATATATTTCTTTAATATTTTGTATTTATCATATACGTTTATGAAAAGGTGGACGGGAGTGGTAGGAATGATGGGGGACTGGAAGCGTTGCGTTTCGGGGATATACCTTAAGCAGTCGAAGGCGACTGCACAGGCAGTCTAGTTTACATTTGAGATTGAAGTGGATTAAGAGAATAGATTCATTAGAATAGAGGGGGCTGTTTTCCAGCAGGGGCCATTTTACTATTTTGCTTGAAAATAAAAATAGAACACACTGAAAATAGTCCTCACAGGAAGCACAAGAGTCCTTATAGGAAGCACAAGTCTCTTTCCTTTTTTTTGTGGGTATATCAAACAGTTCGGTCCGGTTTGACGTATTCAGACCTAAAGGTCTTGGCCTTAGCTGAAGCTGCCTCCTTGTCTGATGGTGACTCTGCCTATGTCTCTGATGTTGATCCTGCCCCTGTCCCTGATGGTGACCCTGTCTCTGTCCCTGATGGTAACCCTGCCTCTGCCCCTGATGGTGACCCTGCCTCTGTTCCTGATGGTGACCCTGACTGTACTCCGGATGTTGATCCTGCCTCTGTTCCTGATGGTGACCCTGCCTCTGTCCCTGATGGTGACCCTGTCTCTGTCTCTGATGTTGATGATGCCTCTACCCCTGGTGCTGAAAAACCCATGTGTCATGGAGCTCCCTATTAACCTTCAGAGGTTTTACAGAAAAGTATTGGTTTTGTCCTTGAACAAGATATGACCATGCTTGGGGCATTTAAAGTGATGGTTCGGAGTAGTTTTCTGCCATGGTGCTGAAGCTGCCTCCTTGTCTGATGGTGACTCAGTCTATGTCCCTGATGTTGATCCTGCCCCTGATGGCAAAGCTTTAGCAGGACAGAATCTATTCAGCTTGAGTTGATAATAATAAACTCCAGCACTATTTCCAAACTTCCAAATGCTTAGTTTGGTGAATAGAGACCATATTTGTACTACTGTAGAAGTTTGGTGTCATGACATGTTAATTTTCTGAGGTAGGTTTGGAGATGTATGTGAATGCCCAATAGCACTTAAGCCAAGCTATTCGGAATAGTCATACAGTCTCGGTAACTCTGCTAATGTTCGCCCAAGCCAGAAAACACTTTGGGTGGACTACTGGATGGATGTCACGGTTCAAATGGCATTAGGGTGAATCTACTCTGAACCATCGCTTTAGTGTCACACCTGATCCGTCAGCTGTGCACCATGTTTAATCAAAAAAAAAATATGAGATGCTCTTGTGGAGAGCCTACTTGAAGGCGACTGTGGAGGTGACATATCAATAAGCATCATGAAGCTGTACAAGGCTGCTGGACGCAGCAGCCTTCTCAGCACACGACTGAAAGGCTTATTATGCGAGAACAGCCAATGGATGAAAGCGTGGATACTTTTTAGTCATGTAGGCTACGAAATTTACAAGATCAAGGACATTTACTGGAAAAAGTAACGTCAGTATTACAGTATGTGGATGTTATTCTACCTTATGTTTATTTTGAGTATGCATATTTTGTTTGTTTACATTTTTTACATTTAAAAGTTTGAGTCAGACCAAAACAAGATCACAGCACACACCAACACTTCAGCCATGATATTTATGGAAAGCAATGCCAATTCTATGTTGAACTCATTTTACCTAATGTTTATGTTGAGGATGCTACAGTATGTGTGTGTGTTTTACATTTCAATATGATGAAAAGTATTCTGGTAAAATAGAATTTTATACAGAATAGCAGTCTGTCATTTTAATTAACATTATTTTTTGTATAACAAACAAAAGACATTTAATTTCACTATTTGTGTAGTTCATGTATGAAATTTGCAGTTCAAATGTTTGCATTAAAGGAATTGAAATTTGTAATACTGTAGGCTATGTATTTGTCATTATTATAATAGCTAAAAACTTCGTAGTTAGACAATTGGATTGAACACATAGGAAATGCAGAGGATAAGGATAGATTGCATTCTCACAGAAAATGCTGGAAGCGGGCTTGCCTTTTGGGGCAGAGATGAAACAAAGTACTATTGAGAAAACAAAACTAAAAGAAATGTTGGGAAAAAAAATCCATCCACCCAGTCAGAAGTTATGGGCCAAACAATTCATTCAAATCATGTGTATGTTGTGTGTATGTGGCAGCTATGTATGTCCAAGACAAATTTCCTTCGGGACTATTAAAAAGAATCTTGAATCTTGAATCTTGAATTCAGCCATCTTGGATTCAGCCATCGTGAAAGTGTTGTAGCTCTGCGTTTTGGGGATATACTAAATGACATACACAGTATTTTAAGTTGGCTAAGGAACACTGCATATGATATAATTTTGAAAATCAACATGGGTCCGAGTGGGATTCGAACCCACAACCTCCATATCTGTAATCCAGGACCTTTGCCATTCATACTAAATGACATACATGGTATTTGAAGTTGGCTAAGGAACACTGCATATATAATTTTGAAAATCAACATGGGTTCGAGTGGGATTCGAACTCCCAACCTCCATATCTCTAATCCAGCACCTTTGTCATTGATACTAAATGACATACATGGTATTTTTTTTAAATTGGATAAGGAACACTGCATATGATATAATTTTGAAAATCAACATGAGTCCGAGTGGGATTCAAGCTCCCAACCTCCATATTGCAGGACTATTACCATTGGGCCAAGCAGCTGCCTATGAAAAGCATTACAGCAAGACAATATTACATTGCATTGAAGAGCTGAACAATAGACTTCTAGAACTACAGAGCAGTTGCTCGTTAAGAATAGAAAGTTGAGAGAAAGTGACAGCTGAGATGGAACCCTATATTGGCTGCACCTGTTCTGATTGACTGAATGGCAGTTAGTATGGTGCTCTAAGGCAGAGGGCAGAATCAGAAACAGTTTTTTTGTCTTTAGCTTGATGTTGCTAAAAAAAACTAAAAGGAATTGGCACGTGTCCTGCTTACAGATCGGAGTCATACGTTTGATCTCTCTAACAGTCTCTGAATGAAGTTTATAGGTTAAACGGTTCAGTCACAAATAGACCTCTTGTGGGACATGCGCTGACCTCTTGAAAAAGGCACTTCAAGCCTCAATGGGAAAACCAATGTAAAAGCCCTGTCGTTTTTACACACCTGCCATTTAAAAAGTAATGGGAGTTGGGAGATAAAACTTTGACAATTTGGAGACATCCCATAGAGCTCGCTAACAATGCGTCAACTAAACTTCTAGGTGAAAGTGTTGATGTTTTATGAACGAAAAAGCCTCCTACACTCTGATCTTTAGAGTGGCGGAACCTTGGTTCATGAAGGTTCTACCATTGTTTTCAATGGGGACCCAAACTTGCAGAAAATCGCCAAAAAAAAAGCGAAACGGAAAAGCGACAAGAGACACGGACACGCTATAGCAGAACAAATGATCTCCAAGCCGAGCCGGTCGTTTTAGTGTTTGAACGGTGTCTCTATCTGGAAAGGCCTAGGAGGAGATCCATTTTCTATTTTTACCGCCCTGCACAAGAGAATAAAGCAAGCAAGCAAGCATAAACTTTACTTAGAGATTATTAGAATCTGGCCTTGCTCTGCAAGCCCGCTGAAATATCCAGTCACTGTTATTTGCTGCAACAATAGAGGTCAGACGAAATATGAACAGTACAATAGTAAAGTGCATTGCAAATACTGAAGTCATCTGTGCGTTACTGGCAGTTATTACGTTATGGGCATCGTTATTACATTATCAAAGCTTTTTTTTAGTGTAAGGCCCATAACGTGATAACATGCCCATAACGTAATAACTTATTACGTTATGGGCAGAACGTTATTACGTTATGGGTAAGGAATTTTTATTACGTTATGGGCAAGTTATTACGTTATGGGTTTTATTACGCCCAAATTATTACGTTATGGGCAGTTATTACGTTATGGGCAGTTATTACGTTTTGGGTTCTTACAGGGTCTTTCTCTCCCTCTCTTTCTCGCTCTCTCTCTATCTCAAGGGAGCCGAGTGATTCGAGTGGGCTATTCGTACATTAGGGCCGTGGGATTTCGGTGAGTTCGAACTATTTGTTCAGGGAGATACTGATGCAGGCTTATCTCCAACAGGAGGTGTATGGAGGAGTGATCACAATGACACTGATGCAAAGGCAAACTAAATAGACTGGCAATGAGATACTGAGTCATACAGACAAGACATTGTGATTTGAAAATTTTGGAAAAACTATTGCAAAACTCTCAGTACTTCTCAGAGAAAACAATTCCCTGCAAAACAACAGTAAAAGCAAGTGAAAGCCCAAGACACAAAGTCATATCGTTTGACTTTTTAAATTCCTTTTTCTTATTTCTGAAGGCATATTTAGGTCAACGAAAAGTAGCACATTCAGCAAGCTTATCCTCCAGCCCTGGTTCCTGTTCAATAAGTTGTCAGTAAGATGGATGTAATTTTCCAAATTAGTGAAGTCCTTTTGGAACTTGTGGTGGACAGTAATTGGTTTTGTACAGTGTTGCCAGATTGGGTGGTTTCCCACCCAATTGGGCTGCTCAGGATGACTGTCTGCAGGTAAAAATGGCATTTAGCAGGAAATAAACGCCCAATTTTGTGCCATAGAAATCAATAGAATTGGGAGGAATTTAGTGCTTCCAGGCGGGTTTGGGGCATTTCTTCGGGCTGGAAATGCTCATCTGGCAACCCTGGTTGTGTACCCCTGATGAAATAAACAGAAGCATATTGCTATGAAAGTGGCACACACACAGATGCTGTCTGTTGATTGAGGCGATACTGCAGAATCTGATAGAAATTAGTCCAGAGGCAAAACAATCGTTGCCTTGCTTTGAGGCAGACTGGCATGCTAGACACAGTTTATAATGCACCTGTTATATTACCTTTTTAATACCTACCTCCTGCGCCATGTGATACTTTTTCGAATGATAGCAGCCAGGTAGAGAGGGTTTGGCAATTATGTGACATCACATCGGCCTTTACCAGACTTTAAAGAACTGTATTACCTGAAAATCGGAGAAGTTTCCAAACAAGCAATCCACGTTATGAGTGGCATAGCCTGTGGGACCGAAATCCTATCTTGTCAGTTGATTTGTGGTAGCCAGAGGCAACTTCATGTTTGCTTAAATAACCCCCTGACAACCCATTAATCAATATTTTGGCTGTTGTCACCCTCGAAATTTTTGATTTGTAAAAAATTACAACAAAAACTAGCTGGCCGAGTGACGTCACTTCAATGCAAAGTCAATGGGGCAGAATGCAGCTAGCGTGTAAACCTGGTGTACTCTTCACATAAACAATGAAATGATAACAGTATTCCTGAAAATAGACTACAGATTATATAATATAATTATAGGCCTACTTACAGCAGATGTTGAGCCCTGCAAGCGACTGTCAGCTCTTGACCTTTTTAGCTGGTAGAGGTCCAAGCCCCCCACAGTCCCTTCAGTTGCCTGAGGACTCAGCACTGCCAGCACCTTTTCCTCCTCAGGAGAGAGAGAGTAAAGAGGCAGACTGATGCTGCTACCAGTCTGGGCACTCTCGCTCCTGAGAGCGGTAGCCTTCTTCTTGACCGTGGTGCAATAGTCCCTCTCAGGGCCGGATTAAGGTGGCCGGGACCCCTAGGCTATAGGTTGCTGTGCCCCCCCTCCAGAAGGCACATTTCACAACAAAGTATATAGATGGTGTCATAATCACAAGATAGTATTTAAGGACAACATGTCTACCAACTGTACTGAAGACAACAGATAGGCCCTACATTTTTTCAATTTTGCATCTTGTTACAGTTCTGCAATTTTTCACTTTTGGCCTGGCAAGTCCCTGGCAAGTGGGGGCCCCTAGGCTGCAGTCATATCTAGCCTGTGCGTTAGTCCTGCCCTGCCTCCACTTGATGTGGACCTCGTCTGCTCTTCTATTGATGCCCAGGACCACGGCATTAACCCTGCTTGTTACCTCCACTCATGCTGGGTCTTTTTGGTGACTGAGGTCTTGAACGGTGAAAACAGGATAATCCTCTTGTCAAAGACCTCAGCCACTAATGGGGTGAGCTCGGAGGGTGAAAAATGCGGTTTGCGTGCTCTTTTTGCAGCCATGTTTTAGTGAAATGTCGAAGCGAAGTTTAACACTGGCAGGGTTTAAATAATGGGCATTGCCAGGTGTTTTCAATATGTGAATCAAGACAGATCAGTCATCAGTAGTGGCCACACAGGCAACAAAGAAGAAACCGAAAAAGCAACATTAACCGGGCAAGTAGACCGGCCGCGACGAGATTCAAGCGACAGAGAATCGCTTCTGTGCAGCAAGAGCGATACGGGTAATTGAAGCGACTAGAGTATGTCAGTAAAAAGCAGAATGTAGGCATTCCAACATTTCCATTGGCTGTGGTGTCTGTCACTGAACTGCGTCAGAGCTAATTTGCATAATATTCCCAGGAGTTCAACAACAAACTGTAGCACGAATCGCTCACTCAATACAAAATCAATTACTTCCGTCGCTCACCTCGCTCAGGTCGCGCCCGGTGTATTCGTGCGGTAAAAATTACTTGTTTGTCATGACATTCAGTTGGGCATGAAATGGAACTACATTCATAATCAGAATGTTCATGTGCCATGTTTTCTTGGTAGTCCTAATTGCTGACCTTGGCACTGATGCTGCCTTCATTTTGCATACATCATGCCTATGTTGAGTTACGCCCTACATTTCCCAAGTCTGGCCCTTCTAGACTTTGCCAACATTTTGAATGGAAGTGAATGGAGAGAGCCAAGCTAAAACCTGATTTAATTTGCTCTGTATTTAACATATGACTACAATGCGCGTCTCACATCTCCAAGGTGTATTCCTAACAATTATGTATTTTAGAACGCACACATTACTTGATAAGTAAGGTCAACAGTCACATTATTGGTTGTCATTATTTTGAGGGGCAGCTAACCACTGTAGAGTGTTCCAGGGGAAGATAGTTTTGTTTTGGAAGATAGTTTTCATCTGTCCATTAGATCCTATAGTCAAAGTCGACTCGATCTTAGGGGCTTTGAAGTGTCCAGAAGGGGAAGAGACTTAGGTAGTCTAGTTCACTGTTAAGCACTGTGGGAGTAGCAAAGGATATGGTGTGCCAAAGGGAGAATCAGAGACATAATCCACCAAGTTTTTACTCAGCATAGATCTGCATATCCCATTCCAGCAAATATACAGTGTGCCCTTTCTGCTAGCACCATTTTAATATGAAATGTACAGATGCACCCCTTTCTCTTGTTTTCTTCCCTCAAGGTCTAGTCAGTCTTTGTTATCTTTCTCTAGCCTCTTGCATAAGGCCAGAAAGGAAGCAGCAGTGCATTAAAGATACAGAATTGTTTTCATGAGGACCATTTCCTATTTTTCTCTTCAAACTATTTCCTTTAAAAAAAAAAATCAGACTAGCGAGGGACATGCTGTACTAAATTCATTGGTCAACTTTTTTGTATTCATGAATTGTGAATAAAAATGTCCTTAGACTAAGTTTTAACACTGTCTTTGCAAACATCTTTGTCTCTTTCCTGTTTAAAATAACTCTCAAAGGATGTCAGGAAGGTTGAAGGTCATGTGTGTAAGTTCTAAGGAGGCTGAATAAGTAACTTACTAAAAATGCAAATGATGTTGGGTATTCATTTTTAAGAATGCATAAAAAATGCTCATGCATATTGTAATTCTGTTCATAAATGTTCTAAAAGTCAACCAGTGAAATATTAAAAACTCTTTTCCGAAGGACTATTTTATTAGTGAACCCTTTTTAAGCGTTCACTAAGAAATACACAGCCTTTGATTAATAATTGCCAACCGTATATATTCATATATCATGTAACATTATGTAAATAGGGTCATTTAGGTTAGATAAATAACTAGAAGTTTGATGATGATACAGTTTCCCTCCCTTCAATGCATATATTTAAATGAATTTAATTGTTGGTGGGTAGGCTGCAGATAACAAAGAACCTTGATAATACTGTTGCACAAGACAATATCCGCAATTATAGCTGTGATGTAATGTCTGTAGATGGCTCTGGTTCACATGCATTCTGCTTTCTTTGATGGTGACCTATTATTGTTGCTCTTTAGAAGTTTCCAAAATGAATGCCATCTAAAACGGATGAAAATATGAATAATTTTTTAATCACTGTCATCAACCATACACTGTCTTCGTGCGCTGCACTGTACCATTAGTAAGGTCTTCAAGACATGGCCACTGGCAGCTTTCGCTGGGCCCAGGACAAAGTCATCTGAAAGGGCCCCCTACCCTCATGTAGTGCCTTTCCCCTTGGTGCATGAGGCCACTTGCCACTGCCCCTCAGCCTGCCCTTCTGATGCATGTGGTGCTATGTGGTGATATGTCCTATGCCTCTTCATTCCTGTAGCCTATGTAAATTCACTTTCCATCTGTAATTCACTTAACGACTGCAAACCTTTCATGTTCAGTATGCTTCATTTGAGCTTTTAAAGCACAAATTACTGCATGTGATGACATTTCGCGTCTCTCTCTCTCACGCGCACGCGCACACACACACACACACACACACACACACACACACACACACACACACACACACATATTTAGTGTAGACAGCGAGCATGCAATCCATATACTTACTCTGTCTCTGGTGAGACCAAGATTTTAAAAAGTTAGTGTTAGATGGTGTCAAGCATGTGTAATGGTAAAAAAAAAGATTTTTACAAAGAAAAGTGTCCCATCCATACAATGAAATGAAAGTGAGGCTGACAAAGGTTGGGGCTGCATGAATGCCATCAGCATTGGAAAGCTGAATTTCACCAAAAGACACATGCATGTCAACATGTAGGCCTACTCTGACTACTGAGGCAGATCAGGATCCAGCTATGAGATTTTAACATCGGGTGTACTCACTTTTGTGAGGTACATTTTGAGACATTAATGGCTGTATTTCAAATTATTTTGAGTGAACAATTAATTGAAGCGGCTGTATAAGCTCCACACTGGCTAATGTTTGCTATTTCAAAGTGAAATGTATTGTGTTGTCCCATGAAAAGATATACGCACTAATCTGAAGAAATGTGTAGGGTGAAGTCACTTCTGTGGCATGCTGTACTACAGCAGGCATACAGTATCAGTTTAAAGCAAACTGTGTCTGTGTGTCTCTGTGTGTGTATGTTTGTGTGAGTGAGTGAGTGAGTGAGTGAGTGAGTGAGTGAGTGAGTGAGTGAGTGAGTGAGTGAGTGAGTGAGTGAGTGAGTGTGTGTGTGTGAGAGTGTGTGTGTGTGTGTGTGTGTGTGTGTGTGTGTGTGTGTGTGTGTGTGTGTGTGTGAGAGAGAGAGAGATCTTCGATATAAGCACTACAGGCCATCTGTTGAACAATCTGTGGTCTTTGTCGTAGTAATGAGTTATGTAGTATGTTTGAACACACTTATTGTCTCATTAAATAGATGGTCGGGCCCGGGAAAAATTCTTCTGAAAGACCCCTGACCCAATAGGCTACATGTATAATGTAATGAGGACCCAATTCTGGGGTCCCTGTCTCCTTGTGACCAGGACAGTTGACCCCTTTGTTCTGCCCTGTTGGTTTCCCTGTCTCTGAACTTAAAAAAATATATATAAACAATGTCACGCCACACAAAAACACGAATGCATTAGGAAAGACATGAAAGCATTAGAGAAGTACACCAGTGCAAACTCATTGGCAATTTATTACAGACATGTTGAGTAAATGAACATCCATATAATACACTGCTCTGCAACCAGAACAGCCACGTAAAATATGTGGTAGACCAGAAGTGTGTGTGTGTGTGTGTGTGTGTGTGTGTGTGCGTGTGCGTGTGCGTGTGTGTGCTTTTGTTCCTTTGTGGTTTACTATATGAAGGTGTGTACTGCTGGGCTTTAGTGTCTGTCTTCCCCACTGACTTATATACGTTGTCTTCCCTGTGTGAGTCTGAATGTGAATATGCTCATTTGGCTGCTCTGCATACAGTGGTAACTGTGGAGATACTGCTCTCTCAAGCCTCTGGTGGAAATGTACTTTGTTCCCTACAGCCTGCATCAGTTCTCAGTCAAATTAGACACGATAATGATGCCACTGGCTTACTATCACATAAAACTCAATTCGTACTGTCTTCTTTTATCACTTCATTTCCCCTGTTGAGGCCAAGGATTTCTGAGTTGTTAAGACCTGTGGTGTTGCAAATCACATAATTTACGATGAAATATTCTCTCTGGCATGCAAATGGGAAGTTTTTTCCCTTTCCGTTTTATTTTATTCCATGCCAAATGTATAGAGATCTTGGTTCATTTCCTACAACATAGCAATATGAATATTCATCAGATTAAAAACATGCAGCCCTCATTTTAAAATCACTTGTCCTTTTTCCAGCAATGCTACACACTTCACAGACTACAAAATGCAACCGAACCATAGATCCTACTTTTTTGTTGTTGTTGGTTAGCATCTGAGATTTTTATGCTAAAGGTGCACACTCTCACAACTCTCCTTTCGGACATAAATACTCAGATGAACATAACAAGGATCAACGTACATTGATTGAACTTTCTTTTTCCCTCCATTTCTTCACAGATAAGGACTAGGCCTAGCAAAATACCACATCTTACATAATGGTATTTGGTAAGTAATATTTTTTAAAAATCACGAAGACAACAGCATCAATCCATATTGTTTGTGCGTGCGTGCATGGGTGTACTGTACACTGTATGCACATGTATTTGGCCACAACCCAAACCAACCCTAGAGAAGTCCCTTGATGGCTGCTACTCCAGGATGCTGCGTGCAGTGCTTAACATCAGTAAGAGTGCACATGTAACCAACGAAATCCTATACGAGGGAATACCAAGGGTGAGCGAGAAGATAGCTGTAAGGAGAATGAGACTGCCAGCCAGGAAACTGGTGCTATGGGAACCATCACATGGGTGCCGGTTAAGAGGACGTCCCACACTAAGATTTGTGGACATACTCAGGAAGGATGCCGGAGCCCTGAGTACCAGCGAACTGAAACGATGTATGGAGAATCGGGATGACTGGAAGCGACGATGGAAGGCTCGTCTGAGGACGACCTAGAGAGAGAGACAAATAAGCACTCTTGCCTGATCACAGACTTGCAATCGCGATTCGATTTGAACGCCGCCGAAGGTGTTGCGTCACTAAGAGGGCACAGCCTGGCTAAAAGCACTCCCACCTGTCTAATTTCTATACCTAGCCTGGATGTTTTTTTTCCTTTTGTACAAAGTGGACTCACCTGTTATATGGAAGATGCCAAAGCATCCTCATTTTAAAAGTGTTTCCCTCTTCTCTTATTCCTCTTTCCATGTTTATGCAGCCTGAAAGATGCATCGCCATTCAGATACTGGGTGAATGCAACCATCTCATGCATTTTGCTGTAGAACATTGTGCAAAATTTGTTTATATAAACTTGTGCCATTCTGTCTTTCGTCTGTATGAACTCGTGACCCTTGAATCGATAGTGCTGTGCTCTGGGGTACAGAATATAGGACTGTGCTCTCTGTCTCTTTTCTTTGCCAGATAACTTGTTCTGACGGTCACTAAGGGATTTCACTACAGTGCAGTTGTGGACTGCGTACTTAAGTCTTATGTCTTTTTATTTTAAATTTTAATTTTCTTTTAGAATTTTAAAATATGTACTTTTTTTGTGATTCACTGTTTTCAAATATGCGAACAAAATCCTAAGAAGGGAAACAGAAATATGTATTTTAAAGATGATGACGATGATGATTTTTAACGTTATTGTCTGTTTTGAATGTAAACATCCTCATCCACTGTTTGACTGCTCTTTTGGTCTCGCCATGTCTGTGAATGTACTTGCTTGTCTTTTAGGGTATGTGTAAGTGTACTTTTTGTGTGCATGTCTGAGTATACAGTATGTTTAGCATTTGTACTTTCCTCAGAACTACAGCTGTCATGAAGCATCTGTTTATAACGCTACAGTAGGCTGATGTCCCTATTTGAGATTGTGAGCTCCAACCCCTGGGGTCACACTAAGGAAGCAAACAGCTGGACCTTCACACACATCCGAAGAACAGGATGGTTATCCAAACTTACATGCTTGCTATTATATATATATATACTGGTGTTAGCGCTTGATGTAATTGCTCAAGTCAAGCCACTGGTAATTTCAAAGCTGAGAAATCTACACACTCAGTTGATATCCAGCGAAAGGTTGCCACATGTGTGCCAGTTTGTTTAACTGTCTCTGATTGGGGGAAATAATGTTTTAAAGTAAGTGCTAATGGTTGCAAATAGTACAACTTGTGCATTTCAATCAAACATCATCGAAGAATTATCATTCCCTTCCAGAGAATTTCATTCTAAGTTTGTACAGATGAAAACTTTCCACTTCATAGCCATGCCTGTTTTTGTTAGTCTAGTGGCTAGACTCTAGCCAATTATTCATTGATTCCAGTCTTCCAGACCTTTATCCCCAAGGATTTCTTTCAGGTGGAATTTGGGTGTGAGGTTAAAGCCAGGCTAGCGTTGAAATCTGCGAAGCCTTTGCAAGCATCTTGCTAGCCTCCTAAGCAGTTTGTGTGTGTGCGTGTGCATGTGCGTTTGCGCGTGCGCACGCGCGCCTCTCAGTGGGTGTGTTACCTCAGTGATGCTAATTTAGAAGCAAACTGTACTCTCCAGCAGAATGGGAGAGTGGATAATATAGGCCTATTTCCCTGGGCAACACATATCTCTGCAATCTTAGAGATAAGGATTTGTTGCACACCTACCTTGGAAGATTATCAATTACTTGCAAACATAATGCCACACTTTTTTCAGGGACACTGACAAACAGCAAAGGGATCTCCATGGTTACCCATGCAAAATTCCCACCATTTGTAGAAATAATGGAACGCTTATCATCTGACACATATCATCACAATCAACATTAATAAACGCTGGCTATAGCTAATTTGGGGAGTTTGACGGCTTTAAAGGCTGCCCATTAGTCGTGACGCAGTGCAGTATGTGTAAGGCATCGTCTGAACGGGTTTTAATTAGACACGGCATTTTGCACGGTCAGGTCAAAGATGTTAATGGAAAGATCGCTCATATGAAATCTTTATTAACCCATGAAATTATGCAATCTGCTCAGAACCATTCTGAAAAAAGGCAATCTTTTTCCTCAGCTCTGTGGTATAGTTATATTGAAGAGGCAGCATTACAGAGGGAGAGGGCAGGAATGCCTTTAAAGGACCTTTTCACACCAGCACTGAAGCTTTTTTACCCACGGCGAAAATGATACAGGCTCAGTGCCCCATGGCACTTGGAAAATTCAACTCGAGCAGAATTTTCATGGCGACTGCCGGCGATGTCCCATTAACATACCACTGCTTAAGTAGCCTACGTTAGCACAGAGTTAAGTAGTTTGCCAATATTCCACTGCATATAAAACATGGAGAGAGAGAGAGAGAGTCTGATTCATAAAAAAAAGATAATATACACTGTAAAACCTTATAAGTTGAGTTTACTTACAAAAACCCAGAAAAGTGGTTGCCCTAGAAAAACTAAGTAATTATGAGTGATTAAACTTACAATCTTTTGTGACCTCAACTGTTGTATATACTCATTATATGTAAAAGTTTAAGTTAAATGTACTTAAGTCCAAATTGATTAAACCTACCATCTTCCACAGTAGTAACTGTTATCTATAGTTATTGTATGCAAAATTCCCAGTTTAATGTACTAAATTCCCAGTCGATTAAACTTACCATCATTCGTAAGATTAACTGTAATGAATTATTTTATTTAAAATTTGCAGTTAAATGTATTAAATTTTAAGTTGATCAAACTGAAAGTCTTCTGTAATATACTACCATGATCCCGCCCCTCCATTCATCACCACAAAAGAGGTAGCTACCATGTTATTGTGGCACCTCCCATTCCTCACCATGACTGAGACAACTGTGGCATGGAACCAGTCCATCACACTGCTCTCTTGTAGTAATAGACCAAACTATCCATAACCACTGAGAAATTCAAGTTTCTGCAGTATGAGCAATATTATTACCATTTAATTATTGTAATCTCATTGATGATAGTACATTAACCAGTGTGCATAGAATACTCTAGGTGAGCATAATTAGACAATCCTGAAATGTCAAGTAAGCAACACTCCAAAAAGGATACCTGCTACCACAATACTCACTACCAACTAAATACCTAGTCAGCCAACAAACCAGTCCACCAGCCAACCAAAAGAGTCAGTTGTCAGCTAGCCAGCCAAAGAGCCGGCTAACCAACTAACACTCAGTTAGTCAGCCAACTAACCAACAAACAAGTCAGTTGTATGGCTAGCCAGCTAACAAACCAGCCATACAGTCAACCAAAAGAGTCAGTTAGCCAGCCAACCAGCTGGCCAACAAACAGTCAGTTGGTCGGTCAGTTAGCTCACTAACCAACAAGCCGGACAGAGAGCCAGCGAACCAGTCATTTAGGCAAGCAACTCAAGCATTGTGACAGTCTGAGTTTTTATAGAGGTGAAAGTTAACCATGTGACCAGAGTAATCAGGCATGTGGCAGCTGCAGGTAGTAATTCAATGAACTTGTAACAGTCCTATGTACTCAAGTGAGGGCAGGTACTAATTGACAGGTTGATTGGGCACTACCATTGTTCCTGGTTGATGGTAGGCAATGTCAATTATGTCATGCAGCATTTGACTTTCAATTGTGCAATGGCACTTCACAAGATAGCCTAATTTTACTAGGTGGCAATATTCTGATTTAAAATTGGATGCTGCAGCGTGGCCATATTGTCAGTTGAAATTTGAAACGATCTGTTAACATGAAACACACTGCAGGAACACATTCAACTGCCCACATCTGGGTAGAGGCCAGTTGGTGCAGCCTGAAGAAAAAGAGGCGGGGTCATAACCAAAACTTATGAATTTAATCCATTCAACTAAAACATATTCATCTGAACAACTATTTCCTCAAATAAGTTGTCAATACTCAGTATTCTTCAGAAATGCCCTCAAACTTCTATTTTTTAGTGCATTTTAATTAGTCTTGGTAAGTACATTTGATGTCTGGGTTTACAGTGTACAGTATAACGTGCCTGAAATCACGATGTGGTTTTTGATTTGCTATTTAATTTGTCAGTCATAGCAATATTTAGACAAATAAAAAAATAATAAAAAAAAAACATTTGGCCATGCAGTGAAAAGACCAGCAAACTGCTGTTTTCATTTATGTTTTTGCCACAACATGGTAAATTCTCTCCTCTTACTTGGACAATGATAATACAGCAACCAGGACTTTTATAGTCTACACATCACACTTCACTTATTCTGAAGAGGTCAAATGTTTGCTCTGTAGAGGGCTTTTTGAATGGCAGAAGCCTGATGTTTCAGCATCCTGCCTGTTCAAGTAGCTGAACTTCAACTCACTGTTTTTTTCCATCCCGAGTAGCGATCCAATGATAGGAAGCAAATGTTCTGCCTGAATAGAGAGGAGTGGGATGAATAAAAGGCGGAAAGCGATGATAACAGCACTGCACCAGTAAACGGCTGCTCACGGCTGCTCTGAAGTGAAGTGGACGGATATGCACTTATCAACAGCAGACCACGATTTGTTCACCACAGTTGCTGCAACTGTTGTAGTACTTTTATTTTTTTTATTTTATTTTGCAAGAGGAATAATTCATCCGTTCAAGCCTCCAGAGACAGGCAAACGGAAGGAGTAGTAATTTAATTTCTCTCACCGCGTCCAAAACACTTTTAACTCTCCTGAAAGAATGTTTTAATTTCACTGAGGGAGTTCTCTCTTTGCAAAACATCACTCATTGGACTCACACATGGATTGCATATATTTATATGAAATCATCTGTGTGTGTGTGTGTGTGTGTGTGTGTGTGTGTGTGTTTCTACGTATTCTTGTGTGTGTGTGTGTGTGTGTGTGTGTGTGTGTGTGTGTGTGTGTGTGTGTGTGTGTGTGTGTGTGTGTGTGTGTGTGTGTGTGTGTGTGTGTGTGTGTGTGTGTGTTTATGCAAAGAGGGGTGGGAAAGTGTGGGGTTGTAGGGTCCCCCTCTCCTATTTTGAGTCCTTCATTCCCTTAGACAGGCTTTTCCATTTTGTATTTCTCTATGAAGTCATTCCTTTAAGCTCATATACTGTATGCCTGTCATCTTCAGAGCATAGCCAGAGTCAGATTGAACAAAGAACTAGACTTGACCCGGCATTGAAGTGATGAACCAGCATTGAAGTTTTGTAAGAAAATGGGGATGCTCTTCTATTAGATTTACCTCCTAACTTAACCTGGTTTACTCCTGAAGTAGCTTTGAAGTATAGGCCCCATGTCTTAGATTCATCATTATTGAGAGTATTAATAGCAGAGATGTGGACTTGTGACTTGTGACTTGGACTGACTTGTGACTTGAGTCAGAAATGACTCGACTTGAGACTTGACTTGCCAATATTAGGAATGACTTGTGACTTGACTCGACTTGTACGCTATTGACTCGAGACTTGACTTGACTTGACAGTTTTAGCTTGCAATGACTTGCAATAGCATTCCAAGTCGTCTGAATATATATATATATATATATATATATATATATATATATATATATATATATATATATATATTTATTTATTTATTTATTATTATTATTTTTTTCATTTGTGTGTGAAAGAAAGAAAAACTGAACGATTTACCCTTAAACAGTACCAGTAGGCCTACTATTTTTGTTTAGAACCCCTTACGAAAAGCGTCCATGGTTTTACTGTAACCATGGTTTTACTGTAGTAACCATGGTCTCTCCAAGTAGGCTACTCTGAACCTAGTATCACACATGTTTGCGGCCGTTTGTAGCTGTGGTGTAATGGTTAGGGAGTTGGACTGTAGATCAGAGTTGCAGGTTTGAATCCCACCCTTAGGCCTACCTCTCCCTATACCTCCATCCATGACTGAAGTGCTCTTTAGCAAGGCACCTATCCCCACATTGCTCCAAGGACTGTCACCAATATGTGCGTTGGATAAAAGAAGTGGTAACTAAGTGTAATATAATGAATAATTATAAATTGTGGTAAAACCATGGTTAGTTTTCAGAGTAAAAACGTGGTTCATTTTATACAAAAAAACATGCCGAACCATGCTAAAAAAAGCATGAAATCATGGTTGATTTTCGTAAGGGACATGACTGGCGAAGGGGGACATGAGGTAGGGTAGACTGCAGGCCCGTTGCGTTAAGGTACGCAATGTAGGCAGTTGCCTAGGGCCCCCGAGTAGGTGGGGCCCCCAAGGACGACAGGTTATGGACCATTGAGAGTTCTATTTACTCTCAATGTTATGGACCCAACAGCAATGACGATTTGAAATAGCTTTATAATAAGACAATGCCATCTTTATGAAGGGCTCTGCTGCGAGGGAAGCAACAGCGCCTCTCTAATACCCCCTGCTCGAGGGGGCCCCCCTTCCAATAGGTTTGCATCAGCGACATCGACGTGAACGTGTCAATTGCCAAAAGGTGCAACGACAAATGTAGTCAAAGTACCCCCATCTCGAGGGGCCCCACTTCCAATTTGTTCAACCGTCAAATCCAGCGCAAATACAAACTGAAGATGAAGCTACATAATCTCTCACTGGATGTTGCACAGACGCCAGTTTATTACATTTTTGGCTCAAGACAGTTGCTTTTAAAATAAAAGTTAATCTTGAAGGCGACGTATTGGCTACTCTCTGTACTGCAACCAAACTGTTCCACGCCAGTTGACATCGCACAGACAGCGAGATGTTTCATTTACAGCGTTATGTTTTCAAAAACATCTGTGAAGCATTAATCCATGTGCTGTAACAAGCACTGGGCAAACGTCGATTGTTCAATAACGCACCTTTTGTCGACACGGAACTGTTTTGGATGTGGACAAACGCAAGAAGAAACGAATGAACAATGTGCAATGCATATTACCAATATTTCGGATAACACGAGTCACAGGGATAGCTAAATTGTAGCCAAATGTCTTGCTATTACTATGGATTACACATTGGAATTTGGGACCATGATTGTGGAAACGTGTGGATTACAGTGAGAGGTTGGGATACATTCTGGAATACATTCTGCGGTCAAGACAACTCAAGGTAAGGGCACCGGGGTATTGGTCCCCTATAATTGACACAGTTGTCAACCACGGAGTAACGGCGTTTGTTCAGTGATCCTGGATCACTGAACAACCGCCTACGTTACTCCGTGGTGATCCTTGGTCGCTACAGAGTAGCCTATTTGTGTTTGCTGCGGTATTACTAACAACACAAACATTTTGATTGTATTTTCAAGTGCGTGATGGATGCAATACGAAAAAAAATCTCGTCGGGGAGACCCCCCCCCTGGCTTGGTTACAGAATTCTTGCTACCATATCACATCCCCCCAAACCCCCCACTGAGCCTGCTCATATGTTTTTCAGCCTTGAGTTTCTGGACTAGGCCTATTGTTGTATGAGTCAATAGTTGGTTTTGCACAAATGGAGCACCCTTGGTTAGATTTTAAAAGTGGTTGGAAATATTAGACCTTTCTTTATTTGTGATTGGCAATGCAGATCATGATTTTCGTGGTAGGGTCAAAAAATCTGATTGGGCAATATAGGCATACTCTCATGTGAGATAGGCCAGGTTAAACTGAACATTCAAGTAGCCAACTTCATGAGCGGAGCCTACTGAATGGAATGGGCTATGTTTGCCCAGGTCTTTCTTCATAAAGTTTATAAAATGAACTGTAGGGACAAGTTATCATAATAACTTGATTGCATTTCCTCACAGGAAATGCTGGTGTATGCTTGCTCTTTATGCATTCATTGCCCTTCATGTGTTGCCCTGCCACAACACTGTCTATAAGGTTTGTTCCATTTGATTTCTATGGTTTCTGTGACATTGTGTTGTAATGGTAGGCTATGTGACAATGACTGAAGTGCCATCCAAAAATTGTCTGGCCCATCCGAAACCCAAAATAGAAGTTCTGGCGCCGTGGCTACCCTGTCAGGTGCCCCCGCCCCACCGCTTGAAAAAAAAAACGCCCTAGGGCCCCGACAACCCCTTTGCCTAGGGCCCCCAAAATCCTAGAAACGGGCCTGGTAGACTGAGTACAGTTGGGTACACTTTTATTTTTGTCCCCTTCCATGCAGAAATTAGACTATTAAAAGGCCCTAAAAAGAAACTTGTTTTGGACAGAACATATTTTCAGGATGTGGGCAAATATATAATCAAGGAATTATATCTCTAGGATGTTTAATGTTTATGTAATTAATCAAACAAAAAAGGTGCACTTTTGTCCCAACTGTACCCTAGCGAAAAAACGGTGGGGTACAGTTGAGACATAGCAGAGTACAGTTGAGACACCATTCTAATCAATGGGAGGTAATAGCCATGGGAGCAAATAGCATGGCCGATATCAAAATACTGTACTCAACTGTACCCGTTAGCATCTTTACATTGGTTTTACATTATGAAATTAGCACTACAGGCTAGCGTCTAAACTGTCCCCTTCTGGCCAGATCACACATTGATAAAGATTTTAAAATGGTTTTAACTGTTATGATGTCAGAAAATATGTCTGCTTTTAGAGCACATACCATGGCTTGCAATCATGTAACTTATATCAAGAGGATAACTACTGGTCATTAGATATTCATTGTTGAAGGACCCTGGTGAGGTAAATCTGACCTGTCGAAAACAGCATTTTCCCAACATCTTTGGATCTGCGTTCCGTGCTGGTTTCAAATTTCCCATGATCTAAGAGGATATCGATGCGCATCTCTACAGCAAAAATTAGATCAGAGTTAGATTGTTACAAAGAGATATTTGGTTTGTCTCAACTGTACCCTGTACTCAATTGTACTCAGTCTACCCTAATGAATATATGACCAAACAAACTGTTTGAATTCCATTTCAAGTTGAAAGCCTTCTTAGAGCATCAAAACAGTCATTTACTGTGACCTGGCTGATTTATAATGTTAAAATATGGAAAAAGCTGTATGGAAAAAGCATAATCCATCCTCATCTGTCCAATGAGGTTTTTTTCTCCCTAAATTGCTTGATGCAGATAATGGTGTGGTGGCTTTTTTTAATGAGGCCAAGTTTATAATATGAAACGGGGGACCAGAGCATAATGCTGCCAAATAAAGGTAAGCAAGAGAGGGAGGACTGCATTCGCCAAAGAGTGGCTGTTCAAGCTTAAAGGGACACTGTGCAGGAAATGGTCAAAAAAGGTACTGCAACTATGCTGCTCATTGAAACTGGGCTGCCTATTGCCAAATTTGATCATTAAAGTTTACTAAGTAATAAACAAATATTTTCTAGTATGGTCCAAGTAGAGTCATTTTTGCAGCTAAAAATGGCTATTTTTGGAAATTCAAAACGGCGGACCAAGGAGAAGATCCCCCTTTTCATGTATGAAAAGTGCAATTTTTCCAGTTATAAAGAATACTTAGAATTTGATGCTGGTGGTAAGTATTCATGAAAAAGGTAACATTAGTGAATGGGCAGCATGAATTCTGGAAATAAACAACTAAAAATATCACACAGTGTCCCTTTAAGACATACAATACAATACAATACAATACAATACAATACAATACAATACAATACAACTGGGGTTCCCAACCTTTTCCAACTCGTTGCCCACTCGAAATTGTCACAAATGTTTGGGGCCCACCTCTGACCCGATTACGAATAAAACTTGCATAAGTCGGCAACAACACACACCAAAATGTGATTTATAATTTTTAGAATATTATTTCAAGGCCCACTTGGTATAACTTCAGGGCCCACCAGTGGGCCCCGGCCCCTAGGTTGAAAATCACTTCAATACAACATGCATTTATAAAGTGCAGTATCACAACTTTGAAGATGACTCAAAGCGCTTTCAAAATACAC
Organism: Engraulis encrasicolus; assembly: GCF_034702125.1. Lineage (NCBI taxonomy): Eukaryota > Metazoa > Chordata > Actinopteri > Clupeiformes > Engraulidae > Engraulis > Engraulis encrasicolus. Next base: position 43,186,086 of record NC_085868.1, read on the forward strand.
ATAGGCTACATTCCCACATTCACACACCAGCTCTAATCATCTCTTGTGCTGGGAAAAGAGGAGAGAGTTCATGAATATTAATTGAATTGGAAACAACTTTCACTAACATAAACAACAGAAGGCTTTAAAGACGTATTACATCGCAGTCGGCCTCTTCAGCTCCTTCATAAGGAGTATTTGAGTGCTAGCCAATTACGACAATGGCTCCTATCGTTACTAGGCACATGTTGACAAAGGTGTTTCATGAAATGTTAGGTTGAAACATGTTTCCTGGTGGTGAGCGAGCATGTAAAAGACCAGCATACCAGGTTTATTCGGTTCACATGACAGGAATTGCTTCACCAAGCCTCTTCCACAGACAATGAAACATACTGAAGGACACAATATAATCTTCTTTGCCTCCTTGCTTCCCTTATCTAATTCTCCTCATGGGTGAAATATGTGAACTGCTTGCAAAATCTGTTTTAAGAGCTCCACTACCTGCTCGGAGGTACTGAGAATGAATGACTCAGCTATTCAAAATATCTTTTGGGCACGGGAATGTCTGGTTTGGATCGGTCGCACGAGTCTGGAGTGCCGATTCGGACCTCAATCTGTCATAATTTAGCCAACACACCAGTCAGCCAAGTGCTGATGAATGGCTATTTAATGGCTCTCGATCAGGAGTCTCAGCCTTTATCTTTTCCCCTTGGGGGGGCAAAGTGGGTGGACGAGGGTGCCAAGGCTGTGGCTGAGTCCACTCTGGCTGAATCCACTCTCGCTGGATGCTTTCACTATACAGTAGGCTTTTTTTCCACAACCCAGCTGTCGTGTCGAGCTGACTGGTGCTGTTGAACCAGCTAGGTTTGTGTTTCTATTACAAAGCTTTTTACCCAGAGTATGGTTGGAGTTGCAATTTTTGGCGTTGTCACGCAGCATTACTTTACATTCACTGCAACAAAAATTGACAGAAATGTACGTAATTATTGTGAAAAAAGCTAGTCATAGTAAAATTACAATAATGATGCATTTTCAAGAATTACAACATATTGTAGCATAAAAACGCTATGTTGTTTTAGTTGAGTTACTTAATCAAAACTAGGCTAGTTGACTTAATGTAAGGCAGACAGATAATCATCCAAACCTACTTTCAACACTATAAGGTCAGCACATTTATCAGCAAAAATGCACTGTATTTGCAGTTTAGACAACAAACAAATCTTACATAACATGTTACACAATATATAGGCCTACGATAATTATAACAGTATGAGCAGTGTGTAACAGTAAAACTGTGTTGTTGAATGAAAGTTCATCTAGTCGTGTTACCCAAAGCCCTTTCGTAAGGAGGCAGATGTTTGATTAATGAGGATGATAATTCAAACAGAAAATTATTACCAAACATATGGGCATGTATGACTTTCCCCTCAACCTTTTGGACTTTTTTTGTACAATACACTGTGACTTTGCGAAAGTAAACCTTTTTGAAGAAGTCATTTGTGAAGTTGGTTTGGGAGGGGCTTCTGAACTGCGTGTTCATAGTTCCCAGTAGAGTTGCAATGCATCAAGGACAGTTTGTAAATGAGCAGATATGCACACAAACGATGACATTAAAATTAGATGACAAAGGCCTAAAACATGGCAATACTGTCCCAGTACACAGCTGTAGAAAATAAAGGCTAAACCACAACTAAAAGAATCACTATAGGGCCAATATGGAATCTGTAAGAGTTAACTATATATACATCCTTTGCATACATAATGCATGAACGTCTGTTAAACAATGAATGCCATGAGGCCCAACTTTGAAAACACTAAGGTGGAGGGGCATTTCTCAAATGGTTGTTCTTTCACATCAATACATTTTAATGGAACCTTTAAGCCACCCAAAGAGAAACATTGTTTGTAGCACCACTGCCATTGATTCCTCCTCTCACTGGTCCGGCTGTGGTTTTTATGTACAGCTCCCAACCAGAAGTAATTCACACTGCGATTGAACCAAAACCCTCTGTTTTAAAAAAATAAGGTTCGCTCCTGGCTTTGTACTTATAAGAAACAGAGCTGACTTAAAGAAACTTAACCCTCCTATTATCCTCAGATTTAAGTTACATCCATGACCATTGGGGTCATTTTGACCCCAGCCACTTAAATGTCTACAAAATCAGTCGAATCAACAACTTTTGCACCGGTTTATGCCTCAGATATTTACTGTTGCTCTGTTGGGGACACAAAAAAGCCCTTTAGATAAGTCCTAGCACCCCCTCACACAGACAACACACCAAAATAACTAATCCATGACAAGGCGGAAATGTGCAACAACTGCCCAAAAGTTGCCTTGAATTAGTTTTGGCCCTCGTCCACATCATACATATTGTTAGTTATCAGAGCCATAAATAAAGCAAAATGTTCTGTTCTAAATAACTTATGTTCACATATTTTACATATTCTAGACATATTGGAACACATACAGTTAGGGCCAGAAATATTTAGACAGCAACACAATTATCATCCATTTCCACCCTATACCCCACCACAATGGATTTGAAATAAAACAAATAAACTGTGCATTAACTGTAGACTCTTAGCGTTAATGTGAAGGTGTAAACATCCATATCGCATTAACAGGAATGAAATAGCAACGTTTTTTGTCTGTGTTGCCCACTTTTCAAGGGATCAAAAGTAATTGGACAGTACCCTACTAACAATTTTTAGTTCTACGAAGGTTCCTGGAACACAAGCCCTTGGTTCCAGTTTAGTTCTGGGTACGTCCCCAGAGAGTCATTTTTGGTTATTTTTCCATTCTCACTTGGTTGGCAGGAAAGTTTAACTTTTGTTCCTAGAATGTTATATGTGTAGTTCCCATTCCGTTCCCTTATTGTTCTCTCACCGTCACTTTATTCCTGTTCATGTCATGTTTGTTCCCTTGCCGTTCCCATATGGTTCCCTTAACCTTGTTGGTTGCATATTTGGTTCCTTAGACATGCTCCTGATGTTCCCCCAACCTTGTTTATTATTGTGAATGTGTTTTGGTCCTGCCCCACTATCTCTCACCATAGTTGAGGTACCCTGATCATGGTACTTAAGGACCTCCCATCCTCCACCATCACTGAAACACCCTGCGCCTGGCATCAGGTTGGCACACTGCTGTCTTAGAATGATGATTAAAGTTGCTGAAAACATGTATGATGTCTATATTTTATATATCAGTCTATGCCGTACTGTACCACAATGTGAGATAAATATCAGCCGAGCATGAATGAACACAATCTAGTGGGGATTAATACCAAATGTTTTCCTTAATGAAGTTTAAAGATAATCATACCATCTACATCAAGTGCACAATGGCGCAAGCAATGTAACATGTGCTGTTACTGACTAGCTCACAAAGCAAGGCACAAGATGTAGCTAACAAATGCCATAAGCCAAAAGCGCTATTAGCTTGCTTGCAAAGCAGTTAAACAAGCGCTATGCTGTGCCATGCTGACCAGCCAGCAGGCAGGCAGGCAGGCAAATAACTAAAGCACTCTGACAGCAGGTTTATATACAGGCTCAAGAGTACCATGTGACCAGATTGATTAGGAGTTTTTCAGGTGCAAGCAATTGAATCATGATATACCAGCCCTAAGTAATTAGGTTTGGCCAGGCGCTGATGGACAGATTGGTTGTGAAGGGCCTGCTTGTTACCGGCAAAGGTGTAACAAGTTCTCAAGTTATTTCTTTCACTCACCACATCTTTTGTGTGATGTTGTGTGCACAGCCAAACCTTAGATCAACCCAACCAAGTTGAGTTAAATGAATGAAATGGAATAAAAAATAGATTGTGTACATGATTAAATCTGGAGGAAATACTGTTACTAATATGTAGACGTATATGATTTAATCGGGTGGACAGTCATCATTGCTTATGCTCTGAACAACACAGTATAAACAAAGTTGGGGGAACATCAGGAGCACGTCTAGGGAACCAGACGTGACCAGACCTATAATGTAACCATCAAGGTTATGGGAACCATATGGGAACGATGAGGGAACAAACATGAAAAGCAATAAAGGTACGGTGAGAGAACGGCGAGGGAATGGAATGGGAACCACACTTATATCGTTCTGGGAACTTAAATTAAACTTTCCTGGCAACCCAGTGAGAACCAAAACAGAACCAAAAATTACGTATCTGAAACGTATCCAGAACAGAACCGGAACCAATGGCTGCTTGTTTTTTACTGTAACCAAAGGGAACGTTTCTAAGTGGTAAATTTTGGTTTGGTAATAACCCCAACCTTTAGAGAACCAAAAGTCAAACGTTCTCTTTACGTTCTGTGTTACTAGGGTAGGCGTCTCAGCTATTCTCCAGTCAGATGTCTGTTATTCCCTTACTACACCATCACCAAGATGTCAATACAAGGCCTTACAGTTCATTTGAAGTGTTCCATTTGCATTTCCATATATTTTTACGCAATGTCCATGAGATCCAAAGTCCATCTGTCACCATCAGTGATGCAAGCCATCATAAGGTTGAAAAAAATCAAAACAAACCCATTTGAGAGATGGGGAAACATTGAATATGATTAATTCAAGAGTTCAGAATGTTGGAAAAAAGAAATACTAGAGCAACACCAAATTACCTGGCAGACATGGAAGACAAATGCTGTGGATGACAGACAATATTCTGTATCTGGTGAACAAAAACCCATATCCCAACAGTTTGCCAGATGTAGAACAGTGTCCAGGTGAACGGTGGATACATGTCCAAGGCAACAATCAAGAAAAAGATCAAGAACATTCAGGAACACTTCACCATAGGAAATACAGAGGGTTCACTAAAAGATGTAAATTATTGATTGCATCAGAAATAAGGTCTTAAAAAGACTTTACAGGTCTTGAGCTGCATCCTATGGACAGAGACAAAAATCATCTTGTACAAGGATGGGAAGAAAGGAGTATAGAGAGGGGAAGTAACTGCTCATGATTCAAAGCATAGGCCTACCACCCAATCAGTGAATCATGGTGGTGGTAGTGTCATGGTGTGGGCATGCATATCTGTCAATAATATTTTCCCCTTGTATTTATTGATGATGAGGACTACCGACAAAAGCCACAGGAGGAATTCTGATTATCAGGCTATATCATGTCATATTAAACCTAATGGTTCTGAACTCATTGGACAATGCTTCACAGTGCAGATGGACAATGACCCAAAGCTTCATCTGAAAGCCACTAAGCCATTTCTACCCCAAAAAAGTGGAATATTATTCAATGGCCCAGTCAATCACCTCACCTGAGTACGGTAGAGCAAGCATTTCACTTGCTGCTGGCAAAACTGAAGGGAAAATACCGTAAGAATAAGCAGGAACTGAAGACTGTTGCAATAGAGCTCAATAGCATCACCAGGGATAAAACCAAGTGTCTATTGATGTCTATGGATTGCAAATTACAGGCTGTAACTGACTGGAAAGTATTTGCCAGGGCCGGTTTTACGAATAGGCCGGCTAGGCGGTCGCCTAGAGCGCGATGTGAAGAAGGAGCGCCGAAATGGCGCTCTCCGATGCGTAATTTTGCGTTATGGAGGTTTTTTTTATGAAGTCGCAATCAACAAAGCGTGGCGAAAGCGCTCCTCACGGCAAAACGCCCCTCAGCCAATAGTAATATCGCTTTCAACTGTCTCTGGGAAGTCTGTGAACCAATAAACAGACAGTCCTGAGAAAGGGGGCGGGATGAGTGACAGCGTGCGATCTATTTTGAATTTGGAGACTCACTCGAGAGACAGAGGGAAGCGCAGACAGAACAGTGCTGCTCTGCTGTGTGGAGAATTGTTATGTTCTCATTAAACCAGTCATTGCATAATGCAGGAGTTGCAGAGGTTGTTTTGGAACTATGTGATTCAATCAGCAACCGTTTGTGATTATGGAAAGCCTAATAGTTATGAGGCTACTGTTTGGAATTAGAGGGAAAAAGAGCTTTGTTTTTGATCTGAGAAATCGCTAGTTAGCATGCTAACATTAGCCAAGTATGCCAAGCAATGAAATCCAAGCAATGTACAGTAAGACTGGTGCAATGTTTAAAACAATTTTAGCTGCCATATGTCCCTCCATCCACTTGAATGAATTACCTGCTTGTTGTAATCTTAAAAAAAAAACATTGTTTCCAGACCAGAATGACATACATGAATCATGTAACACAGAACCATGCACATCATGTTTTCATGCTGAGTGATGTAGTATTGCAGACAAGTGAGGCTATTTACTATATTTTGTATATTACTCTCCCTTTCTCTCACCCTGTCCCTCCAGTTCAAACACATAGATAGCCCCCTTCTCATTCTCCTACTCACAAATGCACCACTATTTCCAGTCCAGAAATGAAATTGGTTCGGAATCATAGACAGCACAAATGTATAGCTTACTAAAATTGTTATGCTGACATGTTGTGATGCTGTAGGTAGGCCTAGGTCTGCATTTTACATGCAGATGTACTGTATCACTCTCCTGGCATTTCAATTCCATATAATTCAAACACATTGATAACCTCCCTCTCATCTGGGGTTGGGGGCACCACCACCATCACATCCAACACACCACACAGTGAAGCTACTTTCATGCGACTCAATCTGATGTGTTGGTCGCCTGTCAAAAAGAACCAGAAATCCATTTGATGCAAAACAATTATTGTTCTTGATGCTATTTAGTTAAGCTTACTACCGGTATTACTCTTTTGTTCTGTAAGGTATAAAAAAATAGGTTTTTTTTCTTTCAAAGGTTGGGGGGGCGCCAGAACTCAAACTCGCCTAGGGCACCAAATAAGCCAGAACCGGCCCTGGTATTTGCAACCAAATAATTAAAAATTGAAAGTGTGATGTATAAATACTAGACTGTCCAATTACTTTTGGTCCCTTAAAAAAGGAGTGGCACTGATAGAAAATGTTATAATTCCTTAACAGTTCACTCGATTTGGATGCAAACACCCCCATATTAAAGCTAAAAGTCTGCTGTTAATGTGCATCTCGTTTGTTTCATTTCAAATCCATTGGGATGGTGTACAGCACCAAAAAGATGAAAATTGTGCAGATGTCCAAATATTTCTGGCCCTAACTGTATCAGCAAAATGTGGATGTTCCATTTATGTTTAAAACACTTAAAATAATTTGGGGTCAAATTGACCCCAAGGAACACAGATGTAACCAAAACGTGTACAGCACTTAGGGACATTTTTTGTGTGTAAATTTCACTTTTTTCACATTGACCCCATCCATATGTTTCGGAAAAGTCATCAACGATGAAGCAAAAGAATTATGTACTTCATGTATTTTTCAGACGTTAAACATTGAATGGGGTCAAATAGACAACAAGGATGACAGGAGGGTTAACAGCATCCTTTCTAAATAAATAATTAAAAACCCATGCATCCAAAGAATCCAAAATGCATTGCATTTTTACTGCACAATTTTGGGATAATGACCAAGATATTCAGATTATTAATGTGGGTTTCTAGCAGCTTTATTGCTTTGTTAGTCTACAGCATGGAATGGTAATGACTAATTATGAAGCACATTATTTATTATACAGTAAATACTGTTATGCATATAAATACTGTTATGCATATAAATTATGCATAATTTCACGATGCCACGTAATTCCTGTACAGCCGCATTTTTCCAGCAAATTTTCCCCTTTGTCCCCTTCAACATTCTGTGGAGTTTATATGCAGCTGGCATCCAGCATGCATACCTGTCAACTTTGAGCTCCCAGAATCCGGGAAAATTCCCATATTTTAAGCCAAAATCCGGGAAATGTTCTAAAGGGCAAATTTTGACAGTCAACGGGATGACAGAGACAGATCGGACGGTGCGTTCCACTCTGCTTTTCACAACAGCGCGCGTGCAAAGACAAATCCTGTCTAAAATCCCTCAGCACACGTTTTACAGCGTGGAGAAACAATGCAATGAAAACAAAACTATGAAATGAGCGCAATGCGTTTCTTCTTGTGTTTTGTCGCACAAGTTGTCTGTTCGTGCAAAACTTCGTGCTCGTAGGCTACAGGTTGTGATGGGTATCCTAGTAACACAGAACGTAAGGAGAACGTTTGACTTTTGGTTCTCTAAAGGTTGGGGTTATTACCAAACCAAAATCTACCACTTAGAAACGTTCCCTTTGGTTACAATAAAAACCAAGCAGCCATTGGTTCCGGTTCGGTTCTGGATACGTTTCGGATACGTCATTTTTGGTTCTGTTTCGGTTCTCACTGGGTTGCCAGGAAAGTTTAATTTAAGTTCCCAGAACGATATATGTGTGGTTCCCATTCCATTCCCTCGCCGTTCTCTCACCGTACCTTAATTGCTTTTCATGTTTGTTCCCTCATCGTTCCCATATGGTTCCCATAACCTTGATGGTTACATTATAGGTCTGGTCACGTCTGGTTCCCTAGACATGCTCCTGATGTTCCCCCAACTTTGTTTATACTGTGTTGTTCAGAGCATAAGCAATGATGACTGTCCACCCGATTAAATCATATACGTCTACATATTAGTAACAGTATTTCCTCCAGATTTAATCATGTACACAATCTATTTTTTGTTTAAATTCCATTTCATTCATTTAACTCAACTTGGTTGGGTTGATCTAAGGTTTGGCTGTGCACACAACATCACACAAAAGAAGTGGTGAGTGAAAGAAATAACTTGAGAACTTTATTACACCTTTGCCGGTAACAAGCAGGCCCCTCACAACCAATCTGTCCATCAGCACCTGGCCAAACCTAATTACTTAGGGCTGGTATATCATGATTCAATTGCTTGCACCTGAAAAACTCCTAATCAATCTGGTCACATGGTACTCTTGAGCCTGTATATAAACCTGGACTGTCAGAGTGCTTTAGTCATTTGCCTGCCTGCCTGCTGGCTGGTCAGCATGGCACAGCATAGCGCTTGTTTACCTGCTTTGCAAGCAAGCTAACAGCGCTTTTGGCTTATGGCATTTGTTAGCTACATCTTGTGCCTTGCTTTGTGAGCTAGTCAGTAACAGCACATGTTACATTGCTTGCTCCATTGTGCACTTGATGTAGATGGTATGGTTATCTTTAAACTTCATTAAGGAAAACATTTCGAGTTCATACATGCTCAGCTGATATTTCTCTCACATTGTGGTACAGCGCAGCATAGACTGATATATAAAATATAGACATACACATGTTTTCAATAACATTACACATTATTTTAAGTGAGCAGTGTGCCAAAGGGATGCCAGGCGCAAGGTGTTTCAGTCATGGTGGAGGATGGGAGGTGCTTAAGTACCATGATCAGGGTACCTCAACTATGGTGAGAGATAGTGGGGCAGGACCAAAACACATTCACAATAATAAACAAGGTTGGGGGAACATCAGGAGCATGTCTAAGGAACCAAATGTGATGCGATCTGGGAAAACCCGTCGGATGTCGCGCTGGCTGTTTCTCAGGAAACAGCGAAAATAGGTCGAGAAGCAATGTTTTCCTGAAATCGGTTTTTCATTAAATTGTTGTTGTTTAACATCTTGTCTATCATCTCTGAAAATATTTTGTCTGAAATCGCTGTTTTAATGTGTTAAAATGAAGATTTAAATGGCCCACTGTGTGGTGAGAAGGGAGGCAGCCGTGAGCAGTCTGCCTACGCAACCAACGTGCTGACTACGTTTGTAGCGCAGGGGCGCGCGAGGTTGAGGGAAAACATAAGCACAGGAGTTTATAGACTTGAAAGGCTCAGAATTTGGACGTGTGTAGGTCTGGCCACTCATTGTCAGCGCACCTGAACGCCTTCTGTCTCGATGAAGCAGAGTTTTCCCTCAAGTTATAGGTCTAAAGAAAGAAGGAACAACATTTCAATGAACACACATAAACATAGGCGACATCTTCTCTCCGTGGATCGGAGCCGTCGAGCCCTGCGTGCTTGTCAAGTCCAGTCTTATGTGCCTCTTGCAGACTTTTATAGGCAACAACTGCGATTAGGCTACTAAACGGCACTGGAATGTAGAGTTCATTTTTTTATTGGAGAGCTCACAGGCAAACCTAAAACTAAAGCGCCCACCACGGGATTTATCTATCGCGAAAGGTTTCATTTATTTTTACTGCGCTGTGTAGTCCTACTTGTCATAATAAACTGCTGAATTGGAAGATGTGGATGTGGCCAAGACAGGGTTAGGTTTCTGTAATTTAGGTTAAAGAATTAGCCTCATCGGATCATCTCAGATGGGGAAGATTAAAATGCTTTTATTTAGAACCGTGCCAAATGTATGTGTTCAGTTAAAACGTTTTCAACAGTCCGTTTCCAGAGTCAATCTGAGATACTCGGTGACGTTAAAACCTAATTCATGTCAGTCCTTTCCGGCGACGCACCAGACAGTGAAGAAAAACGCTTCTCCTCTCTATTTTTTGTGCTGCGTGGTGCTGCAGAGGGTCAAAAGTGCTCTTGTGGGCTACTATTCCGAGGCATAGCGAAATCTTTTGCCGCACTAGGCTATGCCTAGGCTACACACTTTGTCATAATAGCCTACGCTGTGCTGAATTGTTGTGTGTCATGGATTTGGTCATAACTGGTCCTAACATTATAGAAGCGCACTGGATCATCTCAGATTTTGAAAAATAATAGATCTATGCCTATGCATTTATGTCTTGTCTACCTAATGGGTTCAGTTAACACATCTTCAACAGTCAATTTTTAAAAGTCAAACTGAGATGCTCCGTCATTTCAAGCCAAGCGTGAGATAGTGAAGAAGATAAGCGCGGAGAAAACCTTTTCTCTTCTATAATGGCTGAGCTGCCTGCTGCAGGGTGTAAAAAACAAGCGGTCTCGACCGTCTTGTAGCCTACAAGTAAAGTAATTTTTTTGCGTGGAGCTGGTGGGTTTTGAAGCGTGCAAAACCATGTTTACCTCCAAGCAGAGCGCTCAATGCACTTTTCCGAGACACTGATGGTTCCCATGTTTGCATTTCTGGCACATTTTGCTGATATTTTCGCTTCATACCCTAAACAGTAAGAAATGTAGCCTACAGTACACGTCATTCATTTCTTTTCCTGAACCAAAAGTTGGGCAGTAAATTACGAATAGGCTACATAACTATACATGTAGAATCAATAGACCCAATTTAATTTGAAATTATATTCTATGCACACAGGCCTCTATGTATTAGACGACCTACAGTTAGCCAGCAGTTTGGGGGTCTCAGGGAGACAAAAAAAAAAAACATGGAAGACGCCATAGGCCTATAGCCTAGTGAAAAGTAATGAACTTGGTTCAGCCGATTTGAAATGAACATGCATGTGGTAGGTAGTGTTTGATGAGTAGCCTTCTGTTTTTTTTTTTTGTTTTTTACTATAATAATAATAATAATAATAATAATAATAGTAATAGTAATAATAATAATCTGAATATCAAAGCCAAGTGCAATGTGCTACTCTTGCTCTGTTGCATCAAACAATATTTTTTTCCAGTGTTTTGTTGTCCTCAGAAGTGGTGCCGTTGGATTACAAATATACTGATAAATAAATGAAATTCATTAATTCCCTAAGTTTTGCTTTCATTCAGGTAGGCCAATTGCTTCTTCAACTTACTTTTTCAAGTCATGAAAGTGATCAATGATGAAATCAAGAGCAGTAACTGGTAATTGATAATGATTCAACGTTTAAAGTTAAACCTACTAAATAATCTGGATAAGGTCTTAAACCTGAAATATTTTCTTCCTTTCTTCATGTTCTGCTAGTCTCAAGGTGCAAGTTAGCATTTATGCAGTTGGAGGACTCCATGTGCATGCATTTGAAATTCATTTCATTGTCCCTATTTCATACCTAAGTACTCCAGCTGTGGTGTGGGACTGGGGGCGGATCCGACTTCTAAGATGAGTTAGCTCGGTTATGGTGATGCTCAGGGGGGTGGGGCTGTGCTATGGTCATGAATGAGAGCAAACTTCAACTAGAGACAATACAGAAGGAGGAGACTATTCTTAAAGAGGTACCTTGACCAAAAAACTGTCTTGCCCGTATCTGCCACCATCAGTGAGGCATCCTGAGCATCGTACTAGGAGGCTGCACTGCTTTCACAACATGTGGCTGTCATAGGTCATTCCAGACTGTAGATTGCTGTCCTGTAGAGAATGAGCTAACTTCCCGCAATTTAAAAGAAAAAGACCTATGCTGCACAGCAGATACTTAAGGATATAAATTCTTGCACGGCGGCGTGGAAGGATCATTACATTGTGTTGATGTGGAATACAATACTCTTACAAAAAATTGGAGTGATCCAAGTGCTTAGAATGGTTCAATTGTACAGTAGTCTAATAACTATAATATTAATAATAATAATTACTAATATGATAATAATTATTATCCATAATAACGTGCTATCCATGCTGTGTTGAAACAAGGATTTTTTTGTTTGTTTTCCTTAGTTGTTTCCTTGACTCAAAACTAAACACATTAAATAAATCAAAGAAAAAATAGTTGCAATACCCACTCTGGCCACAATCCTCCATACTCAACCTCACATCTTCCTAAGTTGCAATACCTACTCTGGCCACAAGTGCCTTGCATAGTTGCAATACCTGCTTTGGACACAATCGCCTTGCATAGTTGCAATACCCACTGTGGCCACAATCGCCTTGTGTAGTTGCAATACCTCCTCTGGCCACAATCTCCATACTCAACCTTTAGAGTGTTTTTTCTCAGAATTCCTCTGAACGACTAAGTTGACTTTGGGTAAGTATAACATTTGACAGAGACAAGATAGGAAAATAACGAAAACACCTTTGGAAAGAGCTTGAAATTGACTTTCAAATGCTAACAATATCTCAAAAATGTAAAATCCCACCATGTGAAGGGTTTTCCCAGATCGCATCACAAATATGCAACCAACAAGGTTAAGGGAACCATATGGGAACGGCAAGGGAACAAACATGACATGAACAGGAATAAAGTGACGGTGAGAGAACAATAAGGGAACGGAATGGGAACTACACATATAACATTCTAGGAACGAAAATTAAACTTTCCTGCCAACCAAGTGAGAACGGAAAAATAACCAAACATGACTCTCTGGGGACGTACCCAGAACTAAACTGGAACCAAGGGCTTGTGTTCCAGGAACCTTCGTAGAACTAAAAATTGTTAGTAGGGTAAGCGCTTGATTCGCTGTTCCGAGGCTGTGTTATGCGTTGCATGAACTGACGGTTTCTGAGGAAAAGAGTGGGCGCACAAGCGCTACGGAGCTCGAGGTTGATAGCTCGTATTTTCAAGGAACTTCAATTCTTGGTGGTATCTTACGGAAGCTCTGAGCTGCCAAGGTTGAATATATATTTGGCTCAGTATCATGTAATAACGTGAAAAGTTTCACGTTATAATGTAATATTTATCACGTTATAATGTGATAGTATCACGTTATTTCGTGATATGAAGTTGTCACGTTATTCTGAGATAAGGAACTATCACGTTATTCTGAGATAAGAAATGATCACGTTATTCTGAGATATGCAACATTTGGCCATTCAGCACTTCAACACTTCCCGGTTCAGTCAGAAAAGCCATCAATAGCTCCATTTATGCACACACCAAACGGCTTCAATTTATCATAAGAATCAACGTGAAATAGATAATTAGGGCCAGGGTTCATGTACACACGTCGCATCAAGCGATTTCTTCGTCTTCTTTCAACACCATTGGGGTCGAGGAACTTTAACAAATGTCTCACTGTACTTTGGGTGACAACATAGGCCTATCCAGCTTGGATGCAGTTGAGATGGTGGAACTTGTATCCATGTAGCCTCCCGTGTCCACGCAGTTGATCAATGAGAAATGATGCAACGTCAAGTGGGTCAGATTCATTCTTTCTTCGGTACAACCCCATGCTTTTCAAAACCCTTCGGAGAGTGCGCATACTGACAACAATACCATCCACAGTGCTCAACAACTGTAGAGTTTCACCATGCCTTAGACCAAGCTTGAAATAGAACTGAATTAAGTCTGTAGACGAGCCATGTTCCTTGACTGAACCGGGAAGTGCTGAATGGCCAAATGTTGCATATCTCAGAATAACGTGATAATTTCTTATCTCAGAATAACGTGATAACTTCATATCACGAAATAACGTGATAATTTCACCTTGGCAGCTCAGAGCTTCCGTAGTATCTGGCATACCGTCTTCTGGCAGGTAGCTTGATAAGCAAGACCCTCGTCTCTCTCTTCAAGAGGGGGTGTGGCTCGTCGGACAGGGACGTGGGTAGCCTATATAGCTGGACCGACGGTGTTTTTTGATAATGTGAAAAATCCGGGATATTTCCACCTGAATTACCCCCATGGCCAAATGTAACTTTTGTAAATGTAATTTGTGTTGGGATTTCTACAGAAAATTAAAAGGAAGTGTGTTTCTGAATCTCTCTCTCTTTTGTCTTAAGCCTGCTTAGACTGATTGTGGTTTTCAGTTACCAAACAAACCCAGAAAGGGGCTCAAAATCTTTGCAAAAAATGAGAAAATGCCGCCACAAAATCAGACATTTTGACCGAAAAAAAATCACAAAATCCCAGTGCAAAATCCTGGAGGGACTGTGTATAGCTCATGCACTATGGAATGATCTTAAAGTAAAGTGTTACCTTTTTCCCTTTTTTTTTGCTGTCGACTGGGTCCTCATGGGTCATCAAATGCAAGAAAAATTGAATCCCTGATGGTTATAACCCTGAAAGGAAGCCTCAAGACGCTGCTATAATGGTCTTTGGCATGAAACAGGAATGTTGCTTTCTGACATAAGACACTAGATAAGTGTAAATAAGTAATACGAGTAACTTGAAAATTAATAAACCAATCAAATTCAGAGATTCATGTATGAATTGTTACATAGTATATATTAGACAGGCAATCCAATAAAGTTCTATCAAATTTGCCCAATTAATATTCAGTGCATGGCCTTCAGTAGGATTATATTTTCATACTGTGGTAAGCCTTAACGTTCTTTTACTAAAACTAGTGATCATGTCCTTAACAGTCCCTAAACAGATTTTCAAGAAAAAGGTTTCTTTTTCAATCACTGGAGTATTTTCCATCATGCTGCAAGGGTGGAGACTACTTTTACAAACATTGTTCTCCGCTGTTTGGATTTTGCTGATAGCATCAAAATAAATGTACATAGTAATGCAGTGTTCTGAATGACTGCATACCACACTTTGTCTTTCTTTATGAGCAGAGAACCATTGCTGATATACCTGTGATATATTATGCGGTATTTCAAAAATGTGTTCTATTGTGAAGAGGCTCTTGAAACGTTCTATATGTGATGTGAGATGGTGAAATATGTGATTTACTTGTATGCACACCATTTGGTGGAGGAGATAAATAATGGGAAGTGGCCTACATCATTTAACGTAGGTTTTCAGAGCTCTGACAGTGCGTTTTCATGTAACTTTCTATCCACAACAAAATGTTATTGTTGACGAAAAGTGCCTATTTCGTGGAAATGAAATGTGAAATGCATGACCTACTTTTTTTAACCCCAAGGGGGTTTGAGAATTTTGTTCTTTACATGCATATGGTGAGATTGTCTTATTGACGTTAATGCCCCAAAATCATCACTATTGATTTTTTAAATATAGGCCTCCATTAAATCCCCTGATGAGAAACAGTATGCAAGCCAACTCAATTGTTCATTTCATACTTTTATACTTGGCCAATTAAATAGTCCTGTTATCTTTTATTATGTTTATACTTGCTTGATATTTGACTTAATTAAGTTCCACTTTTATATCAAGCTTCACTACTCTGTGGCTTATTCCATTGTCCTTCAAAAAGGCCTTTTTATGCATTTAATTAAACACATAATGCATAATCTGCCATCACACCCATGAATGTAAAATATTTCTTTGACCTGTGTAGGAAACCGAGATGGCACGTCAGCAGGTGAAACCCTGTGTATTCTACGACACAGTTAGCCTACTGTATCTATGATGAAATATCACATAGGCTACTACGGTATATTAAGACTTACAGTTGCCTTCCATTATTCTATACCTTACATCTAAACTAAGAGCTAGGGGAAAGAATCCCTGTGACCCTCCTATGACAAATTGCATGCTTTTTTATCATATACCATGAAAGCAGACTGTATTTAAAGGACTCTGTTCCCTCCTGGCGTTAATAGTCAGGTGACTCATTAGTAGGCCTATTCAGTTGGCTGGCACCAGAGGGAGAAGATTGACATCATAAAACAGATAGCCATGTTTTTGCAAATGAAAGGTTTTTGCGTGCATTCACATTTTAGCCTTGTCAAATGGGCACATTGCAGACACTTGTTAGCCTTTACAGTTGGGGATTCTGCTTTCTGTTTAGTGTAAAAACAGCATATTCCAGTTCACAAAATGACTACACTTTATCAAAGGACACAGGGGAGAGAGTGGGAGGGGGGAGAAAAAATCTTTGCAGAGGATATGGAACAAGTGGAGTCGTTGCAAATACCAGTTCAAAGCAGGTGGTAGACGTGTTGCTTTTGAAGCACAAGGTGCTCAGCCATCCGCAAGTAAACGTCTCTATGGAGGATTAAAACAAAGAGATGGGAAGGGATACGGGTGCAGGAAGTTTTTGGTATAGGCAAGAGGGTCGTGGGGTTGGTGGGCTAGGGGTGATGATGATGATGATGATGATGATGAAGGAGGAGTAAGGGGGATCCCCCTCAGGGCAGCACACTGCAGTATAAGATAGATGTGTAGAAGAAGCAAAAGAGAATGAAAGCAAGAAAAATATAGTACAGTAGAATTGGGACTCTACGCATCATCCCTCACTCAGCTTGCAGGTGCATAACAGTGCACTCACTGGAAAGGAGAGGCTGGAGCACACTGCAGCTTAGTTTTCAAGACTTTATTCTGTGCACACACCCAACTAACTATTCTATTCAGTTGGACTCTTCAGAAGGTGTAGCAACACCGAAACGTTAGTCGGGTGTGTGCACAGAATAAAGTCTTGGAAACTAAGCTACAGTATGCTCCAGCCTCTCCTTTCAAGCGAGAAAGATACCTCAGGCTATTGGGGTTGGCAGGTGTTCCAGTCTTCTGATGCATGTTGGGGGCCGTGATGCAGCGATCTAGAAACTCAACGGGAGTTCCCTCAACAGGGCATTGGAATGGTAAACAATGGCTGTGTCGGCCCATGGAGGGCTCTATCTCCTCTCTACACGGACGCACTTGAAACAGGGACTGACAATCTGTAAGACCTGTGCTAGCAAGCGGTGCTGCCGTTGGGGGACTCTACAGGGAGAAACAACCACCCTCAGGTCCAATGGTCCACTATTGCCTCTTTTCCACTGCCAGTTTTCTGGTAGGCCTACAGCTCGACACAGCGCAACTCGGCTGCCACCTTTTGCTTTACGATTGAGCTGACTCGTGCCTATTCGAAAAGCAAAAAGTGGCGGCCGAGTCACGCTTTGTCAAGCTAGGCCTATCAGAAAACTGGCAGTGGAAAAGAGGCATACAGTACATTGCAGTAGGAGGCTGTGAAGCGAGAGGAGGAGGAGAAGACAATGAGGAGTATCAATGTCCAAAGTGCATCCTTCACATGTGGGTTCTGCCTGGCATAGTCTCGGCCTAGCACTAGAATGTAGGCTACACATCTGTATCCAGTGCTCGAAACCTAAATCCTGCCTTCGTAACACAAATAACTTGTGCTCTTCACACTTGAGTTTTTAATTTTTCACACTCTTAACTACACTCTGACAGGGCAGAGGGGCTGTAATTGGAGGTCACTCAACTAGGAAAGATGTCTCTCACTCTGGCACACTGAAGATGTACGTAAGATGAAATGCATGACAGATGCTTGCATGACAATAAAGTCTATTCTATTCTATTCTATTCTATTCTATTGCATTCTAGTATATTTGAAATGAAGTGCGTGCAAGATGGATTTTTTTTTTTTAAGATGATTTGAATGATACAGAAGATCCTATGACAATGTAAAAATAGCAGTCTGATGCATCTTTGAGAAGTGGCATTTCCTCTCTGGGGTTAGAGAGAGAGAGAGAGAGAGAGAGAGAGAGAGAGAGAGAGAGCGCATGTTACCATCAGGGCAGGAGAATGCTATCACTCTTAGGGAAGCTTGTCTTGGTCAATGACTGGAAGAGTTGTTGTAATAGGCATTGAAATAAGCAGACACCAGTGTGCAGCGCAACCAGAAGGACACTTGATAACCTCTATTGGAAAGGTGAAGATTCACCAAGAGACAAGCCTGCAAGTCATGTAAAAGCTTAGAGCTTCTCAACAGAGATTGGCGGTCATAAAGGATCATTAGTCTAAGAAAGACTTCGGAAAGTACAAAAAGGGAAAGGCTTTCTCATGTGTTGGCTTCAGTGGAGCAATGCTTTCTGTTTACATTGATCTGGTCCTTTGAATGGAAATCTGTGAAAAAGAACTTGCCGGAGCCGGAGGATATAACTGTGTTAAGAAAAAATACAAATGAAATAAAAACCCTCCAGAAAATATATGTGCTGGCAATGTCTGTCATTACCAATGTCTATAATTATGCTATGATGGAATGGTACAGAAAACATAGGCTATAATTCAAAGACAAGAAAACCCTAATCACCAAAGGGGAAAGTAGGCTTTGAGACAAGAGACATCAGTGGCAAGGTAAAGGGTACCTTTATATGTACCAATGACAACACACTATTTATCACCTGAAATGTCAGCCCAGATAGCATACTTAAAGGTCAAAGTATACATAATGCTTCTAAAGGTTCAGGTTCATTGTACATTATACAAAATCAACACATAAGGCTGAACCAATCTTGTGTAGGCTATATCTACTTACGACTACAGTACCTGGCATGCTCACTGCTCAGTATTCAATTTTATAATAATATTGTACCAGGGTTTTGTTTCTTCTCTTCATTGTAAACAAAAAAACATTATTGTGTTATTATCCAATATCTAGCCGTATATACAATACATATGTGATGCGATCTGGGAAAACCCGTCGGATGTCGCGCTGGCCCTTTCTCAGGAAACAGCGAAAATAGGTCGAGAAACAGTGTTTTCCTGAAATCGGTTTTTCATTAAATTGTTGTTGTTTAACATCTTGTCTATCATCTCTGAAAATATTTTGTCTGAAATCGCTGTTTTAATGTGTTAAAATGAAGATTTAAATGGCCCGCTGTGTGGTGAGAAGGGAGGCAGCCGTGAGCAGTCTGCCTACGCAGCCAACGTGCTGACTACGTTTGTAGCGCAGGGGCGCGCGAGGTTGAGGGAAAACATAAGCACGCGCAGGAGTTTATAGACTTGAAAGGCTCAGAATTTGGACGTGTGTAGGTCTGGCCACTCATTGTCAGCGCACCTGAACGCCTTCTGTCTCGATGAAGCAGAGTTTTCCCTCAAGTTATAGGTCTAAAGAAAGAAGGAACAACATTTCAATGAACACACATAAACATAGCCTAGGCGACATCTTCTCTCCGTGGATCGGAGCCGTCGAGCCCTGCGTGCTTGTCAAGTCCAGTCTTATGTGCCTCTTGCAGACTTTTATAGGCTACAACTGCGATTAGGCTACTAAACGGCACTGGAATGTAGAGTTCATTTTTTTTTATTGGAGAGCTCACAGGCAAACCTAAAACTAAAGCGCCCACCACGGGATTTATCTATCGCGAAAGGTTTCATTTATTTTTACTGCGCTGTGTAGTCCTACTTGTCATAATAAACTGCTGAATT
Organism: Engraulis encrasicolus; assembly: GCF_034702125.1. Taxonomy (NCBI): domain Eukaryota; kingdom Metazoa; phylum Chordata; class Actinopteri; order Clupeiformes; family Engraulidae; genus Engraulis; species Engraulis encrasicolus. The sequence continues at coordinate 43,205,746 of NC_085868.1, forward strand.
GGAAGATGTGGATGTGGCCAAGACAGGGTTAGGTTTCTGTAATTTAGGTTAAAGAAGCCTCATCGGATCATCTCAGATGGGGAAGATTAAAATGCTTTTATTTAGAACCGTGCCAAATGTATGTGTTCAGTTAAAACGTTTTCAACAGTCCGTTTCCAGTGTCAATCTGAGATACTCGGTGACGTTAAAACCTAATTCATGTCAGTCCTTTCCCGCGACGCACCAGACAGTGAAGAAAAACGCTTCTCCTCTCTATTTTTGTGCTGCGTGCTGCAGAGGGTCAAAAGTGCTCTTGTAGGCTACTATTCCGAGGCATAGCGAAATCTTTTGCCGCACTGGTAGACTATAGCCTACACACTTTGTCATAATAGCCTACGCTGTGCTGAATTGTCGTGTGTCGTGGAGTTGGTAGGCTAGAATAGAGAATCTTTGATAACTGGTGCTAACATTATAAAAGCGCACTGGATCATCTCAGATTTTGAAAAATAATAGACCTATGCCTATGCATTTATGTCTTGTCTACCTAATGGGTTCAGTTAACACATCTTCAACAGTCAATTTTTAAAAGTCAAACTGAGATGCTCCGTCATTTCAAGCCAAGCGTGAGATAGTGAAGAAGATAAGCGCGGAGAAAACCTTTTCTCTTCTATAATGGCTGAGCTGCCTGCTGCAGGGTGTAAAAAACAAGCGGTCTCGACCGTCTTGTAGCCTTTTTTTGTTGCGTGGAGCTGGTGGGTTTTGAAGCGTGCAAAACCATGTTTACCTCCAAGCAGAGCGCTCAATGCACTTTTCCGAGACACTGATGGTTCCCATGTTTGCATTTCTGATACATTTTGCTGATATTTTCGCTTCATACCCTAAACAGTAAGAAATGTACAATACACGTCATTCATTTCTTTTCCTGAACCAAAAGTTGGGCAGTAAATTACGAATAGGCTACATAACTATACATGTAGAATCAATAGACCCAATTTAATTTGAAATTATATTCTATGCACACAGGCCTCTATGTATTAGACGACCTACAGTTAGCCAGCAGTTTGGGGGTCTCAGGGAGACAAAAAAAAAACATGGAAGACGCCATAGGCCTATAGCCTAGTGAAAAGTAATGAAATGACATTGGTTCAGCCGATTTGAAATGAACATGCATGTGGTAGGTAGTGTTTGATGAGTAGCCTTCTGATTTTTTACTATAATAATAATAATAACAATAATAATAATAGTAATAGTAATAATGATAATCTGAATATCAAAGCCAAGGGCAATGTGCTACTCTTGCTATGTTGCATCAAACAATATTTTTTTCCCAGTGTTTTGTTGTCCTCAGAAGTGCCATTGGATTACAAATATACTGATAAATAAATGAAATTAATTAATTCCCTAAGTTTTGCTTTCATTCAGGTAGGCCTATTGCTTCTTCAGCTTACTTTTTCGAGTCATGAAAATGATCAATGATGAAATCAAGGGCAGTAACTGGTAACTGATATTGATTAATCGTTCTAAAGTAGTCCTACTAAAAAATCTGAATCACGTCTTTGCCTGAAACATTTTCCTCCTTTCTTCATGCCATACTAGATTTAAGGTGCAAGTTAGCATTTATGCAGTTGGAGAACTCCAAACGCATGCATTTGAAATTCATTTCATTGGCCCTATTTCATACTCTAAGTACTCCAGCTGTGGTGTGGGACTGGGGGCGGAACCGACTTCTAAGATGAGTTAGCTCGGTTATGGTGATGCTCAGGGGGGTGGGGCTGTGCTATGGTCATGAATGAGAGCAAACTTCAACTAGAGACAATACAGAAGGAGGAGACTATTCTTAAAGAGGTACCTTGATCAAAAACTGTCCTGTTCGTATCTTCCACCATCAGTGAGGCATCCTGAGCATCGTATGAGGCTGCACTGCTTTCACCACATGTGGATATCCTAAGACATTCTAGATGGTAGATTTCTATCTTGCAGAGAATGAGCTGACTTCCCGCAGTTTTAAAGAAAAAACCTATGCTGCACAGCAGATACTTAAGGATATAAATTCTAACACGGCGACGTGGAAGGATCATTACATTGTGTTGATGTGGTATACAATACTCTTACAAAAAATGGAGTGATCCAAGTGCTTAGAATGGTTCAATTGTACAGTAGTCTAATAACTATAATATTAATAATAATAATTACTAATATGATAATAATTATTATCCATAATAACGTGCTATCCATGCTGTGTTGAAACAAAGATTTTTTTGTTCGTTTTCCTTAGTTGTTTCCTTGACTCAAAACTAAACACATTAAATAAATCAAAGAAAAAATAGTTGCAATACCCACTCTGGCCACAATCCTCCATACTCAAGCTCACATCTTCCTAAGTTGCAATACCTACTCTGGCCACCTACTCTGGCCACCTTGCATAGTTACAATACCTGCTTTGGACACAATCGCCTTGCATAGTTGCAATACCCACTGTGGCCACAATCGCCTTGTGTAGTTGCAATACCTCCTCTGGCCACAATCTCCATACTCAACCTTTAGAGAGTTTTTTTCTCAGAATTCCTCAGAACGACTAAGTTGACTTTGGGTAAGTATAACATTTGACAGAGACAAGATAGGAAAATAACGAAAACACCTTTGGAAAGAGCTTGAAATTGACTTTCAAATGCTAACAATATCTAAAAAATGTAAAATCCCACCATGTGAAGGGTTTTCCCAGATCGCATCACATATTTCATTCTAAGAACCTACTGCTGCATGTCCTCTGCAAAATATAATAACCTCTGTTGCCCCTCCACCATAATTACCTGTCCGGTTATAGCTGCTGCTGACTGGACTAAAGCCAACGATTCTCCATGTTATTATGATTTGATGAATGGTGTTACATTTTTCAATTGTTTGTATGACTTATGTATCAGGTGCTTCTATATGATGTGGAAGAGGACAGTTACTCACATTAAATTTTCAGTTCCATTAACATTTTGCTAATTTCGACAAGGAAGGCCTATCATTCTTTATCATCTTTCATTTATGTCATTTTCTCTCAGTCTATTGGGTTAATACTCACTAACTTCATTTCGTCTTGGTTGTGTCCAGAGAGCTGCCATCAGTGCTGCATTCACTCTGCCACAGCATGTCCTCCGGAAATATAATCTATAACCTCTGTCCTCCCACCACCATTTTTACTTGTCTGGTTATTGGTGCTGCTGGCTGGACTAGATCCAAAGTTTCTCCATTTGACTATGATGATTTCATTTGTCATCCAACCCCACTCATACTACTCACTTCTTCAATCCTGTAGTTTCATTTTCCATGGGCAATTACATGTAAAGTGCATACTGGTAGCTGTGAAATTGTCAGGATCCATACAATGGATATATCCTTGCCCCGGTGGCAGGAGCTACGGTGGTTCATTTAAGTTCAATCTGTGCTCATCAGGCTGCTGGAGAGAGTGCACTGTCAAGGGTTAGTAAGTCAAATGTGTCTGGAAGGGCTCTCATTAAACAAATTCCAAATTACCACGTCCAAATCAGCACCAGCAAGAATAAAGCAGGCCAGTCCGATAGTAGTGAAACACAAGCCCTTAAATGAGCATTCCACCGGTGGAGACATGAATATATATTAAAAGTGGGTCATATATGTAGTAGAATAGTATCATTTCTAATTTGGTGCCTCCATGGCCGAGAAAACGCAGAAAATGACTTTTTAGTGCTTGTGGATTTGTGACAAGTTCCACAGGCCACACCCAGGCAGCTCTGCCAGTGACTTACTGGAGCCTCAATGCCAGTGATTTCAAAGGCACTGACACACTCATCTGTGATAGGTCTGTTAGCGCATTTTGTCCAACCCCTTATGGGCGGGGTTGAAAGGGTGGGAAGAAGGCTTGTAGTCTCAACAGAAATCCACCTCTGTCACACTTCCTCCTACAATGATGCAAATACATCATTGTAGGAGGAAGTGTTAAGATGTAAATACAGATTTCCCCTGTCTCAGGAGGAATTGAGAGAGTGTTGCGCGACCATTCAAAAGTATGACTGGGTGTCTAGCAATGGAAAGCCTAATGCAAATGGGTGGAGTGTCCCTTTAAGGACATTGTCTCTATAAGGGAATACTGCTTGAGCTTGGCTCTTGAATTATTGGCTAGCTCCAGTCCCAGGACCTAAAAAAGGCCTAAAAAGGGTCCTATATTCCCTGCATTGTATCTGACAAGGGGATAAGACCCAGGATGCGTGTGCATGCATATTTCTTGCACAAACAGTTGCCATGCGTATTTCATGTCAAGTTTGCGCACAGTGGCACCCTAACCCTAACCCTTAAACAACAACAACCCGCGCTCGTCATGCGGCAGCAGCCTACTTGGAAGCAGCGGGGAACATAGAACCCCTTTTTGAAAAAAGGGTTCTAAGTTCCTTGGTAGCTGGGAACATAGGACACGGGGAACATAGAGATGACCCCGCCACAAGACTGGAGACCAATGGAGCATGCCTGCTAATTTTCTCATTGCAGAATTGAGGTAGAAACAAAAACAACATCCATTGGTGCTGCCTTGCTGTGGTAGTGGTCAGTGTTTTACATTTAAATTCATATTATTCATCCATTCAAAACAATTCACCATCACATGATTCTAGAGGCCGACAACAAGGATTTTCAGATGAAGCTGCCTCGTGATAGCCTGGGAACTCCCATACTGCCTTTAGTTCTACACAATCGTTTCGATCTGAAAGACAGTCTGGCAAGGATGACTCATAACGGCCAAGATCATAGTACCTGTGTCATAATGGCCAAGCATTCTGACCTTTACAGTTTCTCTGCCCAATCAGAGAGCAGGGCAGTGTGTCATAATAGCCAAGTATTCTACCCCCTACGGAATTTAATATAGGCAGCTCCCCAGACCTAATCTCACTTGTGATTAGGTCTGGTGTTAACCAGGCAAGCCTCGTGATGTAAATAATGCAAAATGCTGCTGTAGGCCGTTAAAAAAAAAAAAAACTTCCAGGAAACTAGTGTCCACAACCTTGTGCAGACTCAGAAGGCCAGCCTAGATATTGTGTTTACGTGTCCTTTGACAGCAATGCCAACAGTTCGGGATTATTCGATATATGCTCTTAATAGATTGAATATAGCAGCCTTTAACAGCTTGCTGCAAGACCATTTTCTTTTCTAATTGGCTGACTGTTTAAAAACAGTCTGTCTGCATTTCCTTTTCTGGGCTGCTGCTGGTCCTGTTGGCGGTTACTTGCGGCGGTTACTCACCCTGAAGCCCCAGCATGGGAGACAGGAGAGAGCCTCTGCCAGCACTGCAGTTCTGTCTTATATACAGTAGGCCTACTGCACAACTATAGGAGGAACCCCCACTCCCTCTCGGCACTAACTGCAGCACAGTCCAGAGGAGGGGAAGTGACAATAATAATATAATAATAATAATAATAATAATAATAATAATAATAATAATCAAAAATAATAATAATAATAATAATAATAATAATAATAATAATGATAACATATCTGTTTTATATAGCGCTGACAAACAGCATAGTGTAAATACAACTCTAAAACCAAAAAATCTCTCTCAGAGTTGGTTCGACTCACTGTTGGCACATAGAGGTACTTCAGCCATGTGTTGAAATCAGAAGGTTAGAGAAAGATAAAGGATGCCATGTTTAACAAGGCTTATTGAATGGAAATTGCCAAATACATGCAGGTTAGAGGTTCTAATCATCTGCTATCGAATTGCTGTCATCTCCAAGGCTCCGGCAGTTGATTACAAATTGGAAAGTGGAATGTTATCTTGCTTCTGGAACACTGTAAACCCCAACATGTTCCACAAACTCAAAACTTTTGTGGAAACTTATTCCCGTTAAAGTTTTAGTTTTGTGACCAAACGTATTACGTACATACTACATACATTCATGCATATGAAGGACACAAAATCTTTAAGAAAATGATCAAATACCTTGAAATGATTGAAAAGATTGAAAACATTAATTCCATAATTAGATTTTTCGTTTTTAGCAGCCCAAGTCAAGCATGTACTCCAAACTCTAAAATGCACAGAAACAATGGTTTATCCAAGATTAGTGTTGAAAACTAAAACGTTTACGCAAGTCTTACATAAAATCAGACATGTTATGTGAAAACAAATGTTATGAGAAAAAATAAAATTTTTAATGTTTTAGTAGCTGCTACTCAAGGATCTAACATGCTCCATTGACATACATATTTCGAAAATGATGCAAAAATCAATGCAATTAGTACTTAGCAGCAGGGCCGAATTAACATTTTCTGAGGCCCGGGGCTAATTACCCGGATGGGGCCCTTAATATCATGTTCTGACGCATGACGTCACACAAACCCACTGACACATCAGCGTACACAGTAGGCCTACCAATCTATGACAGATACCGTTTAAAGTTAACTGGTGATATTATTTCTAGGGGTGGGCAAACATGAAAATCTTTAATCACATTAACTCAATGACTTTCTGTGATTAATCGCGATTAATCTCATAGCGCGCAAAACCCAAAAATAATAATAAATCATAAATAAAATAAATAATCAATAAAATACAAATATAGATAAATATAATAATCTGCATATGTAGTGTGTAGATAACCTATGTAGGTCTAATATAATATTCCACAATGGAAATGTAGGCTATTTGCCAACCTATCAGTCTAAATGTAGTAGGCTATATGCCTATCCAATGTAGGCCTACTAATGAAACAAATTATTGCATACAATATTACACTAGGGCTATTTAAGATTGTAGGCTACTGAAACTGATATATTAGAAATTATAAACTCAAATTAGGATGGTCTACATGGGCCTACAAGAAAAAAAACAAAAACTTGTCACTTAAAAAAACTATATGTTAAAACGGCTTGCCATAGGCGTGCGTCTGTGAGATATGTGTCCCGCCTTCTCTCACTGTCAAAGACTCCCACCTTCTCTCTTATCTGTCGCTATTTTTAAGGTGTTTCAGCGACTAGAAACTAATTGACTGTCTGTTGGCATTGACAGCAATTACATCTTTCAAAACAATAACGTTGACATGACTAACACTATCTTAAATGCTGACGAAGTTGCCGATGTCGCGAAATCATAGCCTACCATGTTGATGCAGCCTACTGTACTATGCACGCGCAGTGCCGCCATGTAGATACCAAAACGTTGCGTGAGGAATGTAATATCTCGCGGTTCGCTTTTTGATCAGGGCTTTAGTAAGTCCGCGTGGCGTTATTGACAGCTGATAGACAGCCAGCACAACAGTACCATTTTCATGCTGACCGTACAATAGACTAACCTTGCGAGCTGCAAAGGCGAGCCACATGCTGCTCGAGAGTTGCGCAAGGAGGACCAGAACTGTGTAGGCCTACCGAAAAAATCTTTGCTGGTGGTAGCCGCTACAGCAGGCTGACTACTCCACAGGTTGGTTAATTTAGGTGTTTTCTGTAATAATTCTTTGGCTCTTTCCTTTTTTATTTCTACTAATTTCTACTAATTTTCGTTTTTTTGCTCCGCTCTCCTGTTTCCTATGGCTCGACATTTTCGCTCGTTTTCTTTTTTTTTCTTTTTTTCTTTTATCTATTATTTTTTGTCATTTGACATTCCGCGACCGGAGGCCCCCCCTAGCGGTGATGCCCGGGGCTGCAGCCCGTTCAGCCCATTCTTTAGAGACGGCCCTGCTTAGCAGAGAGTTATTTTTTTTAAGTAAACAAGCACAGCATTTTCAGCTATATTGGCTCTAAGTTTTTGATTTCAAAATTAAAAGTTTTATGTTTTCCCATTTTAGAGCCAAAATAAATCTTGGTTGGTTTATTGATTGGTTGGTTTATACTAATGCACTAGGCTACCACCCCTCTGTTTAAACCAAATATAACATGAGCTTTAATTCCACAAACGTGAACAATGCTTTATATTAAGTTTTTATTTTTTATTTTGTTCCATGTGGTTGACAAACAAAAACAGTAGACAATAACACAACAATCATACAATGCACAACAATCTGTTCTAAAATGTAGACCCAGTCTATACAGTCAACAGTCAATACATTACAAAGAATCAACCTCAACACTTTAGGCAATTTAGTCATTTATTTGTTGTCCATTTCTGAATCTTTTATTAGGAGTTGGAGGCGGAAGGAGATCCATATAACTTACAATAACATTTCCCCCAATATAGTGTCAGACTTCACAACACAGTCAGTTGTTTATCCTTTTGAGTGTTGAGCAGAGCTGATGGAGCATAGAGTTCTGGTGGTCCCATACCGGCTGCCTGTGGAGCATAAATCACAAGTTTAAGGATTTCATGAGGACTTGTTGCATTAGGCCTCTACAGCATGATCACTGGGATTGCTACACTGGTTTATACAGAAGTTCAATGTGCAATATGTCATAATGAATATGCAACGCATCACTTGCAAATACACTGCAGATGTATGACACAGGAAAAAGATTTGTATGAAAGGCCTACACAGTGCTGGCCTAACTAGCAGTAGCTAACATTCTGAGCTAAATTGTTAACATAACATACACACAGTGTAGCATCAATAGCACCTAAGGTCACACGCAGCAACATAGTAAACTACTACACATACACACCAACACACTTTTATGGGTCTTTTCTTACCTTGAAGTGAGGTTGATAGACACATTTTTTCATGCCAAGTTGTCAGTTGTGGTTTGATGGTCACTGGTGTTGAGTAAATCTATCCCCTATCTTGTGGCCATTCCCCTATCCAGACCACAGCAGCTCAAACATTGTTTTGCTTTACCTGTAAAATATGTGGAGATAAATGCTAGTTACTAATAGGGTAGCAAGCTCTACAGGGTGTCCGGTTAGAACAATGATGAGAGGGAAGCAGATTTCAAAGTAGAGTGTCTTCTTTATTTTCTCTTCACACCCACAACACAACTTATTAAATTCCTCTTCTTTATATCAAATAAAACATTGTCTCTGGAATGTGTGTGGTTCTGAAATAAAAGGAATGTATAGTTGTCTTCACTAACATGGTAATAATTACTGGCTACATTAAACAGTGCTGGCTAGTTAGCATGACACAGCAATAATTACCTCAGAATTCCACTAAAAACGATTTTGATGTTTAGAAGAAAATTACATTACTAATGCAGTTAAGCAACACCAAATGTTCCTTATAAAGATAAAATTAACTCACCAGTAGATGCACGCACACAAACTATGAGAACATCTAGGAGGAAACTGCAGACATGATCCAGCTGCTGTACATCTTCACCTTGCCTTGTTCTAAATGACAATGCAAAAACTGGGGTCCTAAAGGGGGCTTCAAACCTAAAAGGTGGCCAACTAACTGCCTGACTAAAAATGCAAAACTATAATTGCCATAAAAAGGATATCAGATGGGCTTTTGTACAGCCGCCCCCAAATCTGTTGGGCAGATTTGCTTCTCTAAGGCCATCTACCCTAGGTCGTCTGGAAGTGCGGGAAGTCTGATGAGTCTCACCACTGGTCGCAGGTAGGTCCGGTCTTTCACCTGTACCTCAGCTGTCCTCACCCTCCCATCTGAACCAGGATGGACTGTCTTGACTGTTCCAACGAGCCAGAGGGCTCTTGGGGTTTGAGGATCCACAATCATCACCACTGTGCCAACAGCCAGATCTTCCGTTTCCTTTTGCCACTTCTGGCGAATCTGTTGGGTTGGTAGGTAATGACGGATATACCTGGCCCAAAACTGGTCAGCCAGTACTTGACTGTGTCTCCATCTCTTGCGGCTGAGCAATTCTGACTCTGGGTAGATCACCTGGGGCAGAGAAGCATCAGTCCTCCCCATCAGAAGAGAATTTGGAGTGACCGGGTCAGGATCTGAGATGTCTGAGGATACGTATCCCAAGGGTTTGGAATTTAGTATTCCTTCAATCTCTACCAGGACTGTCCGGAGTACTTCTTCTGGGACAGTTTGTGCTCCAAGAACTGTGGCCAGTGCGGCCTTGATGGACCGTATCTGTCTCTCCCAGGAGCCGCCAAAGTGTGGTGCACTAGGTGGGTTGTAGCAGAAGTTAATCTGCTGGGCGGCGAGCTTCTCTTTCATGGCAGGTTGGAGAGCATGGAATGCCTCCTTCAGCTCAGCATCACCACCTCTGAAGTTTGTTCCTCTGTCACATAAGATCTCTTGCGGCTTGCCTCTTCTGGACACAAAACGACGTAGTGACATGAGGAATGAGTCAGAGTCTATGCTTGACAGGAGATCTATGTAGACTGCCTTGGTGGTAAGGCACTTGTACAAGATGCCCCAGCGCTTCTCATTGCGTCTTCCCACTTGGATCTGGAAGGGGCCGAAACAGTCTATTCCAGTTGAATGAAAGGCTGGCTTGTAAAGCCTCAGGCTAGAGGGGGGCAAGTCAGCCATCCGTGGAACGTCAGGTGTTCCACGCCACTTACGGCATTCAGTGCAGTTGGACTGGAACGTACGGATTGCTTGTCTACCTCTCAGGATCCAGAAGCGTCGCCTGATTTCAGCGAAGACTCGCTCTGGCCCTGAGTGAAGCAGTTCCTCGTCATATCGTTGGATGATCAGCTTTGTGATAGGATGAGTAGGGTCGAGGACAATAGGATGTTGAGTGTCTTGACCTATGTCATCACATCTACGTAGGCGGCCTCCAACTCGTATGAGCTGGGTGCTAGAATCGAACTCAGGGGCTAGTTTGGCTAGTCGACTGGTTAGTGCTACTGGTTTTCCAGCTTGTAGCTGCATGAGATCATCTTGGAAGCATTCTGCCTGGGCTTGGCGAAGAACATCAAGCTCTGCATTCCTGAAGTCATCAGCTGATAAGCTGCTGGGATCTGAAGCCGCCCCGTGTGCTGAACGGGCTACGGCCTCCAGGAGTTCTTGAAACGTACTGTATTGGCTTGCATCCATTTGCGGTGGACTATTAAGGACAGCTGTGACTCCACAGAAGGTTTGTTTCTTCAGCTCCTCAGGAATGTCCGGTGTGCGCTCGGAGGGTCGCTCAGGCCAGGAGGTCTCTGGTTGCCGAAGGAAGGCTGGGCCTTGAAGCCACCGACTGTCATCAAGCAGCTGAGACAAGGTCTTTCCCCTTGTGATGTCATCCGCAGGGTTTCTGGGTGAGTCCACATAGCGCCATGCTCCTGAATCGGTTAACTCCTGAATTTCTGCAACCCGAGTTCCCACAAAGACTTTGAACTTACAGGATTCTGATTGCAGCCAGGTAAGTACTGTCATAGAATCGGTCCAGTAGATGTAATGATGGACATTCAGGGTTAACTCTCTCTTCAGAACTGACGCCAGTTGGGCACCGGTTAAGGCGGCGGACAGCTCGAGCCTTGGGATTGACAATTGCCGTTTGGGGGCCACTCTTGAGCGGGCAGCAACAAAGGCGACTTGGGTGCATCCATTGGTGTCTTCTGTGTGGAGATATGCCACTGAACCATATGCCTTTTCAGAAGCATCACAAAAGATGTGGATGCTATGGCTGCAGTCGTTCATGTCCAGCTCAGGAGTGGTGTAGCACCTTGGCACGGTAAGACGCGATAGCTGTGGGAGTTCCTCTACCCAGGAGTGCCATTCTTGGAGGAGCTCAGGAGGTAGGTTGGGGTCGTCCCACTCCCGCTTCCGATCCCAGAGCCTCTGCACTATGACCTTGGCCCTGGTGGTAAACGGCACAATGAATCCAAGTGGATCATACTGCTTGGCAAGGATGCTATAGATGCTGCGCATCGTAGGCTGTGTGTCAATCTCAAGTTGCCCATGCTTGAAGCCTAAGGTGTCTGATTGGCAGTGCCAAGTCAAGCCGAGGGTGCGTTCTTCTGGGTCGCTTGCATCCTGGGTGAGCCAGAGCTCAGCACTTTCAGACCTGCTTTCTGAGGGCAAATGGCTGATGATGCTCGGGCAGTTGCTGCTCCATTGCCTTAAGTCAAAACCGCCTTCGGCCAGGAGATGGCGCAGTTGGTCCACGAGATCCTTTGCCTCTTGAGCTGACTGCAGACTCTGTAGACAATTGTCTACGTAAAAGCATTGCTCCACTGAGGTGCGCAGTTTGTCTCCATCTTCAGTGTGGTCAGTCACATGCTTTTGGAGTGCAAAAGTGGCACAACAGGGGCTTGAGGTGGTTCCAAATGGCAGAACCTGCCACTGGTAGACATCTGGAGGGTCATTCCTTCGCATATCTCTCCACAGGAACCTCATCAGGGGTTGGTCCTCTGGAAGCAGTCGGACCTGGTGAAACATGCCCTTTATATCCGAACTGATTGCAAAGGCATGCTCCCGGAAGCGAAGAAGGACCCCGAGCAGAGTGGCGCCCAACACAGGTCCAGGGAGGAGATGATCGTTCAAGCTGATACCTCGATGAACAAAGGAGCAGTTGAAGACGATTCTGTTCTTCCCATTATGGTGGACCATATGATGCGGGATATACCACCCAGGACTGCTGGTTGCTTCCTCCAATGGGATCTTGCTCACATAACCAGCCTCGACTAGTTTGCTGATCTCTTGGTGGTAGGTGGCAGCCTTGTCGGGATCAGCAGCAAGCCTCTTCTCCGTTCCGCGCAGGTGGGCCATCACAGCTTCCTTTGGCGCAACCAAAGAGGTTGGTCTGCTTTCCACAACAGCGGTGTGGCGTACCTCAGAACTCCATCTACCTCCACTCTGGTGGTCTTCTCTTCGAGGATCTGAATGGCCTTTGCATCCTGTCTTGAGCGTGTCACGAGTTTCTCACTGCGATATGGCAATGTATCCAATTGCCACAGCTTCTCAACGTGTTGTAGTAACTCAGAGTTGCTTGGAGTCATGGATGTGAGAAGGCATTGTTGAGTGGTGAGGTTGTGCTTTACAAGCTTCGAAGGACCCTGAAGTGACCATCCCAGCTGGGTTTTGATGGCGGCTGGGCCTCCTGGCGGACCAAGACGCACAGGCTCCGTTGGTATGATGAGATGTGGATGGTCTGATCCGATAAGGAGTAAGGGCTGCGCACAGTCAATGGGCTGTAGAGGTACGTTCTTCAGGTGCCGATACGACTTCTTGAGTGTTGCGATTGGGTAAGTATGAGATGTCAAACCGAGTTCTTTGGCTGTGAATGCCCTTTGAATGTGGAACGTCTTCCCGGGTTGGTGAGCAGGTGAGACTGAGAAGGACACTGTAGCTCCATTGATGACATGCATCTCTTGGCGTACTGTACGTAGAGACAGTTCTTCAGGTGTTCCTTGAAGACCAAGTTGCTGTGCGGCCTCCTCGAGCAAGATGGTACGCTCAGAGCCGGGTCATTCCACGCCAAATCTCCGAATCATCCCGCACGACCATCTCAGATTTGGCAGAAAAAAATCAAGGAGGTTCACAAACATCCCAATAGGAAAAGTGCAAATTTATAGCTCTCAACTCCTCATAGTTTTGTCATTAAAAATGTTTTTGTCAGGTACCCCCCTGACTCGTTTGAAACAGACTTCTCAGAGAGCCCACTTTCAGAGTGTTGTATCTAAAAAACTACTTTAAGTAGGTCCTTATGAATTTCAAGGGGTAACATTTGGAACATGTACTTGTGAAATGTGGATTTTCACACATCCTCTTGTCATTTACCACCGTTTTCTGGGGGCTTAAAGTTGCTTGAAAAATTCTCACCTTTGAATTTGTGGGCATCTTTGAAGGACTGTGGTAAGTGCAGTTTTAAAGACAGAGGTTTGATATGGACAATGTATGTTCCCAACCATTCTGTGCATGCTGTGTTGAAAGACTGATCTTCTGCGATGAACAGTTTAGAAGATATGAAGTCTTTAAAATGGAAAAACTGAAACTTGGTGCCATCTTTGCCACGTTATTTAAAAAAAATGTCACGACTCACCACCATATTATCAACAGTTTTGGAAAGAATAGATATCTGTTCTTAACATATCCAAAAACTGGGATGGTATTTTGCCTCATTTGGTCACAATGATTTTTTAAAAACCCACTGTTGTGTGACTTCCACTGCTCCTATGAAAACCTGATATTGGGGGGCAACTTTGCCATGCTATACCAAAACAATGACAGCAATCACCACAATGAACTGAACAGTTTTGGAAAGATAGGATGTCTGTTTGTAACATATCCAAAAACTGGGATGGTGTTCTGCATCAATGTCTTGTAATGACTCTTGAAAAACCCTTTGCTGTTACATCAGCAGCTCCTGTGAAAATGCCTAAGTCACATGAATTACCAGGGGCGGAGCTATAGGGGGACAAGCAGGGCATTTCTCCAGGGCCCTCCTGAATTTGTGGTAGGGGCCATAATCATGACCTTTGCAGACTTTTGGGTGCCAATCTATTTGGGCTGACACAGTGAATGGCAGGCAGTTTTGGGCATTTTTGATACAAGAAATGTGACTTGAGTATTTTTGAAGCACACAATAAGAAACAGTTGAGTGATTTATATACCATTATTATTTTCTTTTTCTTTTAGCTTTTAGGTAACTAATTTTTTTGGTAACTAAATGTTCGTGAATTAAAGGTTATTGCCATGTGTTTAAACCTCAACACTGTAGGAGTTAACATTTTGCTATTATACCGTAAAGTAAGTCGTGAATTGCAGTAGTGATAAATTAATTGAATCATTCTGATTGGTAAAGTAGCATTGTTAACACATAGTCTTGATACAGGATGTTTGCCAAATTTTGATTTTTTAACAAATTTCTTTTGGCTGTAAAGATATTTTGATAAAATATTGAAAAAAGAACCACAACACTGATGCTTCCATTTACTTCATTTTAATCTTGTGACTTTTCGGGCCACTCTGGCCCTTCCTCAGACATGGATATTTTACTTCTGTACATTATACTTTTCCCATGACCTCTACAACACTACTCTGTTAATAGAGGTGCATAACAAATAATTCAACACTTGGACCTTTGCCATGAACCAATACAATGCGTTAGGTTCCTCGGTCATGGTTAGGAGTGGGGCGGGGCCAAGTTCTATGAACAGGTCACCTTTGTCATGGTTTTTTTTGGGGGGTGGGACACTTTTATTATCATGGAGAAGAGAAAAAAACAGTGATGATACAAAAGGAGGAGACTGTTCGTAAGGAGGTAACCTGACTAAACAGCTGTCCTGCCCCTCCAATCACCATGACTGAGCTACCCTGAGCATGGTGCTAGACCACTGCAATACTAGCAGAATGCTCATCATGGGTCAACTCTGTCACAGAGTTGAGCAATGCAAGCATTAATGTTTGGTGTTCTACATTGACACTAATAAGTTTGCACAAATGGATATACATGTTTACATGGAGTGAAACACAAATCCAATGTACAAAGAACTATAACATGACAAAAGGTGATATATCATGATAAATCTCATACACATGATAAATCTCATACACAATCCAAAATAATCCACAACAGTCTTCAGAACTGCATCAAAATTGGTAAACAAGTTATCAAAGATTGTTATGAATTGTAATAAAAAGCATTGATATGTGGTGATAGTCAGGATGTACTTGTTTCAAGATCTACGGGGTTGTTTCAGTGATTCAACATTTCATCACTTTATTCCGGTATTTGGTTTTCAGTGCCTAAAGATGAAGTTTACACACGTCTATAACCTTTGATTTACTGAAATGTAGTTTCAGAAAAAGCTGAAAAAAAAATCTGTCAACAGCCACTTTTACTTTTTAGCCGTATTATATTGAGTGTGTCGAAAATGCTCAAGTCAAATATCTTGTATCAAAAATGTCTGACTCAAATTGCTCAAGTCATTCACAGTGGCGGAACAATGGCACATAGGGCCTCATGGCAAATACTGGTAGATAGGGCCCCCATGTAGCCTGCAAAGATCAGAGCAGGGGCCCCACCTCAATAGAGCAGCAAGCTGAAGATGTCACACAGCCGTTTTTACAAGTCCATTCTTAAAAAATGAGACAGAGCACCACCCCAGTTTTTGGATATGTTTAAAACAGACATTGAGTCTTTCTAAAACTGTAACTGTCATAGTGGTGAGTTCTGTCATTTCTTTTGTATAACATGGAGAAGATGCCACTAATATCAATTCTTCATAGGAGCTATGGAAGTCACCCAACAGTGGGTTTTTGAAAAATCATTGTGACCAAATGAGGCAGAATACCATCACAGTTTTTGGATATGTTAAGAACAGACATCTAATCTTTCCAAAACTGTTGATAATATGGTGGTGAGTCGTGACATTTTTTTTTAATGACATGGCAAAGATGGCACCAAGTTTCAGTTTTTCCATTTTAAAGACTTAATATCTTCTAAACTGTTCATCGCAGAAGATCAGTCTTTCAACACAACATGCACAGAATGGTTGGGAACATACAGTGTCCATATCAAACCTCTGTCTTTAAAACTGCACTTACCACAGTCCTTCAAAGATGCCCACAAATTCAAAGGTGAGAATTGTTCAAGCAACTTTAAGCCCCCAGAAAACGGTGGTAAATGACAAGAGGATGTGTGAAAATCCACATTTCACAAGTACATGTTCAAAATGTTACCCCTTGAAATTTGTAAGGACCTACTTAAAGCAGTTTTTTTGGATACGGCAATCTGAAAGTGGGCTCTCTGAGAACTCTGTTCCAAACGAGTCAGGGGGGTACCTGACAAAAACATTTTTAATGACAAAACTATGAGGAGTTGAGAGCTATAATTTTGCACTTTTCCTATTGGGACGTTTGGGAACCTCCTTGATTTTTTTCTGCCAAATCTGAGATGGTCGTGCGGGATGATTCGGAGATTTGGCGTGGAATGACCCAGCCGTCATCAAGCAGAGCATAGGTGTCTAAAGAGTTGTCTCCATTCCTTAGGATAACTCGGCTCATCTTCAGTAGCACCTTACTGCTGCCAGCAGGTCTGTCCACATAGAAGGTTTGGGCAGTAGAGGTAGTTGGCTTTGGGTGGTCGGTTGACCCGATGGTGTTCTTCACGGATGTGGATGTCTTACTCCCCGCATTCACTTCATGAAGGATCTCTAGATGCCGCTTGTCACATTTCTTGCACTTAGCCTTAAGAGTACACTCTGCACTTAAGTGTTCACGCCCACATTTCCAGCACCTCTGATTGGCCCGGATCCACTTCTCAACTTGTTCCTTGGTAAGGATCTGGAAGTTTGCACACTGGTTCAGATAGTGCTTGGTTGTGTAACAGAAAGGACAGAATTTCTTAGGCTTGTCTTTAGACTGATCTGAACTGGTTGACTGTGTTTCAGACAGGGAACTGTCCTGCTCAGTGCTGTGAAGGATGGTCGTGGGCTTAGGCTGTGACTTGCGGTCTTTGCGCTGCTCCTTGGGGCCCTGACGCTCCTTGCTATGCTCAATACTCGGCTGTGAGTTGTCCACTTGAATCTTCACCTCATATTCCAGCCAATCTGCCAGGTTGAGTAAAGAGGGGATAGGTGTCCTCATGGGGTCCACAAACCTCCTGAAGTTTGCTCTTAAGTCATGAGGCAGCTTCCCTAAGAGCCGGGAGACATGAGATCCACAATGTAGCTCTGTATCACCAGCATGACCAAGCTGGTCTAGCATGCCCACTAATGCTCTCACTTTCAGTGCAAACCGCTTGAAAGCCTTTGTGTCTCCTATCTTGACATTTGGCTCCTCCATTAGCTTTGAGATGCGCTGAAGGGCAAGCTGGTGTGGTTGGCCATATAGCTCAGTCAGAGCTTCCATGGTTTCAGAGTAGGGGTAGCGGCTATTACTGTAAGAATCAGCAACAAGCAATGCGTCCTCTAGCTTCAGGTGATCCATTAAGATGTGAAATTTGAATAGCTCTGTTGCATCTGGAGGGAGCAGGTTGTCTAGAGCAACTTTGAGCCTGTTAAACTCACGTGGATCTTCGCGCTGGAAGTCAGGGATCTTTGCCTTTGGACCCCGATAAGAGATCTCGGTCTCTACTGGACGCTGTGGTGCAGAGCGTTGATGTGAGTATGTTGGCTGCCCATGCCTAGAGCTATGGCGTGGAGGCGAGTGAGGTGGCTGGCGATGGCGAGAGCTATGCCGTGGAGGTGAGCGTGATGGCTGGCGATGCCTAGAGCTCTGGGGTGGAGGCGAGCGGGATGGCTGGCGATGCCTAGAGCTCTGTGGTGGAGGCGAGCAAGATGGCTGGCGATGCCGAGAGCTCTGGGGTGGAGGCGAGCAAGATGGATGGCGATGCCGAGAGCTCTGGGGTGGAGGTGAGCGTGAGTAGGACATCTGGCCTTGCTGGGAGCGATGATGGTAAGTTGAGCCATGGCGCCGAGGTGAGTATGATGGTTCACGAGGGCTATAATGTGGACCTGGATCATA
Organism: Engraulis encrasicolus; assembly: GCF_034702125.1. Taxonomy (NCBI): domain Eukaryota; kingdom Metazoa; phylum Chordata; class Actinopteri; order Clupeiformes; family Engraulidae; genus Engraulis; species Engraulis encrasicolus. The sequence continues at coordinate 43,223,982 of NC_085868.1, forward strand.
GTCCCTCTCAGAGTAGTATCTGTACTGCCTTGAATAGGCCTCAGCAGGTGTGCTGTAATGATGCTGCACATGGGATGAGCTTTGAGGGTATTGCGGCGTACCCCAGGTTGAGTCGCGAAGAGTGCCAGCATGTGAATGATAGCTGCGGCGAGGAGGTGCTTGCAGATCATGACTTTGGTCGTGACGGCCTGGGTGATCTCTGGTTGTGGGCCTATGATCAATGCGTAATACCCTGTTAAGATCACCTGTGAGCTCATCAATATCATCTCCTTTCGGTGCATACTGTTGCTTGCTCTCAGTAGCTTCCAATTCAGCCGTAGGTCGTGGAGGACGTGGATCCTGATGATCTCTATGAGGTGTCTCCCATTCCTGTGAGATTGGCGAGATTGATCTTGAGCGTGAAGCCTGATGCCTTGGAAGTGAGTGATATTCATGTCTCGTGCTCTGAGACCTCTGTTGCTGCTGCATCTCCTCTATGTAGCGTTTCAGCATGGCATTCTCTTCAGCAAGCTGATATGCATGCCTCCTCAGCTCTGGAGTACGTGAGTCCTCAGTCTTTGGTGCTTCGTGTGTTGTGGGTGACTGACTGATTTCAACTGAGTGATCGCTGATTTCAGCTGGATGATTGCTGATTTCAGCTGGGTGATTACCTTCATCTTGAACTTGCTTCGACATTGGTTAGCTGTAAAACTTGCAATATCCGGCTATCTCGAAGGACCATGTAAAATATGTGGAGGTAAATGCTAGTTACTAATCCGGTAGCAAGCTCTACAGGGTGTCCGGTCAGAACAATGATGAGAGGGAAGCAGAATTCAAAGTAGAGTGTCTTCTTTATTTTCTCTTCACACCCACAACACAACTTATTAAATTGTTCTTCTTTATATAAAATAAAACATTGTCTCTGGAATGTGTGTGGTTCTGAAATAAAAGGAATGTACAGTTGTCTTCACTAACATGGTAATAATTACTGGCTACATGTAACAGTGCTGGCTAGTTAGCATGACACAGCAATAATTACCTCAGAATTTCACTTAAAAACGATTTTGGTGTTTAGAAGAAAATTACATTACTAGTGCAATTAAACAACACCAAATGTTCCTTGTAATGATAAAATTAACTCACCAGTAGATGCACGCACACAAACTATGAGAACATCTAGGAGGAAACTGCAGACATGATCCAGCTGCTGTACATCTTCACCTTGCCTTGTTCTAAATGACAATGCAAAAACTGGGGTCCTAAAGGGGGCTTCAAACCTAAAGGGTGGCCAACTAACTGCCTGACTAAAAATGCAAAACTATAATTGCCATAAAAAGGATATCAGATGGGCTTTTGTACATTACCTAAGCATTTTTCTTTCGTAATTTCGCTCGAAATTAAATGTGAAAAATATTGCTAATTAAAGCTGGAGTCATGTGTCTGGTGGCCATCTGTACATTTTCATACCATGTTCCAGGAAGCATGAAAGTAGGTAAGGTTATCTCCATGTTAGGGATTGAACTTGCAGCCTTTGAGGTTGAAGACCAGCTGTTTAACCACTACTCCATGGTGGCCTCAGCTGTTGTCATGACATCTAACCACTCATATGCCAGATAGAGTTCCAATTTACAAACTCAAAGACATTGTGTTAGGATGTCAGTTGTACTTAAAAATACAATGCCAACCTGAGTTAATTTATTGGTACCTGAAAACCTGTTGAGAACACCTAAAATGTGTATGTCATCTGGACATTTTTGCAATATTGAGTACTAGAGCGTAAACTGTTCTAGTTCATAGTACTGTTGGGGAATACAGTGAATCAATGAATGAAATTAGGTTGTCACCCAGCTGGTAAATCTTTGACACATCTCATAACCATTGAACTGGGTTCATCCTTTATCTTCAATCTGAGAGATGGAAAAAAAACATAGATGAGATCATTTATAACTGGTTTTACAAGCTATACAGTAATTCACTTGGTCCAGGCTCTTAAATGGGAAACGGGACTTGGCGCTAAAGAGGAGCAATCAACATCCTTTGATGCCATTGGCACTTTATTTACCAGCAGTTTTATTAGGCCCTGAGTAGAGGCTGCAGAATTCGGATGGTATGGACGCCTCTGGATTGCCTGTGCAAAGTGATTAATCTAAAGTCAATTTCCAGGGTTCAGAGGACCCTTATATTTTCAAACTGAGAACACTAGAGTTTAAAGCACATTGGTTGCAGTAATGGGTTAATGGGAGTGTCACTTGAACTAATGGATTTCCCCTGAAGACCTCATTTGATGTGCTGGCACAGATCAGTGTTTGAAGTTTTGAACATTTAAGATGCACACCATCTCTGCCCAACCCATTGTGTTGCAGAACTGTGCAATTTCAATTATGCAGGAAAGCTGGCCTCGGGCTGCAACGATTGCCCTTCAACTACTTAAAATTTGAACCCAAATAAGTGCAGCAGGTAAATTAACCCACAAGCAATAACAGGGTTCCCACTCTTTTTCAAAAATAATTTTCCAGGACATTTCCAGGACTATTTTTGGATAATTCAGGACGGATGTTTTGTCCTTTGGACGCACAATTTGGACATACACAGCGACACACAATTAATTTAACAGATAATGTGAATGTGACTTTCAGGTTGAATTTTGTTGTAATAAATTAGTAATACCGTAACTTAGTGTTAGGGAAGAGGGTACGTCCACTATTCAAGTCAGTGGGTACGTCCAAAGACGATCTAGAGAAGACGGCTTACTGGCGTCATAAGAGCATAGTATGGCATGGTCGCAAGGGGAGTCACTTTCTTCTTCTGCGGGTAGCACTGGCAGCATGGTTAAGTGCAATGCCACTACCGCCAGGGCTGGAGTGTGGAACAGGTCATAGGACAACGCGAATTTGTGTCAGATGTCCTTAATTAACCCATGCAATTAACACTGACAGAAAGCTGTAAGTAATTTAACCACAAAGTGAACATTGACAACCGGACATCCCAATTTGAGCGAGCCGGAACTTGCAGCAGCCACTCCGCCCACAATGCAATTCAAATTGCAAAGTTTCCAGTGTCACAGTTTTTATCCATCATGGTGTTGCACCCACTGCTCATGCGCACGGCGTCCCCAGGCTATACCCCCGTACTACACCGTGGCCAATGCATTTTCCTGTGAGAAAGCGTTCTTATCCATTCTATATTCTTTGGGTACGTCCAAAGGTTTTGACCCGGGCTTGGGTAACTAATTTCTGGCTGAAAATTACCAGCTGTCCCGCTAGTAGGAATCTGCTGGAACTTGGCAACCACACCCCTGTCAAATTTCGCAAGCCCAGCACGTGCATCATCTTTCGAAATGCTTTCTGATACCCCAAAGGTTTATTCGGAATTAAATAAAAGTCCAATGTAAACTCACATCATTATCTCAGAAATTAATCAATCAAGTCTCTATGTCTTACAGCCAAAATCAATGTACTTGGAATAAATGGGTTCTCCACAGGACTTGACATTAACTTTGTTTGCTCACCGACCACTGTGGCTAGTGGATTTACCGAGCCACTAGCCGTTAAGTCTTTCTGCTAGCCAGAGTTTTGTTGCCAGTTTATTTTGTCTTGGGAGTATTCTTGCACACAAACAATTGATGCAACTACTGTGATTTGACACACCAAAAAACAAACTACCTGTCAAAGTGACTAGTGAGACTTAAATGGTTACTTCTCAGAGCCTACCGGTAATTTTACCAGCATTTGGCCGGTTGGCTGGTGCCAATGTTAAGCCTAGGTTCTCCATAGGAAATTCCTTTTTGCAGATATACTGTAGTCAGCCACAACGCTGATTTTTAGTAAATGTCTTCTGTCTGATACAGATTTTCGAGTTTTAGGTTTTTAAAAATATCAGTAATGTGATGGGCTATCCCATGCGAACAGCCTTTGTTCCTGTGCTGTGCAGCTTACACACAGCATCAATGAACTTCAAACAACCTCAACAGTCTAAATGGCAGAATTTGTTAGAATGTTCACACAAGATTAGAATGTTCACAGTACTTGAACATTAAAGAGCCAGTCCAATAAAAGATGGCAACCTGGCCAAACACTGTGGGCACTTTCGCTGTGTGTGCTCATGTATGTGTGGATAATATGTATTGCCTAAACATCAATAGGTGGGAAAACTTTGAGAAATTCAATTGTCATGTCTAGACTGGGCAGGGGGAAAGTAGGCTATATCACAAACAAAACCATAAAGAAGAAAGGGTTCAAGACAAAAATCCAGGACAAATATTTTTTTCCAGGACATTTAGTGAATTCCAGGACATTTCCAGGACTGGAAAACAAATCTCTAAATTTCCAGGTTTTCCAGGTTTTCCAGGACGTGTGGGAACCCTGAATAAGCATTAACATACTTTGATGATTTTCTGTCTGTATTTCTAAAAATAAACAAATAAATGAATGTCCAATAACTCATTATCTAAAATGCACACACTTCATAAATTGTTTTTCAATATGGATATTTGCCCTTTGTTTACACTCACTGTTGCTATCCCCTTTCATTACTTTCATCATTTCATCACTATAATGAAAAATGGCAAAGCCTTTTTATTTAACACTTTTTACACTTTCAAACGCTGGCGTTCAGGCAGCAATAACCTCAAGATTTCGTATTGATCACTTGTTAAACTTGTTCATGTCAAAGAGTTGAAACGTCAAGTCTATGTGTGATCATCTAGTACTGCAAAGGTTTATAGCCTATATGTATTTTCAGTTTACTTTAACACTGTTTTTCTTGGTATGTTTCCAGTGTTTTACATCATTGACCGAGCAATCATGATATGCAGAGACATGATACTGTAGTTTGAAAGTTCTGTATACTCTTCAGTCCCTAAAACAACCACATGATAAGATGATAGTGCTTCCAAGTTTAAAATCATCATTAATATTGTTTAACTTTTTAAAATTAGTAGTAGCCTTTTGTAACCTATCCCACCTATTAACTATAATTGATTTTATTTCACAAAGTTGGCAAATGTGATTATTATTTTTTTTAAGATACATTTAAAATCATGGTGTTTATCGAACCGTAGGTCAAAAAACGCGATACGAACCGAATCATGAGTGCCTCATGCCTGCCGCAGATGACTAGCACAATTCTCTGAGCCTTCTCCAGACTTGCTCTCCTCCTTGTGGACGATGGTGTGGAAAACCACAGACAATAAAGTTACAAAGTGCCAAACTAATTCAAGGAAGACCAATAGCACCACCGTGTCAATCTCTAAATACTTGTCTTGAGCATGCTCCATCTCTAGCCACACAGCAACCCACAGTTTAAGTGTCCCAGTGTGGATCGGATGTGTAAATGTGCTGTATGTCTATGCAATGTACATAGGCCTACTGCATAGAGAGTAACAACTGAAAAAATGGTCTGCCGATGAAATAACCCAACACAGTATTGTCTATAAGCAGACATGAATATGGGCATGTGTATGAAAATGACTCCCTTAAAGATTTCATTTACAATCTTTGCTGTAGTGCACAGCATAGAAGACTAATCTGCTACAACCTCCTTTTCCCCCATCATGCCGCTCTCATGCTGGGCAGTATCCAAGGACCATGTGGGTAATTAGGCTGCCAGATGAAGTGCAACGCCCTGCTGTTTGATGAACTACAGGGTGACTGATGACTGGTGGGCCCCTTTGGCCCCTGTGCTGGACTCAGGGAGAAAAGTCGAGACATGTACTGTAGTTTTGTACCATAGATGGTGTCAGTCACCCATATAAACCTGGGAGTGCATCACTGTCGGCAGGGCTGAACTGGGGGAGAAATAGGGCCTGGCTACTTTTGGCTTAAAGGGGCCCCTCATAATTAGTGTCGCAGAACTGACTGGGCCTTGCACCCTCATGGGGCCCTTTTTCAGAAATATTAGAGGCCCACGATGGTGCAGGGCCCACTGGGAAATGCCCTCTATGCCAGATGGCCAGTCCAGCCCTGACTGTCGGGCCCTTGGGTTGGATGGCATTGAGGGATTGCAACCAGGGGAGGCCTCATTAGGCCCGGTCTTCCAGTCGTCCCAAGTTGCTAACCTTAGAACTACATATGGACACTATCCTGCACGGAGAGGTGGACAATTCAAGGTTCACTTAGTAGTTTATTTCCAGAATTCATGTTGCTGCCCATTCAGAAATGTTACCTTTTCCAAGAATACGTATCACCCCCATCAAATTCAAAGTATTATCATTATCATCATATCGGTATCATTATGACCGGAAAAATTGTACTTTTCATACAAACCCCAACTCCATAGAAGTTGGGACACAAGGTAAATTGTGAATAATAACAAAATACTGCCATTTTCAAAAAGCCTGATTCTTACATCAGATGGAGAACGGCACAAAGAAAACATATCAGCCATCAAAACTGACCAAAATTATTGTTTTGGGGGATATTCATGAATACGTAAAAACAACACGTCTCAAAAGAGTTGGAATGGGGACAATACAAGGCAGCAAATGTCGAGGAACGCTAAAAACAAAACAGACAACACTTAACAGTTAAATACATTAAACGACGAGATGATTTTTATTAAAAAAAAACATTGTTAATTCCTAACTTGGACATGATTTCACCAGGTTAAGTGGTGGGTGTATTCCTTGTCATATTTTACAATGTTCTCCTTTCTGTAGTGCTCACAGTGTGACAGGTCTTGACCAAAAGCCCATCATTTTATCACCTGCTGGTCCTTACAATGGAATTAAACTGTTAAAGCATAGTGGAGAATGCAATTTGTCCTTACTCAGTAATTGAAGATCTCCCTTCAAAATGTAATGCATGATTGGCTTTTCATGCTGTTTAAAACCATTTATATCATTCAACACTCTACAGATGAGTGAGAACAACTTAACCAATGCACTACTGCAGCCCCATGCCATCATGGAGGCTGACTTATGAAGTTAGCGCTAACACAAGTTGGATGGTCCATTTTCTGTGTATCACAGGATGTACAAGATTCTATTATTTTCAAAAAGAATTGACTTCTGCAACTTCTGTAAGAAAAGGAGTTCCCCATGTCTTCTGGGTCTATTTAAAGTCAGCTCGGGTACATAAGAGAATGTTAAACCCCTCTCTCATTTGCACACATGAAGCATTCTTAATATGGTCAATTTTCAATAGTTGTAATTCTTGGAGTGCTAGAGTGAGACTGCAATATATAATTCATGATGTCATGAACCTATACAATGATTTTAATTACAAAAATACGTCTTATATACACTCAATCATTGTAAATCAAAGGGAATTCAAAAATGTATGTAATAACTATGGTAATTATTCCCTATGCATCTTTAATTCTGAGTGACTCAGCCTCTCTGTGATGGTCTTATACCTGGACACTCATATTGTCCATCAGTACAATTCATTTTGAAATGTTCGTCTTTGTAGTTTTATCTTACTTGGATGTTTACTACATTTCACTGATCCCCGTCCCAACTTATTTGAGACGTGTTGCAGTTATCAAATTAGAAATTAGTACATATGTCCCCCAAAACAACATTTTTTTCTCGGTTTTAACACTTGTAACACTGGTTTTAATGTTGTCTTTTCACTATTCTTCATCTAATGAATGGATTGAATGTTCTGAGAATGATAGCGTTTTGATTTTATCCACTGTTTACCAAACATCCCAACTTCACTGGAGTTGGTAAAGAGTACCTGTCAAGGAAAATAGTGGAACAACTAAAGTAGACTTATGTTCTTACATTGCATTGCATTAAAGTGACAGAAATACAGTTTTTACATTTTTATATTGAATACATTGCTCTTACAATCCAGTTCCTGGACTACTCAGAATTTGGAGTTGGGGGGAATTTCTCACTTGAACTGAGTTAGTGGGTCTCTAGGCATGAAAATGTATCAGGATGCTTGTCAGAGATGTATAGTAACAAAGTAAAAGTAACGAAGTACTGTACTTAAGTACTAAACTGCAGTATCTGTACTTTTTGGAGTAATATTTTTTCCTCATACTTGTACTTTTACTGCACTACTTTTTACTGATGAAATTAATACTTTTACTCCGATATATTTTTCATGTGCTACTTTCGTTACTCGTTTCTATGCCCGAGCGCTAGATGGCTCTGTCATCACCAGATATGATGGAACGTGTTCACGGTCAGTTGGCGATGCAATGGTAGGGAAATAAAAGCAGATCGCATTCTCGCACATGTCTTTTGGCGCGGTCAGTGACATTGACACTGGCATGTTGGCAAGATGGATGAGGTAGACGAGGTATCGCCATCAACATCAACATTAAAAACTGAACTTGTGTTACAAAGCTGCTTTAATAACAAACCATAATCGTATTTGCACTTCATAAGAGACGTATTGTACAGAGCTCTAATAAACCAAATGGTATTCAAACTTTTGACTGACTTTTCCCCCCCCATTTTTTTTTAATGCAGTACTTTTACTTCTACTTCTACTTTTTATTCTAGTAGCAAAACTAGCAATACTTCTACTTGCTTTACTTAAGTACAACACATTTTGAATACTTTTGTCCTTCTACTTGAGTAAGGTAAGGAAAGGTTACTTTTGACTTTTACTCAAGTCATTTGACAAGATGATACTGGTACTTCTACTCCACTACTTTTCTCCAGTACTTTATACATCTCTGATGCTTGTCCAAATGGCTGGTAGGTCCACAGGCCAAGTCCAGGATTATTTGTCAAGTGATTATTTCTGTCATGAAGACACTAAACAAAATCATTGCTGGAGATTATGAAAAGGACATTCCTTTGAGAATTGTCATGTGGTGAGTTAATAGAATTCTACTAATACTGGATATCAACAAGTATTAATGTTTAAATTCTTAAATCAAGAATCCATAATTGTATATCAGTATTCTTACAAATACAGGTTAGACCAACAACTTATTTCGCTTTGCACTAAGGGTTCATTTAATCCTGTTTATGCACAGTGCCCACAAAGGGCCCACTGAAGGAGTGAACTGAAAAGCAATTCCCTGACTAAAGTGCGAACAATGTACTAAAGAAGATATCTATCTCTCCCCCATCTCTCTCTCTACACACACACACACTCACTCACTCTCTCTCTCTCTCTCTCTCTCTCTCTCTCTCTCTCTCTCTCTCTCTCTCACACTCACACACACACACACACACACACACACACACACACACACACACACACACACACACACACACACACACACACACACACACACACACACACACATGAGGTGGCTCAATATCTCCATGTACTAATTAGTGACCCAGAGAGGTGTTGTGAATCTCCAGGGTTACCTGCTCATCACAAAAGTATTGATCAGTTTGGTCATTATCAAGTAATGGCTGCATCTTGTGTCTCATTGTTGCTTTTAACTGCTCATATATATTTTGAAAAGAACAATCACAGTCATTTAATGAAGCATACAAATCTGAATTCATCGTACAGTTGATTCAACTGCCCATTAAATATTTTTGTACGTATGTAATAAAGACCAAGACCCTTGTTTATCCATATAAAAAACCTACTTTTAAACAACGTGACGTGTGCCATGTGAGTTACGCCCCCTTTTGGGGGAAAATGGGGAAAAAGCCAATGTAAGTCAAATGCTGGTGTTGGGAAAGAATAAATGAAAGTCAAGGACCTGTAGTATAGCGTTGTTCACGCTCAACATGCCGAAGACGTGTTGTGTTGTCGGATGTTCAAATAATATATCTAAACAGCCGTGGCTGAAACATGGACTGTATTTTTTTGGGCTAGTCGATGTAGAATTTAAGTCTAGAATGCTCATGAGAAACAAACTCAGCATTTTACAGAGCAGTTAATATGCATAGGCTGCTGGTATATAACCGCCATCTGGGTACTTGTGCGTGAATGTGCGTTACGTCCCTTTTTGGGGGCAAACAAACCGGATGTCTCATTAACTTACATGTACATATTTTTGGGAAGCAGACCCCAGGTGCATTAACTGAAGACAGACAAGAAATCTTAACTGAAGAGAAGTCATTGAAGCAGTACGGATGCAAATCTTTCCTTCTTTTTCATTGAGTGCACAGTTTAGGGACTGATGTTTCAATTGACATACCATCTTGATCACAGTCCTTGAGGGAGAGCCAAGTTATCAAAAATCCTGATTGCCGACAGATGTACTCCTACGAGCCCTGGCATTAATCTGTTGTCCCTTCTTCCAAGACCTTTTTCACATTACCAATATCATGTACTAAATATTTGAATAGAATTGCATCTATACAGCTCCCGTGTCTTCTCTCCTATTATCATTTTTATTACCATTTTTAGAGGCAAATTCGAATGCATTCTACTGTGCTGCTGATTGGAAATTGATGGTGGATTTAAACATGAGACCCAATAGCACTCGCGTTACAACACCCTTAATGAAGATGTCAGCCCCACAGAGTCCATAATTATCCATAATATCCATAATTATTCGCCATCATTATCTTATTACCACAGGCCATCGTCACAGTGGAACAAGTGGGAATAACAAGGGGTGTAACGTCACCCCTAAATTGGAACCCGTGAACAATTATCCACAAGATGACGACCAGATAACAAGTGCTAATGTGACACACAGTAGGCTATATACAGGTTCCATACTGTTATGGCGCATGCTGATTAACCCCCTGGCTAACGCTAGATGCAATTGGTGTGTGTGTGTGTGTGTGTGTGTGTGTGTGTGTGTGTGTGTGTGTGTGTGTGTGTGTGTGTGTGTGTGTGTGTGTGTGTGTGTGTGTGTGTGTGTGTCAGGGAAGTTCTACAGTGGGTTACTAAATGTGTCCTTTGAGCTTCAAACCAGGGCTTGAAAATGAGTGCATTAGCTCTATCCCCAAAATGTGGACCGTCGGGGATGTAATGAGACAATTACTGGTTAAAGGGGTGAGATGAGCATCCGATTTCCCCAGTTGGTAATCATGTAATCAGCTGGCAGAGGTGATTCTACACTGTAACAAATAGCTGTTTATTTACGGCAATTCTGCAACAGCATTCTACTGTTTTTCAAAAAAACAGACAACTACTGTGAAAATATTGCTTTGAGTCACATATTGAGCATAAACAGTAAGTACTGCACAATAGCAGTATTCGCCGTTGTGGAAAAAACTAGAGATGCACCGGATCCTGATTTTTAGGATCCTGCCGGATACCAGATCCACTGCTTAAGATCCTGCCGGATCCGGAACCGGATACTGGATCCTACAAAAGGGTTGAAACATATAGTCTACTCGCACACGTGGGCCCTTTTTATTACGTTGGCGCAAACTATTTTTTAGACTCATTGGCTTATTGCCACACTGCCTGCAATAGCCGCTTCCAAAGGGATTTCACTCCATGCAGTGATTGGGGTTGTGAAAGACTGAAAAGCCTAGGCTAGACATGCACTAGACCCTGATTTTTAGGTAACATGCCGGATACCGGATCCACTGCTTAAGATCCTGCCGGACCCGGATTCTGTGAAAAACTCTATTATCCTGACGGATCCGGAACCGGATCTGGTGCATCTCTAGAAAATAACAAGTTATTTTAGGCAGCACCATTGAAACCCATTCATCCTCCACTTGTCCGTGATCACCTTCAAACTTCAATACCACCTGAAGAACTGAAGTCATTCTGACTGGTTAAAGATTATCTGATACTATCAAGCATGATGAAACAATTTCTAAGGAAACTATAATACTTAAAAAGTGCTTGATGCAGCAAAGTGTGAGTAGCACATGCATTTTGATAGTGATGAAAGTGTGAATGGCTGAAACATTTAAGAACTTGTAACACTCTTGCAACAAGCAGCCCCATCTAAACCAATCTGCTAATCAGTGCCTGGCCTCACCTGAGTAGGGCTGTTATGCCATTATTCAATTACGGGCGTCACCTGCCAAGGGCCTGATGACTCTGGTCACATGGTACTCTTGCACCTGTATATAAATCTGGACTATCAACACTTCAGTTGCTTGCCTGCCTGCTGGCTGGCCTGCATGGCACAGCATAGCACTTGTTTGCCTACAAGCTTGCCTACAAGCTTGCTTACATACTTGCACACTTTCCTCTTTGTGAAAGCTTGCTGTATGTGGCATCATTTGTGGCATTGTTGCATATAATGTGTCTGCTGCAAATTAGGCATTGCTTTGAGAGCTTGCTTGTAGTGCTGCTTGTTTGCTGTGCTACTTGGTGCAAAATATTTTTTTAAAGACTGACCAATGCTATATTCATCATTGGCTCATCAAGAGATACAGTAAAAAGCCCACCTTGCACACTATCATTGTAACATAGCACTGCGTACTCTGAAATTTTATTCATGCCCACACTTTCAAAGGACCACCGCAAACCATTTTCTCAATACAGCATAGCGCCATAGTATCATGCTCAAGGCACTCCAGTCATGGTGAACGATGGGAGGGTGGGGTGGTAACATGGCCATATTCATGAATACAACTATGACCCAGTATTTGCCTGTCATCACACAGTACAATTCAACTGTTTAACTGAAATGTACTGTTATTTTCCTTATACTACTGCATAAATATTGTAGAGCACTTTTAGTTTAACAATACTAATACTGTGAACGTTCTGTAGAGTACTGTTATTTAACAGTTCAATTGCTGCTGAAAAAATGTTATATACTGTGATACATTAAACGGCAATGAGCTGTATTTGATTTTTGGTGTGAAATAACAGTAGAATTACAGTAACTGCCGTTATTTTGCAGGGACATTTTCTTAGAGTGTAGGGTAAATTGGGGCACCAAGTGAAATTTCAAAAGAAGGAACATTTGCAACAAAATCGCCACTACTACAGCTTAGCTGTTATTCACCATCCACAGGCTTGGGGACTCCAAGTGACTACCTGCTGTCTGCTATGTGCATCATCGTTCAGCCCGTCCCTCATCCCTCCAGCCACCGCTGTTCCCTGATTGGTCATGTAATCTGGTAAATTGCAATAAGAGTAATCTAAGAGTATACCAATCCAGAATTCACATGGATGGGAGGAACTGCAAATTGAGTTGAAATATTCCAGGCTAAGCCTATATATATCCATACTGTATCCTTATTCTTACCTTATTAAAATGTGTATTCTTTTTTTCAACTGTACATATAAATGAAACCTATAGATTCTTTGACAACAGATCATCATAATAATGTCTCTCTGAACACAACACATGGGATTGCTCCACAGTCAATCTGAGAAAATCTAATAAATGGATGCTGAATTAATTCCCAGGCCAACGGATCACTGTGTGTGTTTTCATCATAAATGTTTCAATAATCCACATCAGAAACAGCCTACAGACACACTGCATAAGTAGGCACTTCACATGAGGCCTGAAACTGATCACATTTACTCCTTACTGCCTTTGATTTATTGGAAAGACCAGGAAGCACCTTTTCATGTTTCCTCACTGTCAGTCTGAGTCTGCGCTGTGGTTGTGACATGCAGACCCAGGGGTGGCATAGAGGAGGATAAAGTGAAACTGAGTCACCAGGGCCACTATGTATATGTGATGCGATCTGGGAAAACCCTTCACATGGTGGGATTTTACATTTTTTAGATATTGTTAGCATTTGAAAGTCAATTTCAAGCTCTTTCCAATGGTGTTTTCATTATTTTTATATATTGTCTCTATCAAATGTTATACTTACCCAAAGTCAACTAATACGTTTCAGAGGAATTCTGAGAAAAAAACTCTCTAAAAGTTGAGTATGGCGATTGTGGCCAGAGGAGGTATTGCAACTATGCAAGGCGATTGAGGCCACAGTGGGTATTGCAACTATGCAAGGGGATTGTGTCCAAAGCAGGTATTGTAACTATGCAAGGTGGCCAGAGTAGGTGGCCAGAGTAGGTATTGCAACTTAGGAAGATGTGAGGTTGAGTATGGAGGATTGTGGCAAGAGTGGGTATTGCAACTATTTTTTCTTTGATTTATTTAATGTGTTTAGTTTTGAGTCAAGGAAACAACTAAGGAAAACGAACAAAAAAATCTTTGTTTCAACACAGCATGGACAGCACATTATTATGGATAATAATTATTATCATATTAGTTAATATTACAGTTATTGGACTACTGTACAATTGAACCAGTCTAAGCACTTAGATCACTCCAATTTTTATAAGAGTATTGTATTCCACATCAATACAATGTAATGATCCTTTCACGCCGCTATGTAAGAATTTATATCTTTAATATCTGCTGTGCAGCATAGGTTTTTTCTGTAATACTGCAGTAAGTTAGGTCATTCTCTGCAAGATAGAAATCTACCATCTAGAATGTCTTAGGATATCCACATGTGGTGAAAGCAGTGCAGCCTCCTAGTACGATGCTCAGGATGCCTCACTGATGGTGGCAGATACGGGCAAGACAGTTTTTTGGTCAAGGTACCTCTTTAAGAATAGTCTCCTCCTTCTGTATTGTCTCTAGTTGAAGTTTGCTCTCATTCATGACCATAGCACAGCCCCACCCCCCTGAGCATCACCATAACCGAGCTAACTCATCTTAGAAGTCGGTTCCGCCCCCAGTCCCACACCACAGTTGTAGTACTTAGAGTATGAAATAGAGTCAATGAAATGAATTTCAAAAGCATGCACATGGAGTTCTCCAACTGCATATATACTATTTGCATCTTGAAACTAGTATAGCATGAAGAAAGGAAGAAAATGATTCAGGTTTTTTAGTAGGACTACTTTAGAACGATGTATAAATATCAGTTACCAGTTACTGCTCTGGATTTAATCATTGATCATTTTCATGACTCGAAAAAGTAAGCTGAAGAAGCAATAGGCCTACCTGAATGAAAGCAAAACTTAGGGAATTAATTAATTTCATTTATTTATCAGTATATTTGTAATCTAACGGCACTACTTCTGAGGACAACGAAACACTGGAAAAAATATTGTTTGATGCAACAGAGCAAGAGTAGCACATTGCACTTGGCTTTGATATTCAGATTATTATTATTATTATTATTATTATTATTATTATTATTATTATTATTATTATAGTACAAAAACAGAAGGCTACTCATCAAACACTACCTACCACATGCATGTTCATTTCAAATCGGCTGAACCAATGTCATTTCATTACTTTTCACTAGGCTATAGGCCTATGGCGTCTTCCATGTTTTTTTTTTGTCTCCCTGAGACCCCCAAACTGCTGGCTAACTGTAGGTCGTCTAATACATAGAGGCCTGTGTGCATAGAATATAATTTCAAATTAAATTGGGTCTATTGATTCTACATGTATAGTTATGTAGCCTATTCGTAATTTACTGCCCAACTTTTGGTTCAGGAAAAGAAATGAATGACGTGTATTGTACATTTCTTACTGTTTAGGGTATGAAGCGAAAATATCAGCAAAATGTATCAGAAATGCAAACATGGGAACCATCAGTGTCTCGGAAAAGTGCATTGAGCGCTCTGCTTGGAGGTAAACATGGTTTTGCACGCTTCAAAACCCACCAGCTCCACGCAACAAAAAAAGGCTACAAGACGGTCGAGACCGCTTGTTTTTTACACCCTGCAGCAGGCAGCTCAGCCATTATAGAAGAGAAAAGGTTTTCTCCGCGCTTATCTTCTTCACTATCTCACGCTTGGCTTGAAATGACGGAGCATCTCAGTTTGACTTTTAAAAATTGACTGTTGAAGATGTGTTAACTGAACCCATTAGGTAGACAAGACATAAATGCATAGGCATAGGTCTATTATTTTTCAAAATCTGAGATGATCCAGTGCGCTTTTATAATGTTAGCACCAGTTATCAAAGATTCTCTATTCTAGCCTACCAACTCCACGACACACGACAATTCAGCACAGCGTAGGCTATTATGACAAAGTGTGTAGGCTATAGTCTACCAGTGCGGCAAAAGATTTCGCTATGCCTCGGAATAGTAGCCTACAAGAGCACTTTTGACCCTCTGCAGCACGCAGCACAAAAATAGAGAGGAGAAGCGTTTTTCTTCACTGTCTGGTGCGTCGCGGGAAAGGACTGACATGAATTAGGTTTTAACGTCACCGAGTATCTCAGATTGACACTGGAAACGGACTGTTGAAAACGTTTTAACTGAACACATACATTTGGCACGGTTCTAAATAAAAGCATTTTAATCTTCCCCATCTGAGATGATCCGATGAGGCTTCTTTAACCTAAATTACAGAAACCTAACCCTGTCTTGGCCACATCCACATCTTCCAATTCAGCAGTTTATTATGACAAGTAGGACTACACAGCGCAGTAAAAATAAATGAAACCTTTCGCGATAGATAAATCCCGTGGTGGGCGCTTTAGTTTTAGGTTTGCCTGTGAGCTCTCCAATAAAAAAATGAACTCTACATTCAAGTGCCGTTTAGTAGCCTAATCGCAGTTGTAGCCTATAAAGGTCTGCAAGAGGCACATAAGACTGGACTTGACAAGCACGCAGGGCTCGACGGCTCCGATCCACGGAGAGAAGATGTCGCCTATGTTTATTTGTGTTCATTGAAATGTTGTTCCTTCTTTCTTTAGACCTATAACCTGAGAGAAAACTCTGCTTCATCGAGACAGAAGGCGTTCAGGTGCGCTGACAATGAGTGGCCAGACCTACACACGTCCAAATTCTGAGCCTTTCAAGTCTATAAACTCCTGCGCGTGCTTATGTTTTCCCTCAACCTCGCGCGCCCCTGCGCTACAAACGTAGTCAGCACGTTGGCTGCGTAGGCAGACTGCTCACGGCTGCCTCCCTTCTCACCACACAGCGGGCCATTTAAATCTTCATTTTAACACATTAAAACAGCGATTTCAGACAAAATATTTTCAGAGATGATAGACAAGATGTTAAACAACAACAATTTAATGAAAAACCGATTTCAGGAAAACACTGTTTCTCGACCTATTTTCGCTGTTTCCTGAGAAAGGGCCAGCGCGACATCCGACGGGTTTTCCCAGATCGCATCACATATAGGGGGCCCACACACTTAGAAAAATATATGGCTGGGGGGTCCATTGGAGCTGATTGTACAGGGCCCAAAATGGGCTGCTACGCCCCTTATGCAGCCCATCACTGGTCTGGTGCTGCAGAGTACAAATCACAGTGGGGGGTAATGGGAGGGGGTAACATGGGACTCCATGATGAGGGTGAATGGGAGGTATGTGGACGGCTGACAGCTGGTTACCTAGATATGACTTTTGATTTACATGTTTTCTCACTGAGGGTGGATTGCAAAATGCGGACTTCCGTCCTCCCTTCTGCACTTGCCTACTTGTGACCTCATGATGACATCACTGTCGACAGAAAATTAATTCAATATCTTGCAAACGCACAAATCTGAAGTCATTTCATCATTTGTAATTGGGATAGTGAATAAGAACTGTCCCCCAATAATTGCTGTAGCTATAGGCTGATAGGTGGGAAACCTATTCCTTCCTAATTTTCTCCACAGAGCCGGGGCGTCAGCAAACTGCTAGGCCACAAGCACAAGTGGAGGATGGGAGTGTGTATATTAGGATGCACCCTGAGTCTGTGCTGTGGTTTTGACATGCATCCCATAACTGGTCTGGTGCTGTAGAGTACAAATCACAGTGGGGGGTGATGGGAGGTGGTAACATGGGACTCCATGATGAGGCTGCATGGGAGGCATGTGGATGGCTGACAACTGGCTGCCTACTAGTGTTGCTGTCGTCAACGACAACGAGGACGACATATCTCAGTCAACGAACATTTTGCAAGCCAATTGTCATGACGAAAACGTTAACTGCTTGACGTTTTTTAAACTATAGGTGACTTAAATGCATGGCCACATGAGGAAATCTTAGAGGAAACGCAACGCAAATACTTGCTGCATGACGATGACTATGACTAAACATTATTGTGGAAATAAAAACCATGACGTGATCCAAAACAAAACAAAAAGAGAAACGAAACATTTGCATGCACCATTGCGCGCCCCACTTCTGAGACTACCGCTGCTTGGATAGACGTTTTCTTCCCGACAAGGCTAAGTAATCTGTGCACAAATACAACGGAGCCCAGACACGTTGACATGCCATTATGTTAAATGCTCATTAATGATACGAAAGTCTTGTTTGTGTGAGAAGTCAGATTTTGTTGAACAGCAGAAAATAATGCATTACCCACGCAGTGAACGCAAGCAAGATTTTTTTCCCGATGCTCCATCTGACCTGTCAATCAGTCCCATCCGTCAATCTTCCATCGCCAATGAATTATTTGACGTTGATGCAGCAACATTGGAAGCCGAACCCCAGAGAAAGAGCGACTTCTGGGCTATAAGAATAATGAAATAGCTAATTGACAACATTCCCATGCAGATGGCGCGATGTGGCACAATCAACTTATCTTTGAAAACGTAGCCGATAGTGAAACATGAACCCTTTTCCCGTAATGTGTTGTGCGTTATGCGGCTGTCCCATGGGACACGGGGCAATAATAATTTGAATCTGGATTAACCTCCAAAGAAGTATATCGTCGGATTATTGAACGTTTGGAAGACAGGAGCTTCCAAGACGTGCGCGTCTCTCTTCCTCTCTCTCTCCCCCCCTCTCTCTCTTTGTATCCCGAGACAGCAACAAGTCCACGTTAACATGAAACTGGTCCGTCATTCTGTCGAATTTCAGTTTAAGCGCATTTAAACAAAGGTTAATATTTATGTTAATTATTGCAGTTATGGGCATGTCACAGCCACCGGCAGCTCTGCGCTTATTGTTAATACATTGGAAGGGACACGTCTTTCAAACTCAAAGTGAACTAACCATTTTATTGAACAAACATAAAATATGTCCATCAATATCATTTTGATAAAGAACAAGATTGCCTGCCTACATTCTCCTTCGCCACAATATGCTGGATTCAAGTTGATGTATAGGCTAAGGCCAGACTTTTTTTTTATTAAGACATTTCATGGTCAAAAACAAAATCCCAGGGCTATAAAAAAAAAGTCCAACGCCTTGCGGCATTGTTGCCGCGATGTAGGGCCTATTGACGAATTAAAATTAGGCCTACTATTACGCATAGCCTACTATCAGTTTTATTATTATTATTATGATGATGATGATGATGATGATGATGATTAGGCTAATAATAATGATGCCAATTCGAATGGTGCATAACTGTGTAGGAAGGTGTCCATATTCAGCAGAATACACTAGCCTACATTGTTGACGCAATGCACCTGCTGACGAATTTCATAACACTTCTCCTCTACTCTTACTCCTCCTTCTCATTATTAATAATTCATACATAGGCCTACTTGAACAAAGTTCATTTAATTCTGTTAGTTGTGTTGATATAAGCTTTGTCTGTACACACAACATTCAAATTAGTTTGATTCCTGACCTGCAATTGGTGTAAGGAAACCTGCCACCCCCCCTCTCTCTCCTCCCCTCCCTCCCTCCTCCTCCCCTCTCTCCCTCCTCCTCCCCTCCATAACTGAGGTAGCCTACCATGATCATGGTTCTGTCCCACCTCCCATCCTTCACCGTGACTGAAGCACTCTTAGCATGGAACCACTCTGCCACTGTTCTCTTTAACTACTTTTCAGAGCTGTCTCTCACAACCATGAGATCTTGAGAATTTTATCGGAGGCTTGTGCCACAATCATAATGAGTATTGGTTGGACTTGATCTCACTTTGTCATCATAAACTTTATCGAGAGGATGTATAACCAATTGTCTGCCAGGCGGATGGTTCTTCCCTTAGAACCTCTCACCTGCATGACATGTGCAATGCAGCAAGCTAGTTATCAAGTCATGTTACAAGCTAGCTCACAAAGCAATGCATGATGTGCCTAGCAACTTAACAAAAGCCATGAGCTAAAATTGCCACAGGCTGGCTCGCATGGAATACCCACAAAGCTGTCAAGCAAGCACTTTGCTGAGCCATGCCAGTAGGCAGTCAGGTAAGCAACTCAGGCACTGTGGCTGTCCAGCTTTATATACAGGTGAAAGTGTGTCATGTGACCAGAGTGATGAGGAATTTGCAGGTGCAAGCAGTAATTGATTCATGACCTACCAGCCCTTAGTAATCAGGTGCCAGGCACTGATTGAGAGATTGGTTGGGATGAGGCTGCTTGATGTCGGATTTTTTTTTACAAGTTCTCAAAACGTTTCAATGTATCACTTTTGTTATGACACGTTTGTTGTGTTGTGTGACAAACTTTAATATCAACCCAACAAAGTGAAGTTAAATGAATGGATGTTTGAGATTTTTTTCTTTGATGCTAAATGTGCTTGATTTAATCTGGTGGAAATATTTTCCACAATTTTCTTAGGTTAATCCAATAAATCATTTTTGGTTATATCCTCGTTATGGGTACTGCCAACGATGATGCTGTTGTACTGTTTAAGTGGCAAAAAAGCTGTCATTAAATAGAAAAAGGAAAAAAATCATCAATGTCAAATGTGTTCATTGGTGCATCTGCAAGATAATCATTACTTAACAAAAACTAGACTGCAACTGTAGTCAGTTTTCATCATCATAAATGTATGACAAAAAGCAGGCTATGTAACATTCATTGTGAGGAAAAGTATGTGACATTTTAGTCTAGCCATTGTAGTCAGAGGAACATTTTAGTCTTACTAGCCGACTAAAATGTTAAGACTAAAAGGCCTTGTGACTTGACTAGACTAAAACAAGTAACAACAAAGCTCTCAAAGACAAGACTAGCTAAAGACTAAAAGTCTTGTGACTTGACTAGACTAAAACAACCCAACAAAAAACACTGTCAAAACATGACTAACTAAGACTAAAAATAAAATGTGCTGCCAAAAGCAACACTACCTAACACTTAAATGCATGCATGCTGATTTTAAAGTAGCTTCAAAGAGAATGCCTGGTCCATTCAAACAGGTCAAATTGTATAGAATTCTCAAGTGAGGAGCCTCATGTGATAAGCCTATTTGTTTATAAAATAAATGTATAGAAAATCAAGGCTTTATCTCTTAAAGGGCAATTCCGGCCATTTCCTGAACATGTCACATCTGATGCAGACCAATGAAAGTTGACCAAAGGGAAAACCGTGAGAATTTTTCATGCGGGCTGCGCAAAGTTAGCCAATTGCCGAAGCTGTTTTTTTTCGTGTGTGTGTATTCTCTTAGGGACGAGCCCATAGTTTGGAAGGTGGGGCTCATTGGTCCATCTTCAATATACTAGATAGTAGTCTGACTCAGAGAGGATACACAGTAGTATGAAAACGCCTAGTATGTGTCAGGGCCAGTTTCGTAATCCAAAGATGCCTCAGTCTTCTTTTTCTTTTCTACTTGCCTTCAAACGATTATCAGGGAATATGCCTTAGTCAGCAACATGGATGGAACACTTGTAAAGCAATTAGGACCACAGATTGGGGAGGAAGCATGTACGATGAACAGAGAGAATAATTTGCATGGCTGAATGTGAGGAGAGTAAGGAAACGAGGCAGTAGGCCACCCACTGAGTTTCCAGTGAGTAACAAGTGCGCTGACTTGCATATTTGACACTGTAGTTTGGCAAACACCTTTGGCCAAGTACCTTTGCCAGTTTGTCTGCCAAGCATCCGCTCTGGACCCAACTTTAATTTAATAAAATATCTAGGCATCATGGCAGAAACCTTTTCCTGTTTTTCCATCCAATTCACCACATAGTTAAGGGACGAAGAAAAGTGACTGTGATAATGAGTGAAGACATTTTTATTGCACATTTCATGAACAGCTGACTGATTTTAGTGTTCTCTGATTAACATTTTAGATTCATCTAAAAGTAAGGTTGCCCTGTCCATTTCCAGTCCAGTCAATGATCTTACTCTGCCAGATAATGGTGCGCAGATTTTCATTAGCAGGTTAGAGTGCTCTGTACATATATCTTTGTATGGCATGAGAAGTATGTATCTGTCTCTACTTAAAACGCTTAATGAAACATAGTGCACCAGGCAGACAGGAGGAGTCACACACACACACACACACACACACACACACACACACACACACACACACACACACACACACACACACACACACACACACACACACACACACACACAAACATTCACACTATAAGCACACTCGCTCATTACATATACATCCACATATTTCTAGAACATGTGTCACGTCTCCCAAAATAGATTAAAAAGATGTCATAATTGCCATTGCACAATAATCGCTCCACTGAAGCAGCTGCATGGGCCCACTGTGGCAGATTGAGGGAGAGAAGGAAAGGAAGAGTAAAGCAGACATACAGTATGCAATACTGCAGTCTTTATGCCAGCTCTCCGATTAATACCGCTCTCACAGTTTGATGGCCTTAATATTAGTCAAAATTATACAGGGGAATATATCAAGAGACTCCACAACATGAGAGAGAGAGAGAGAGAGAGAGAGAGAGAGAGAGAGAGAGAGAGAGAGAGAGAGAGAGAGAGAGAGAGAGAGAGAGAGAGAGAATGTATTTGCCACCTCTGTCGGCAGTCTCCCATTCATCTGCACATTTGAATCAGGAGTCATATTCAGCATATTCATCATGTCCTTTTGTCAAGAAGCCCCCATCACTAATGAGTCCCATTTCTCATTGTGGAGGCCTCATATTCATATCTGATAATAGATGGCTCCCCAAACCTTTGATATGTCTTTCATTTTCAAGAGGACACAGTAGGTGAGCTTGTCTTCTTGAAGTGTTAAGATCTTCCTAGATGAAAATGTTCTCCAGAAGGAAATGCCATCTCCTCCTGTGATCTTCTTTTGAAGATCATGTTGATGTTTCATGATAAAAAGAAAAGTCGTTGTACGGTATAAACCACACCTCTAAAAAACTTGCAGGAATATAACGTTTTTCTAGTCTCTTCCTCTGAAGTGCCAAAGGCATCTCCATATGACTCGGGGTGTCATCTTTCCTCTAAGGGTTGAGACCTTTGGCCCAGCCTTCGACCAGTAGCAAACCAAGGGAGGTGGGCCAACCATAACGTTTGAGAATGTTAATTACTATGCTCTTGGTCAGACAAAGTCTCAAAGACATTTTGAAAGTCAATGATAACCAGGCTAGGATTTCACAGCAGCAGTAGCAGCAGTGTTGGTATACAGGCCGGCTTGGCTCTTTAACCAGGCCCTTTTTGAGCTGTCTCTGTTGCTGCCTGCTCCACTTGGGCACTTGGCCTCCAGTTGCCATGGGGACATAGAGGAAAAGGTACCCTGCTCCTGTTGATGGATGATGTGGTCAACAGGTGGTGTAACAGTAAATAAAATGTGATAATTTTCACACCTTAGGGAATCATGGAAATGCCATCTTTGTAGGGATATATTGTAAGAGTAAAATATTTCCTTGCCAATCTCAGCCTGTCTGGTTAGGGATGGTAGGCCTACACTGGATACTAATGTGGAAAAATCTTCAGATTTAAAATAGCTGCTGATAAATTCTTCAGCATATTGATATTGGATATTGCAGTCGGTTTGATGAGTAAAGGCACATCTCCTGTGGGAAATCATGGAGCAATGGATGTCATTTACAGAACATTAATACATACATAAGAACTGCAGCAGCAATGACAAGTTGACCTTGTAGTTTCCCCATGTCAAGTCCTTGGGTAATGGTTTGCCGTTAGACAATTGTTTGTGTGTTAATTTACGTGATGTATTTTTCCATCTCCGACTCGAGTCCACTTGAAGGGGCACGTTTGTCTCTATGTCAATGGAGTACATTATAAAACTATGACCCTACAATATCTGGGCACTTAGAAATCATATCACTGAAAGTTTTTTAAAAAAGCATAAAAGAGAGCACATTATAATATGTTTCAGACTGAATAGTGAGGGGTTTTAGTCAAATTTGAATCACAGCAGACATAATCAAACGTTTCAATGCTTTGTAGCCTTCTGACACAGCAGAGAATTCGCCTTTGGCTAAGCCCCGCCCTCTTGGGTTACAGTTGCTAGGTCGGACAGATAAACGTTCTATGCTGTGATATCACCGTGATTAATGCAGTGACTGCCTATCGCAGCAGTTGTTCACTCCTAGGAAATAAAAAAACACTCCTCCGTTCCAAATATGTATTTCTTGAAATGTCATGCATCACAGTTGTTTAGCTGTTGTGGGATCTCAAATTCTCATCCTGGTATCGATAGGCATATTGTAACCAGTGGCACCATGTAAGCTAACTTGCATAGCCTATGTCCCTGGCTCAAACTGTAGTTGTTGGACGAAATCACCCAACGTGATGGATGTTATCTTCAAAGCTACCACATCAATGTGTAACATTAACGTTTGGCGTTTATGTCTTCAGTAGCTCAAGAAAATGATGTCCATCAGCTGCTAGTCAAATAACCTGACGTGACTGACAGTTAACTTTGCTAGCGCTGTTTCTTCATTAATTTAGGACAGAAAACCAAAATCCTACCCGGAAATAAGTTTGTGTTTGGTCACAAATGGTCCTCTTGTGGAAGATGTGCCGACCTCTTCAGAAAGGCACTTGAAGAGTCAATAGGAAAAGTCATTGGGGCACTTTTTACACACCTGCCATTTAAAAAGTTGAGTATTTTCAGCCAATAGTGAATAAGCCTGCCAGCGACCCTATCTGCACTAGGCTAAGAGGCTACTGTATAAACTGAAAAATGACAGTGTAATCCTTCATGTTACAAGCAGGCAGAGAAATTCCAGAATTGAACCCAGTGGGGAAGTTGAGGTTACTATGGATTGCATTGTGTTGCGTCTATCTTCAGATACACTTTTTTCCTCTCTCTAACATCTCATCAGACACTATTCTATTCCTTTCTGTCTCATTTGTCCCTTTTTAATGTAGTCGCCTCCACAGCTGCACACCATAATGGCCGTGGTTTATTGCTGTGGCAGATACACTATATGGGAATCAGAGCAAACTTGGAACAGCAACTATAAAGAGGTGCACACCATTAAAATACCGCTCACACTACGCCAATCCACTGATAATGATGTGGCCCCTTAAAAGGCTTCTAAGATGTGCTGACCTCTTCAGAAAGGCACTTAAAGAGTCAATAGGAAAAGCCATTGGGCCAGCCCAGCACTTTTTACACACCTGCCATTTAAAAAGTAATGGGAGTTGGGACATGAAACTTTCACCGTTTGGAGTAATCTCATAGAGCTCGCAAACAACGTGTCAACTAAACTTCAAGGTGAAAGTGTAGATGTTTTATGAACAAAAAAAGCTTCCTGCACTCTGATCCCTAGAGGGCTGTAATGCCTGGCAAGAAGGTTCCGTCCATTGTTTTCTATGGGGACCCAAACTTGCACAAAATCGCCAAAAACGGAAAAACGACAAGAGACACGGACACGCTATATCAGTACAAATGATCTCCAAGCCGAGCTGGTCGTTTAAGTGTTTGAACGGTGTCTCTATCTCGAAAGGCCTAGGAGGAGATCCATGTTCTATTTTTACTGCCCTGCACAAGAGAAGCAAGCAAGCAACAAAGCAAGTATAAACTGTACTTAGAGATTACTAGAATCTGGCCTTGCTCTGCAAGCCCGCTTAATGATTTTAGTACCACACAAAAAGTGTCACTAGCTTGTTTTTCAGACTGCAGTCTTTTTTCAGCCCTCGCAGTAGTGGCTTATCCTCTCAGCCATCGGTAGCACAAGTCCCAAGTGTGATAACAGCTGTGCAGACCTGGCACCACATTTGGTGTGATAACAGCTGTGCAGACCTGGCAACACTTTAGGCTCATTAACACCTTCAGGCTCCAGAGTACCAACTGATGGAGGAACAGCAGCAAAGCCTTTTCACAGTCACTTTGATGATAATAATAATACTTTCATTTTATATAGCGCCTTTCAAAACACCCAAGGACGCTTAACAAGGTATCGTGTGTGTGTGTGTGTGTGTGTGTGTGTGTGTGTGTGTGTGTGTGTGTGTGTGTGTGTGTGTGTGTGTGTGTGTGTGTGTGTGTGTGTGTGTGTGTGTGTGTGCGTGTGTGTGTGCCTGCATGTAAGTGAATGTGCTTGTGGAACTAGCAGCCATATGCCTCCAGGAAAAGATATGTCTTAATATGTTGTTTAAAAGTAGTTAGGTGCATTCTCGATGTGGTCGGGCAGATACTTACTTTCAGTAAAGCACTTAAATTCCCAGACAGCTACCAAGACACTGAGTCAGAGAAGGTCATTCGCAGGATACAAAATGCAGCC
This sequence comes from Engraulis encrasicolus, assembly GCF_034702125.1. Lineage (NCBI taxonomy): Eukaryota > Metazoa > Chordata > Actinopteri > Clupeiformes > Engraulidae > Engraulis > Engraulis encrasicolus. The sequence goes on from NC_085868.1 coordinate 43,250,050, forward strand.
ATGTACTCCATACAGCTGATAGCAGACTGCTCAAAAGGCTCCAGGGCATCAGGGAGAATCATATTGAGTGCAAGCAACACAGAACAGGAATGAGATATGAGCATGAGCTCTCAGATGGATGTAAATGCTGTGCATTCTGCACTTTAGAGGGCAGCATATGGGTTATAATATCAGTGGTTCTCAACTGGAACGGTCTTGGGACTCTCATTCTGTCGCAACCCAATTTTTTTAGCGACACTCGAATGACCGGTGGTTGCACGCTACTATCTCGCATAAACATTCTGATTTTATCTATGACGACAGATGACACAAGTTCAATCGCCTATCAACATAAAAGTTGTACATTTTTTGAGGAAAATTTAGTGTTTTTTTTTTAGCGAATCAATGAATTAAATTGTTTTTACACCATGACCCCTCCCCGACCCACTTTTGGGTCGCGACCCACCAGTTGAGAAACACTGGGTTATATGATAGTTGTGGTCAGAAATCTAAGCAAGGTTGAATTAATTTCAACATTTTCCAATAGTGGTGGTGTGGGGGTTATTGTAAGGGTAATTATATAGCCTACAGATATGAACACATTAAATAACACAGCCACCAAAGTAAAGGCAGACACAGTCCACAACCACTGGAAACTGCAGCCAACTGACCAAGTGTGTGTACACTCCAGCCCAGTGCTTGATGCCATCCACTTCTTTAGCTTTTTTTTCAGGATGTATTTTCAATCTTGCTGCTTTCTCTTTTGCAGCTCCGATGACAGCACGAGACAACAACAAAATATGCCGAGTCACGCTTTGTTGAGCTGTAGGCGAAACAGAAAACTGGCAGTGGAAAAGAGACATTAGGAGACATTAGTGACAGGTTCAGGCATTAGACATTTGAAGACACCATTAGCTAAAACATTTTGTCCCAAAAATATCACATGGTGTGACACCATATTCAATTTTTTATAATGGGAAATTGCTCTAAGACCTCTAGAGAATGGATATCTTCTTTCTCTTTAAAGTTTTATACAGCACCTTTCAAACCACCCATGGTCCCTTAACTATAATCCGGAATTCCGGATAGGTGTGTGTGTGTGTGTGTGTGTGTGTGTGCGTGCGTGCGTGCGTGCGTGCGTGCGTGCGTGCGTGCGTGCGTGCGTGCGTGCGTGCGAGCATGTGGAAACTAGTAGACAAAAGCCTCACAGAAAAAAATGTGTTTTGAACATGGCCAATGAAGACCTATTTTGAATATGGTTGGAATGTGTATTCAAAAGGGTGGGAGAAGCTTTGTCACTGGTGGCTGTCAAATCGATGTCAAATACCTGTTTTCAGACAGCTCAACAATGCCCAGCAGAGGGAGATTGGTGAGCCAGAACATCCTGATCGAGGTCATGACATCCACAGGTGATATCCAATGCTTCACTTGGGTAGAGACACAAGATTTCCCCCAATCCCACAGAAGCGTATGTATGATACAGTAAAAGGTCTGACCAGGACTTGAATGAGACACTATCGGTTGCTGCCGTCCAAAATCCGTTCGAGTTCTATTTTCCAAATGCAGCGCCGGTTGGTGTGGAAGGACATATATGTTTCCATGGATTTTCGCCACCACCGGTAAAAATTGCTTCTGTCCCGCGACGCTTCACCGCTTTGGTGTGAAAGCGGCCTAAGAGATGGAGGTTGAAAATGTGCATATCTAACGATGTGTAAGTGGGCGTTGATGGTGTGGAGGAGAATGGAAGTCGGGTGCTACTTTTAATAGCAGCCACTGCTTCAGGTTTACGGTGCATACACACCGTCAGCGTGGACGTCCACTTAACGTCCACTTCACGTGTCCGTTATCAGTCCGAAACGGCTAGAATACATGAAAACAGATCATGCCTTGCACACAGGAGCGCGGTGTAAGCGTGGCGCATGTCCGGCCCGACCGGACATGTCCACGATGCTCCTTGAAAATAGAACTTGAGTCTATTTTCCTGCGCGGACGTCCGCCTTCAATGATCGGCTTCCATTGAAAATGAATGACTGCTGCCCACAGATAGAACGTGGACTTTGGTGCAGTGTGAAAGGCAGCCCGCGAACCTCTCGAACTCGCAATGCTCCCGGACACGTTAAGCGAACACAAATATCTTGGTGTGTATGTACCGTTAGTCTTTACTCTTGTCTCTCCAACTCCAACTCAATCTGCAAGGGAACAATAAAGGACAGGACATTACTCTGTTCTTTGGTCTCCATTTCCCGCTTCTCTTGTCATTTCTACATACAGTAAGCCCATTCAGTGGCGGAGGCATTGACCTGTTACCATGCATCCCCGACGTAGTGCCATATCCAGGCCGTCACTAGGTTTGAGAGACAGGGGGGGCTTAGCCCCAGAGGAAGAAAATGCGCACAATTTTTTTTCAGCTCACCTGCTAAGGTTTTGTCTATGAATTCATTATTTTAAGAGCAAAGAAATCCCGCACACTGTCCATTGCACCAACAAACTTTAACCCTTTTAATGCCAATGTTATTTTGGTGAAAATGCTCGATTTGGGCATCACATATTCAACAGGCTGTGGCTGGACAGGGGTAACAGATAGAGCCTAACTGTAAATTACAAAAATGTTGAGGAAGACCCAAAGTTTATTTTGGGAGTAAATATGCATACCTAATTAGCATATTATGACGTCATATGGGGCGGCCATTTTGAATTTTTAATTAGTAATGGAAAATATTGATAATTTTCAATAGATTTTCAATAGATTATTGAATTTATTTAGAAATATGTGGCATCCCATTACTGTCATGTTGTGCACATACATTATGGTCAAGTAAAAAAGTAGTTTTAAGCCTAACATATAGTAAATATTGTAACTAATATTGTAATAATAATAACTAGCAAGAAACGGAATAACTGGGAGGTTGTTGCCTGGAGTGCCAAATGTGTTTGCATCTACCTGTGACTTTTTAGTCTGTGAAAACCTTTCTCAGACAGGGTAAGCACACATATTCAGTACACATATATGCCTATATAGCCTATTTTACTACACCTGTGACCTATATAGGCTACTGTAGGCCATTTGGATAAGGCGCAGGGGCAATGACCCCTGTATGCATAGGATCATCCTGGATGATCATCAGCATAGCTCAGTGAATGAATGTTACAGATTGTCACTTTTCACAGAACTAATGGGCACAGTGTCAAGATAATGGGCATAAAAAAGGCCTAATTTGTATCATGAGGTGTACCCTTGTGAAATCAGTTTCAGGAAAAGGGGTGGAGAGGCGGAGCAAATCAGCATCACCTCTCCTGTTATCTCAGCTCTATTGACTTATAAACTGCTTCTATTCATTTTGGTATCATAGGCTACTGTTAGGCATACAGACATGGATCGAAAGTACACACAGCCCAATTAGGCCGACGTTGTCACGTTATAGTAGGCCTATACTTTATAAGTAACACCTAAAGTCGGCTATCTGAAGGCGATTAGAAGCGGCACCATCTCCCCTCACGCATAGCGCAGCGCTTTCCTCTCCAGTCTCTCCGGTTCCGCCCCCTCTTCCATGCTGCTTTAGTGACATGACAAACTCTAATAAAGACAGTCCAACCACGGCGACCAGCCCAGTTTTCAACAAGTCTAAAATATTCGTGTTATAGGGTATGCGTCTTCATTTCGCCGTGCGCAACGGTAAAAAAAAAAAAAAAAAAAAAAAACGCGGATATTTCCCCAAGCCATGTATCGAATTTCTACGGGATGTACAACGTCTAACAGGATAATCCATTACTTTTTGTAGCAGTGGTTTTCCTTACGGTCTTTCATAGAGGGAAATGACATACGTTATCTTTATGTTTTAGCTTTTTTGCCTACTCCAGCTTAGGGGAAGACGCACGTCAAAGTTCACCACCAAGTGAAATATAGCCTATTTCGATGAACACATGATGACTGCAATCACTTTAGGGGCGACATATGGCATTGTATTGCATATAAAACGCACGACATAGAAATAGTGGTTGCCTATTTAGAGGTTTATTCAGTGAAATTACGCATATCGCCCTGTGGGTTTGGATGACAATAAACGCTTCTCGCATGTTCTAAGGAAATCCCCCGTAACCATTTACAAGTCGCCAAGCAAACACATTCTCACAACCCCGCAAATGTTCATTAGTTTGTGTTCAGGATCATGTTTCCTAGGTCTACACCGTGTTTCTGTGTTTGACAGGGGAGGTCCCAAACAGCCGATTGATCGTCTGTGTTGCAATCTCAGCAGCAACATCTTTTTTCTTATAATAATGGCTGCAATTACTTGAGGGGCGAAATACGCAATTGCATTGCACACAAAACATCATGACAAGTTGTCGTCTGGGGGCAGGCCAACTTGCTTCAGATTTATTCAGTGAATGAAACCAGTCGCATGCGTTCAGCTCGCCTGGAACAGGGCTTCGCCTTCGCGTCGCGTGTGTTCAAATGGGAACTCCCCTACCTAATGAAGTCTCCAAACAAACCTCTTCTCTCAATCCCGAAACTTTCCATTGAGTTATGGTTAGGATCAGTTATGTTTGTAAAACTGTTTATGTATGTAAAACTGACGCGATGTTTCCCTGTGTTTGGCAAGGGGATCTATTTCACTGCCTATTCGAATTGGCTGTTCTTCTCTGTAGCCACGGCTAAGCTAGCAATAGGAGACGCATTGTCTAAGGCCATATTATAAATGTCTACACATATACAATCAACTTGTGAGAAAATATAATGTCACTAAACATAAACCACAAAGACAAATTGCATTTAGAATGTATTTGGGCTTGAATTAGAGGAAATTATGTGCACAATCTCACAACGCCGATCCTCCTTTGTTTTGAAATAGTGACTTGCAACGCAACTTCCGCGTCTGGGTTTTCAGATGGAAATTACTCGAAAAAAATGCACTAAGAGGGGTCGAAATTCTTAGAAAGGATTGAAGTACCACATGTCTGCCACCCAGTGGAAAGGAGTATGGACAAGATTTTACACTCTATTCGACGTGACAGCCCACCTAATTCAATACCGCGACCTGTCGCAATTTTGCGACGACGGCAGTAAAAGGGTTAATACATTGTTTCGGTCATCCGTACATCCGACCTTCTTCATGTTGTATTAAAGTTTGTTGGTGGAATGGACAGTGTGCAGGATTTCTTTACACTTGAATGACAACCCCACTGGGATAATATCCTACGCACCTGCCCACCTACAGAGGTGCGCAAAAGCGTCTTCTTGAACAATTATTTTAAGAGCACCATACCGATTTTTAAACACTAGTTACAGTGGGGTTTTTTTTTATCACATTTTAATTAACATCCCTTATATGTAAGCTAAACAAAACATTTCACAATGTTTCAAATGATAACATACTGATACTCCTGGACACTTTGGTGGTAACTTTGTCTTGGCCACCCAGCACAGGTGACACTATGTACACTTTATTTTTGGTGTGTGTGTGTGTGTGTGTGTGTGTGTGTGTGTGTGTGTGTGTGTGTGTGTGTGTGTGTGTGTGTGTGTGTGTGTGTGTGTGTGTGTGTGTGTGTGTGTGTGTGTGTGACCCCCCCCCACCCCCGCATCCTTTTTCCAAGGAATACAATGGACATTGTACTAGGCAGAGAGACTATGGACACTCCTGGACACTTTATGGCCACTTTGTCTTGGCTTCTATGTGCCACTTGGCACATGTTAACACTGTGGACACTTTACACTTTATATTTTGGTGTGTGTGTTGTGTGTGTGTGTGTGTGTGTGTGTGAGAGAGAGAGAGATGCCTTGGCAAAATGTAAGCAACAGTAAGCTATATATGATTATTTTATGTGTAAATATGTGTGTTATGTCTTGTGGGCAATGTCCTTATTTATGTGTGTATGCTAATTGACACCTTAATTTCCCCCTGGGATCAATAAACGATACACTACTCTACTCTACTACTCTAAATATTATGTACGGAAGTTAAAATGATTAGATAAAAATGCAGAGAGCATAATTTACACAAGGAATAGGAACTTTAAGGAGTTACTATCTAACTACACTGTCTCCAGGAGAAGCAGTGGTCAGGAAGCGATTCATTCAAACAGGTTCCTTACTTGGAAAACTATGCATCCCCGGCAGATATTAGGTCATTTTTACTCCATCAGTAGCTATTTTCAGTTCATGTGTGTTTTCAAACTGTAATATTTTTCAAAATAGGCTATTAAAGCTCAACTATAATTTCAAGACAAAGTCAAATGGATTTGATACACGGGTATTGTGAGTGAAAATTGATACTTTGAGTCGGAAGATTTCATCCGTGTAAGTGATTACACTTTTCTCGAGGTGTTAGTCACAAAGCACAATCCTCTACCTGTTTCCCCCCCGCATAACATATTGCTGTGCACCCTGCTTTTATTGCTGTGCAGTAGGATATAAGTGACATTAAACAATAAATAAGCAAACAGGAACTTGTATTCAGATTAACGTGCCTTCTTGGTGGTTCGTATTCAGTGCTTTCTCTTTTCCACCGGCGGTTTTCTGGTAGGCCTACAGCTCAACACAGCACAACTTGACCGCCAATTTTTGATTGAGCCGTGTTGTGCCCAAATCGAAAAGCATCAAGTGGTGGCTGAGCCACACTGTGACGAGCTGTAGGCTTACCAGAAAACCAGCAGTGGAAAAGAGCCATAAGTCTCTCCCTCTCCCTCTTCCTCCCCCACCCCCACAGCTCACTCCCCTTCTTCCAGTCACACAAACAGTTCTGCATACACATTCAAATTTGGCATGCAAATGCACACACACACACACACACACACACACACACACACACGCACACGCACACGCACACGCACACGCACACGCACACACACACGCACACAGTTTTTTGTTATCTTTCAGCACTTTTCAAACATTCCCCCAAACTTTCTTTTGGAGAAAGAAGAAACTTCAATTTTCTGATAACAATGGAGGAGGTCATAGCTGCTGTTTCATTTTCTTTCCCAGATATGAAACATTGTAGTTTTTGTTTTTGCGCTGAAACACCAAAATTCCTTTTTAACATTTTATATTTGTCAGTTAACTATATTTTGTTCCTGCTGGATTTCCAATAGGAGACATATTCTCAACTGACCTCTCATGTTCTTACTCAACCCCCGGGCCTTCTAACAGCTCTCTGTGTGAATCTCCAGCATCATGTCTGAGTAATACCCTTTCTGCTTTACTTGTTGCGCCTACTGTACAATATGTTTGCTGACGTTTGATAGGTATGTAACTGTAGAGGACACTGTTACCAAGTTATGTTTGTAAACGTTTGAAAATTAATTGCAGGTGTTCTGAACGCCCTAGCCCATGCTGTGACCTATTAAGGGAGCTTGAGATAAGGAAATTCAGACTTTTGTAATGTAACATGGCCCAGGGTTATGTTGCTGGCATATCGTCGGCTTGCTACCAAAACCGCCTAAGTCCGAATTTGGTCAAAATGAGATTTTTGCATAAACTTACTCCCCTACCACAGCTGCATCACCCTGTTTTTTGCCAGAATCGTTGCTCAATCACAACAGTCACCAGATTCAAAAATCTGTATGTATAAAGTCACACACTGCTTATGAGAAAATGAATGACCGGGGACATAGCAATAGGGAGGACAAGGACGGCATTTGCATGTAGGCCTAGGGCCCTCCTGCAGGTGGCAGGGGTAGGGGCCCTTTTATGATCTTGGCAGGTGGTATGGGGGCCCTATCTATTCATCCTGGGGGCCTGTGCACAATTGTTCTGCCAACGTGAATAACTTGGGTAACTTGACTTAGCCATTTTTGATGCAAGAAAGAGTTTATTTATATCTGTTAAGAGTTTTTTTTTTCTCTCTCTCTCTCTCTCTCTCTCTCTCTCTTCAAAGATAATGGCCATGTTTCAAAACTTCATCCTTAGACATCTGTCAGAGATAATCTTGTTATGACACAATGGTTGTAGCCTTACATTAATTAATGGTTGTAGCCTTAGAACAAATTAAGCAATGAATTATCATGTGCTTTATTTGATGTTGTTGCAGATTTATAGAACAATACCATAGACCGCAACATCTGATGACAATCTGATATATCATAAATTTATTTAATGATTTATAATGTAGATTTTGAACGCATTACGTTGACGTCACTAGTGCAATGAATTACAGCTTACACAGCAGGATAGATGACTTCTATTGTCCAGTAGTGGTTCTAAACCATGTTCTGAGTACCACGGCCATGGTGTTGAAGTGGGCGGGCGACAATTCTGTGACCAGGTTACTCGGTCATGGGCAAGGTTGGGGGGGTGGGGCAGTTCTATGAGCATGGAGAAGAGCAAAAGTTAACCAAAGATGATAAACAAGGAGGAGACAGTTTGTTAGGAGGTACAAGGACCATAGAAGTGCCCCACCCCTTCATCCTCCTCCATGAATGATGGGACCTCAACATGGAGATTGGGCGTCACTGCATGGCTTACTCTGTGTGACCTTGGAGTCGTGATCTGCCCTGATATGAGGAATGAATGAATTACCATTGTGGCAATTGCTCTGGCATAATAACAAAAAGAGTTCTACTCTGAATGAGAATGTAAATAATGTTTCATTGAAAGCTAATGTGACGCAGAGTGCTAGAAAGTAAAAGAAATCCAAAAGTTGGTAGGCATGAGATTTACCAGCATGCTAGATTGTTACAAGATCTACAAAAATATTTCAATCATTCACCATATCCAAGATTAAAGTTTGGAATAAAAATAAAAAAAGAATAGTATAACTATCAAAATAATGTGCAGTGCATTGCTCTTGTTGTGCTGCTTCAAATAATTTATTTTAAAGTGTTTTGTTTTCCTTAGGAGCCATTTCATGTTTGACTTGCAGCTTCACTCAAAATAAATAAAGAAAATAAATTAACATCTTAGACAGGTAGGCCTACTGTTTGTAGTGGACCAATGACACAGACGACAGGATGATGCAGATGTGGTAAGGGAGTTAAAAAGGGGAGTTCTGCAAAAATCTCCTTTGATCAAAATTATTAGGGGGGACTCACAATTGCTCTTTGCCCAGGGTCTCAGATTTCCTAGAACCGCCACTGATATTTGGCGCCCCCTTTGGCGCATAGTTTTTCCCTGTTTTCCGAAAACCCCAAAATCGGACTTAGGCGGTCTTGGTAGCAAGCCGACGATATTATAAAATGTGTCAACCCTTTCAAAGAGATGTCAAATAGCTGCAAATGATAGCCATCTCTCCATATACAGTGGTTTATTTGCAAAACGGTGTATCTCCATTTGGTAGAATGTTGGGAAATTGACATTTTTGTATTGGACTTTCCATTGAATTGCATTGCAAAATGCATTTTATGTAGGCTAAAAGAGTATGTTCTCAAATAGTATCTTCTCGAATAGGCCTGAAGTCTGCGCGCATTGCTAAGCAAATCTTGGAAGGTTTAAAATCATCTCTGACATTAAGAGAGAGAATCTCGCTGAATGATTATCAGAATGGGTTGTGCCCCGACTCAAGGGATCCTTTTCCAGGGTTATATCTGTTTCCAAAGATTGATGAATGTGAAGGTACTTTCTTATTGTCTTCAGAGAAGATTGTTATGAGTGTGTTTGCAACTGGTGGTAAAGCCATGTACAAAATATGTATTAAAGTACTGAACAAAAAATGGTTAATTGCAAGAACAGATACTGTACACCATGGCGTAATGTATTAATGATAAATGAGGACACCAAGCCAGCATGGAGAGCCTTGTACAAGCCGCCATTAACTAAGAGAATGGGAGACTTACAATGGAGGGTATTGCATGGTATTGTGGCCACAAACTCTTTTATATCTATTCTCAATCCAGAAGTAGCAGCACACTGTCCTTTTTGCATGGAAAGAGAAACTGTGTTTCACATGTTCTTTTATTGTTTGAGGCTGTGTTCTTTGTTTGTTTTTTTGGAGGGACTCCTCCAGAAATTTGGTGAACCCTTCTCAAAGCAAGTGTTTATACTCGGGTTTAAATATTGTAAAAAGAAGAGCTCCAAAGCGCAACTGATTAATTACATCTTGGACAATGCTAAAATGTCTATTTACATCACTAGGAAAAACAAAATTGAGAAAGACAGTGATGATGATGTATTGACCACTTTTGTGAGGCTAGTTAAAGTGAGAATACAGATGGAGTTCAACTTTTATAAGTCTATGAAGAATGTTGATGCTTTTGAACATGTATGGTGTCATAAAAGAGCGTTGTGCTCTGTCACTGATGGAAACCTGACATTTGCGCAATGGTTAGAAAGATTTTTTTTTTTTTTTTTTTTTAACCCATCTACCTCTGGCTGGAGTGTGTTTTTAACTGCATAATGTAATATGCACCTTTTCGGTAAATAAAGGATTTTATAAAATTCACAAAAAAAAATCTCTCTCTCTCTCTCTTTCTCTCTCTCTCTCTCTCACACACACACACACACACAATGACAGGCACAGGCACAGGCACAGGCACAGACACAGACACAGACACACACACTCTCTCTCTCTCTTTCTCTCTCTCTCTCTCTCTCTCTCTCTCTCTCTCTCTCTCTCTCTTCTCTCTCTCTCTCTCTCTCTCTCTCTCTCTCTCTCTCTCTCTCTCTCACACACACACACACACACACACACACTCTCTACCACATCAAAGCACATGTGATCACACAAAGACATTCTGCCCTCTTTTTTAAATTTCCTTCCGAGATGAATATCACAGAGGAGAATGAGGTTCAGAGGGAAGGAGAGAGGGTTGACGAGGGGGTGGGGTTGGTTAAGGTTGACATGGTGAGTCACAGATTGCAGAATATTCTGCTGAGATTTTTGACACTCCTACTGACAGAAAAAAACAGTCAGCAGAACCTACACAAAAACAGCACAGACAGCAATATTAATTGCAGTACAATGATAGGCCCAGGCTGCCATGAAAGATAACTACACAGTCGTTTGTTTTTCAGACATAAATGTATTATGGTCAGTGGCGGATTAGCAATTTGGGGGGGCAACTTTAGGGGTGTATGTCACAACTACCCCCGCGCCATTAGCATTGTGATTCATTATGAACTTGGAATTGATTTCATCTCGTTGTCACCGTGCCAGTGAAACAAACAGCCAAATGTCCTTCACTCAATTAAATTTTTTTTAGCCAAGTTCACAGTGGGGTGGTGGAGAGAACATGTATCTGCTGTCTCTGGAGATCTAAAAAGATATCTGAAGGTTCACTGAGCCAGCCCTCCCTGTCCCTCTCTCTTCATCTTGGACGTGGGAGGGACAGGATGAGGATGTACGTGGGAGGGACAGGATGAGAGAGAGAGAGAGAGAGAGAGAGAGAGAGAGAGAGAGAGAGAGAGAGAGAGAGAGAGAGAGAGAGAGAGAGAGAGAGAGAGAGAGAGAGAGAGAGAGAGAGAGAGAGAGAGAGAGAGGTAGTTGCTTGTGTCGGTGATGTATTACAATGCACTATGAGAATCCAACTCTCTCCCCATATCTTTAAATGTACTCTGCGATTCAATCAATAGGCAGAGTGTTTCATCCTTTACCAGCAAGATGTTTCACTGCTGTCACACACGCTTGACAGGAAACGGATGGATTATGGGGGTTTCACAACAGAGGAGGCCCTGGACCATGCTACAGAGCAATACAGGAGAGTTAAGTGCTGTGTGCAGTGCAGAATGGAATTGACAGCCTACTTACAAAAGATGTTTTCAGCCCTTTGAAATTGTTTTGTGTGGGAGGTCACACAATGCTTGAGCATGCACGCACGGACGGACGCACGCATACACGCACGCACACGCACACACACACACACACACACACACACACACACACACACACACACACACACACACACACACACACACACACACACACACACAGTCCTAAATTGCCCATAATTGAGAGTGTGATACACACGTCCTAAAGTGAGTTTGGCTGCCCTTAATTTAGAGTGTGATGTGGCTGCCCTTAATTTAGAGTGTGATTTGGCTAAAATAAAATCATTGCAATGGCATGAAATACACAAAACATAACACAGGTGTTTGTAAGGTGATTAAGAAGATATCACAACCTGAACACAAATGATCCCTCTGTGACTGACATTTATTTTTTCAATCCTTCTCCCTTTGTCTATCTATTGGTTCGCTTCAAAGCACTTGTACAAGTTTGCTGAAAATCCAGCTAGACAATATGCTCCGTTCTCACGTGCCGTGCAACAAATACATTGTCCCTTAATTAATTACAGCTGGCTGAACTGCTGGAAACTAATTTCACTGTGCATCAAGCTGTAAATATTTTTTGCGTATGCATGCACACATTTCAGCGCCCTATGTTTTTACGCACAGCGTGAGCTCATACTTGTTGGAGGCAGATGAGCTTGTCCCATTAAATTTTGCATCGACTTGCAGCGCAGCACAGCCCAATGAACAATGAATCTATTGTCATGCAAAAATTTGGGAGCACATTGGGAATGAAGTACAAGTCAATCTCAAAGTGAAGAGACACCAATTGTGGTGATGGGGTTGGTAACCCTTGGTTTCACAAAAACACAATCCATTTCCAGACATTTCTGTCCTTACCACTATTTTTTGCTCGTATGAATTGTTTTTGCTTATGTATTCTGTAGGAGATGGGTGAAAAGACAACAGTGAAATAGCCAGACACAGCAAAATATTCCATGCTGATTTTGCATTCAGAATATCACTTTATATAACCAGTTCCTACCCGATGGTGAGTGCAAATGTTCAAAATTATAGTATGTGTATCAGGCCAAGAACATTCATAACAGATGAGATGGCATGATTCTTCAAGTAAAGTCAGACGATGATGACTGATTTACTGTTGAAAAAGGAAACAGCTTTGCTTGAGGGGGATGCCTCAGCTGATGAGTGTTGCTTTTATCTAAACCCTTGGAGACCACTACACCGCTGTGCTGTGTGCTGCTGTGTTTGTTTTGTTTGTTGTGGTGGTGAAGTTGAACTGGAAGTTGGAGGCAAGGAAAGAGAGATTACTAAGCTGACTACTCTTGTTTTGTCTTCATGCGTTGGCAGTATGAAAATCGAACATGCAGTGTCACCGGTACGGGTGAGGTTAATCTTCACATTGAGTGGAGTTGGCTGGAGGGAGAGGAATATGGACTCTGGGAGTGCACCGTCGGCCATTTGTCATCCGTAGCGACCAGATGGATAAAAGCAAGGCTCCTTGATCCAGCTAAATTAACTGTCAACATAAATGTGCTGGATAGCATTGTGCAGTGAAGGAAAAAAGGAGAAAGACACAGATAAAGTGCTTATCTATCTATCTATCTATCTATCTATCTATCTATCTATCTATCTATCTATCTATCTATCTATCTATCTATCTATCTATCTATCTATCTATCTATCTATCTATCTATCTATCTATCTATCTATCTTGCAGAGAGTGAGAGAGAGAGGGGGTGGGGGGGTTGTTAAGGCTTGTTAAGGTATGCAGTTTGTAGGTTGCATATCGAGGCCTTCAAACCAACCTGTGTGGAACAAAATGACTTTTAATCTTTGTAAAGACAAGCAAAGCCTTAGGGAAACAGACATTGTACAAGCCTCACAAAAGGGGGGCCAATGGACTAACTTGAAACAAAACACAAAGAACTTGTATAGGCCTATTTTATATAGGCCTATTTCTATTTTAAGTTGCTTGAGTTACTGCTGTTAAGTCAGTAGAAATGGTTGAGTGGGTCTCAAGTTCTGCTGTATGCAGCAGTCCCATAAAACTGGATAAATTGTGTGGTGCTCAGCACTGAACTGTTCAAAGTAAAAAGAGATAAAGCACATGCCCACACATTAACACCCACCAAGCATCATTAATTACATGGTAGGTGCAACATATAGGTAACCGCCAGAAACGCAAATAGAGTGCATTTACGATAGCAATTAACTGCAACCGTGCAATGGTGCTCACATGAGCAGCATTTGGCACCCTTTTAACATCATCGTAAAATGTTAGTGTTGTGTGTGCTACCTAAGCAAAGCATAAATCTGGAGGAATTAACCAAGACTCTAATATCAAATTGTTTCATATCAAATTGTCCTTTATGGTGAATGGCGATGCACAGCCCATTAACAGAGCAGGGGCGCATTTCTTGAAACCATAGTTGTTAACTTCATAAGCTATGTGGTTGTTTGCAATGTAATTTCTCATTGGCAACCAAGTTGCTAACTAGCTAACAACTACGCTTTCGAGAAACATACCCCTGGCCTGTCTGTCTGTGTGAAGTCTGTGCTATGCACTTCTCCACCTCCTTTGTATCTCCTTATAATTGAAATCTCTCTCTCTCTTCTCTCTTCTGCCTCTCCCTCTCTCTTTGCCTGTCTTCTGCACAGTACATTCTTGATTGCTACATCTATCTTATGCTGTCTAAATGTCTTTTTTTTGCTGATATCCTTTACTCCAACCCTAGTACAAACCCATTCCCCAACAAATCTGGCCGCGTGCGCGCGCGCACACACACACACACACACACACACACACACACAAACACAAACACACACACACACACACACACACACACAGGGTCGCTGACAGCTTTGGCTGGGCCCAGGATGAATTCATGTGAAAGTGCCCCAAATTCAGTACAAACAATGTACCGGTACTGATGACCCAATTCTGCCCCCCCTGTCTCCCTGCGCCCGGGACAAGTGACCCCTTTGCCCCCCCGCCCTGTCAGCTTCCCAACACACACACACACACACACACACACACACACACACACACACACACACACACACACACACACACACACACACACACACACACACACACACACACAGACACAGACACACACACACTTGCAGGGGAAAAAGAGATGGAGAGAGGCGGATGTGCAAAGGGGATAGCTAATTAGGGATCACTGAGAGTTTGTAGTGGAGAGTGGCAATGATGAGAGCACTTGTCAGAGAGCTCCCATGACGTACTTAGTGTAGACCATCCTCAGCCTCTGAATGAAGAAGAATCAAGGAAGGAAGTGAAATAATCATTTTACAGCAGTATGTATGTTGTGTACAACAGTGTTTCTCAACTGGTGGGTCGCGACCCAAAAGTGGGTCGCGGAGGGGTCATGGGTGGGTCGCGGAGTCGTGGTGTAAAAAAAAATCGTAATTCATTGATTCGCTAAAAAAAAAAAAAAAAAATCCAACTTTTCCTGCACCAATTTGCAACTTTTATGGTGATAGGCGATTGAACTTGTGTCATCTGTCGTCATAGATAAAATCAGAATGCTTATGCGAGATAGTAGCATGCAACCAGTCATTCAAGTGTCGCTAAAAAAAATGGGTTGTGACAGAATGAGAGTGGAAAATGGTGGGTCCCAAGACTGTTCCAGTTGAGAACCACTGATGTACATACAGTATGCCAACCTTACTGAAATTTACACCATAATTCATTGACCAAGATTGAGTACACAGAATATTCATCTGACTCTTTAATAGACCAAATGACAAAACTCATCCAAGCACATACGTAGGTTGGTGGCTTGTGGGTCTATCCAGTAAAAATGGGGTATCGAAATTCCAGAATGAACTTGTATAACACCAGAGAGAGTATATTGACAACATTTTGGAGAGTCAAATCACTCTGACAGTGGAGTCAAAAGTCTAAAGTAATTGCAACTCGGCAGAGAGATGATTTATTCACATGGCAGTATTGATATTCACAAATGACTAGAGTAGTACTAATACTACAATTGACGGATATAATGGTACATTGACCAGAGAATAGTAGGGCCTACTATTTGCTATTTTTGATTGGGACAAAATGTTATCTAGTAGTTAGGAAATAGATCTCACTGAGTTTTTTTCTTGTTGTTTTCTTTTTATTTTAACATTGCAGGGACTCACATGACAGATGTTTCGGCTGCACAGAGCCTTTTTCAGTGTGACACAGCACCAGCAAGACGGAAGAGCGCGGTGTGTGGAAAATAACCTTGTGACAAAATGTTATCTGAAATTAAGTTCATTTAAATTCTTGAAGAGTTATATTGACAAACGTCTTGACGTTTTTTTTACTGTGTATAGTTGCCACCATATACTGTATGTCGCTCTGATTGCATCAGATGGAGACCTACACCAAAAATACTGAATCAAACCAAGATAACGCAAAACACGCCCACTCAATGCAAAAGCCTGTGTTCAAGTTGGGTCTCCTAAGGGGGCGTTGTCCCCTACTTCTTATTCTCTTTTTGAGGTGTTTGCGCAAGACGTGCGCTACTGCCATCTACAGCGCTACGATGACTTCATTGATTCTCAACCTCAGGACTCCGATGGTTTCCTAACCGAAGGTCTCCTAAAGGGGCGTTCACCCGACATAAAGTGGATACCGGAAAAGAAACAAAATGACGCTTCTTGTTAGATCCAACTTCTTTGCCTACACCCCCCTAACACTTTGGAGCTCTGGTGGATGTCAAGTCAGAAGAATGAATGAAGGGGTGGCAGCTCTCGGACACATTTCATAGGCTAGAGCCACGCATGATTCATCCTCTGGCTGTATCGCAGGACAGTGCCTTGAGGTGATTAATGAGGGAGGTTACCATCATTGAGGAATTAACTAAATCTTCAATCTCCAAGAAGATGGCTGCCAACCGTAATACAGAATTTGCTGCAGGATGTTGTACGTTAAAATAATAGCCACGGCACTGGCACTGTACTGCAATATGTGAGCTGTGAATTATGGTAGATTGCCAATTAATGCTAAGATAAAGGCAAGGATTTAATAAGCAGAGCTTGTGTTTGGTAATTTGTGTGTTAACAAAAGCTGTTGACAAAAGTCAATGAGGCTGACCCAAGAGCCAACGGAATGCAAAGCTAGGCAAAAGAAAAAACTGTTCCGTTTAGTCAATGCCAGACCTTGGGGGAATTTGTGTAAGAGGATCTGGCTAAATTAAACACATGTTGAGCACCAATTGCTATCAACATATTTTTAAAATTCCATCTTCTGATAAGTCCTTGGCATATAAAGAATGCTTAATGAACACATTGCCTTTAGCCAACCCTGGTGGGACATACCTGCGAATTAATTAGCATGGAAGGCATATTCCAGTGCAAGTGTGCAAAATGCATCCAGGGAAATGAATGGGACTCTAAGTCTCACCTCAATTATTCATGTGTTTGTTTAGATAATCTGCCAGATTTGCAAGCACTTTGCAGCCAGCAAGTTAAATGCTGACACTTCTGCTGAATAATTTGTCACGATTAGTCCATGTCTTGTGTTATGCCTCGTTTTATGTGCCAACTTTTAACCAACATGTTTGGCTACCTCTCCTGATTTCCCTTCATGTAATCTGTTGCATTTTGTCTGTGCACTGGATGGGTGCCAAAGGTCGGCCACCTGGCCAGTTGCCTATTAGAAAACGCAACTCCTTGCCTTGGGTAATACTCGTCTTTGGAACATGCATGGCTAATCTTGTACAACACATCTGTGCTTTCCGTTAAAAATCTTCGAGACATGTGTGTCAGTGCCCAGGAACACTGCCAATCAGCAAAAATCAATATATGATAATAACAGGGGAAGAAAGAGTAAACATATGCAAGGACAAAAATTCCATATAATTTAGCCATCACAACTCATTTTCATGATTGTTTTTTTATCTGTCTGTGTTTACTGTAGCTCTAAATGTTTTAATTGTGGGCCTGTTAATGCTGTGTAAATACCATCAGTAGCCTCTTAGTGCAGATGGAGTCGCTGGCGGGCCTATTCACTATTTGCTGAAAATACTCAACTACATCATAGCAACATTGGTATGACATTACAGAGAGCATTAAGTAGCAGAAGACTTAGCCATTACAATTTTGATGACAATAAGGTTATACCATATAGGCTCTGCGCTAAGGGGATAAAGACACTTAGGGGATAAAGGCCAAACAATATTGTCACTTATCATTGCAAGTTAGTTAGATTGACTGAGAATGACTTGAGCTCTCATTAATTAGAACTCACAAAAAAGTGCTCTCTGTCCGTGGAAGATTCACAGAGAGAGAGAGAGAGAGAGAGAGAGAGAGAGAGAGAGAGAGAGAGAGAGAAAGAGAGCAGACAAGGTAATCCATTTCCACACACCATCAATGAAGTGTTCTCTTTTAGTATTTGCATTTGCATAAGCAAATTCTCAATCCAATCCATGTAGTCAAATCATGCCAGATTAGATGTTGCGATGGTGCTGCATGTTTCTGTGTGTGTGAGGGAGAAGGGGGTGGAGTGATGGGATGTCTGTTGACAGTAATGTGGTTTTGATCTGTAAGAACTGCCCACGCAAATGGTTTTCAGCCGGTTTGACATTGGCGCAAATTGTTCCATCGAGGGGACTTCCTACTGTACGTGATAGGACTGTGTCAGCACTATTCCCTTCACCCACTTTGCAAATGTCCATAAAAATCTCTGACGACGCATGACTTCTCATTCCAGCTTTATCTAACCACTGCCTTCCTTTTGTTTTCCCCCCAGCATTTGCACTCTCATACTATTTAAACACATGCAGGACTTACGGTACAGAAGCCCCTTCTCTGTTTCACTGCAAAGATGGGGGTTTGTGGCGACCTTCTGCCATGTGAATCATGTAACTGCTGAATTTCACAGCATGATATGCCTATCAGCCAGGTGTGGCCACCTTCCAAGGGTGTTTACTGACCTCATGAAAGGACGTCTTTTGTCAGGTTTTGCCCTGAATATTCCATAACTATAGCACATCATTTTTTAATGCTCAGCAAAGCATTACATTTGAAAAAAATAAAGCATTTATTTGAGAAGCTGTTTACACATATTTGGATATTTTTGAAAACATTGTTTTTTGCATCTTGTTTACACGTACAATGTAAAATAAATTTTACAATGCACTCCAAATGCATGTCCAAACTGTGATGTTAAATATATCCCATTTCATGTTCCACCAAACACAGGAGAGAAATAGGTTTTAGAAGAAGGGTCAATGTGCTGCATTGTTGAGAAAAATCAAATGGTGTAAAATAAAAGCTGAACAGAGGAATGCACACATAAAGGATCATTTCATTTCAAACACAGCTTTTGCTGAAAAGACTGAAAAGCCTGTTTAGCATTCCAATGCCGAGGCAAATTCTGTAAAGCGTAAGCCATGTAGTGAAGTACATTGGGACATGTTTTTGCTTAGCTGGATGCAAACAATGAGGTCAGTGAAATATGCCTGATTTACCAAACTAATGTGATTAGCCAGAAGAGAGAGACTGTGCTCCAGCAGGCCATGACGTGGAGACTGGGGTTTAACTTGGGATCAGTGTTGGGTGGGGAGTTTGATGCCTCTTTCCCTATTTTCTCCTTTCTATACAAGTCTGAAGGGGAAGGGGCTGGGTGGTCTTGTGTATTTCTTTGTCAGACACAAAGACAAATCAACAAAACAGGACAGTAATTTCTGAATTGTGATAGATGGGCCTGTCACTACTATTTTGGTTTCAGACTAATTTATAGAATTCATAGTAAGGATTCTGCATTTTTTGAGAAGGGATTAAAAGATGAGTAACATTATTGTTGTGCACAGAGCTCAGATGCTGGATTCTTTCAAGGGCGTTATACATGGGTGGTCATATTAATACAGTGTATGGCCAGGGTTCCTGTTAAGAAGCGTGCCTCTGATTGTAACATAGGCTACAGTATAATGTTGTTACTTCCATTAAAACAACAAATAGGAGTTTTTGAAAGGGAACAAAATAAAACTGTATAAGTGAAGCAAAGTAGGTTAGCCACCAGATCCCTGAAGTGGCAGATGCAGCAGTGGCACTGTGCGTCTCAGCATGGCCAAGATGAATGCTGTGAATTCATTCACTGTCCTATAATGCTACAGTTAAATCTACCCATGGGCACCCAGTGGCCTAAAAACAAGTACATCTCTGAGACAGGGAAGATATTTGTAAGGTGAAAGCAGTTCTTTCAATCGCTTCACTCCACTCCACGTAAGGCTGAAATGAAAATGATGAGGGCCCATACCTGGTTTGCGGCATTGGTGTTGTACGTATATTGAGGAAGGCCGTGGGCAAAGGGAACAATGAACCCATGACATGCCATGTTGTGCCAATGCCAGTCTATTGTGCCATGGCAGGGCTGACTATTAGGGCAGATGTGTATTTGACACATCTTGTAGGCAGTCATGGGTGAGCGGTTAGGGCGTCAGACTTGCATCCCAGAGGTTGCCGGTTCGACTCCCGACCCGCCAGGTTGGTGGGGGGAGTAATCAACCAGTGCTCTCCCCCATCCTCCTCCATGACTGAGGTACCCTGAGCATGGTACCGTCCCACCGCACTGCTCCCCTGAGCCACTGAGGGCTGCCCCCTTGCACGGGTGAGGCATAAATGCAATTTTGTTGTGTGCAGTGTGCAGTGTTCACTTGTGTGCTGTGGAGTGCTGTGTCACAATGACAATGGGAATTGGAGTTTCCCAATGGGCTTTCACTTTCACTTTCACTATTGATGAAACCGGTTCTGATCTGCCAATGATACTCATTGGCTGATGGTTGAGGTATATTGTATATGATCTACAGTGAGAAAAACCTAGAATAGCCTATCTATCCTGGAGAGAGAGTACATAAAGTTCCATCGATAGCCCATAGAAAGTAGGGCTCAAAAGTCATTTTTCAACAATGTACCACAGCCATGACATAGCCTCAGACATGGGCAGACTGGTGATGATCCAATGCTGTGTTTCTGTCAGAGACAGCAGTCATGGCCTTAGCTGAATGACAACTGATGACTTGAAGGTGAAGACAGCCTGAGTAGAGCCTTGCCTGCCACCACCTCGCCTGCCACCACAGACAGACAGCCAGACAGTCAGACGTCAGGATGAGCTCCGGTGGACAATCCTGAAAAACATTCAAGAAATACTTTGAGGCAATACATAGAAAGTAGTTTTGTGTTCATTTTGGCCTTCCTATAGTGTGGTAACCTGGCACAAGTTAAGTGCTGCCATGGCAAACAGTATGTGTTGTCTTACTGTAAGGACCTTGAACCCTTATGAATCCTGAGGAACTGAGTGGACCAATGATAAATTATTTTAAGACTGAATGAGGTGGTCAAGGAAGACATGGTCCAGTAAGACACCAAATTCACATGTTACAGAAATAGTATAAAATGTTAACAACTTCAAAATGATCTATACCGACATTTCAATGCACGCATTGGGTATTTCATCAGTTACTTCCAACCGATGTTTTTAATAATAGCCTATATGAGCATGTGTACCGCAAAATTTGCGGTAGTCTATTACCGTATGCACAGTTTGATAGACCACCCAAGGAAAGTGGGTGTTCTTGCAACATTTGCGGTAGGCAGCCTATTATGTGTAGTTTGATGGAGGCGGCTCAATGACTGCAAGTGTTTGCCACATAGACAATGAAGCTGTCAACAACCATGGAGGTGTATGGTGGTTTCTGATAAGATGGAAAAAGGTAGGTGGTGATGATTGATTAAGTAGTGTTATTGTATTCACTGTGACGTTCATCTTTTGCCTACCTGGACAATGTGTTGTTTGTTTCTATTGTGTTCCTTCTGTCTTCCTTTTCATTGTTGGAAAAAAAAGTAAGCAAAAAACTAAGAAGATTAAAAAGAAAAAGAGAAATCAGTCCCAAGTAACAAACGGTTATCAATCCCCATTCCCTCACTGCCTGTTAATGTAGTGGATTTGCCTGGTAGACATGTCTACCACCTGGCCAGAATCAATACCATATTTGCTTACAAATCAAACTTTAAGTGTATATCTCAGGTTATTTTTTATTCAAAATAATGGAATTCCTGTGATAGTTCTACCACTTCAACTATTATCCATCGTTTTTTTATGCAACAGGGCATCAGAAAATGAAATATAATGGGGGAAAGTGTGTATTTTCAGTTAGGCCTACATTGTTTGGAAGGCCTAGGCTACATTTGCGCCACGCAACGTGGATTATTGAAAATGAAGACTTGATTTCTTTTATATGGATATTTTCGTTTGGTATAATTACGAGAAGTGCAAAGAACTGATTTTTGTGGGTGACCTTTGTTGAAGTTGCATGTAATAGAACAGTAAAGGGAAACTGAAAATAGGCCATGTCACTTTTTACAATAGTGGCATTGTTCCTCGGGTGCTATACTACTTTACTGTTTTGCACCTAGGAAAAGTTTGACACCATGCCGCTCACAGTGACCACATTATTACTCATTATGTCGGCAAAGGGAATAGACTACAACACACTGTAAAACCTTATAAGTTGAGTTTACTTACAAAAACCCAGAAAAGTGGTTGCCCTAGAAAAACTAAGTAATTATGAATGATTAAACTTACAATCTTTTGTGACCTCAACTGTTGTATATACTCATTATATGTAAAAGTTTAAGTTAAATGTACTTAAGTCAGTTAAGTTTACTGTGGTCACACCACAGTTAGTTACTGTCACCCTACCCACACTACCATGATCCCGCCCCTCCATTCATCACCACAAAAGAGGTAGCTATCATGTTATTGTGGCACCTCCCATTCCTCACCATGACTGAGACAACTGTGGCATGGAACCAGTCCATCACACTGCTCTCTTGTATTAATAGACCAAACTATCCATAACCACTGAGAAATTCAAATTTCTGCAGTATGTGCAATATTATTACCATTTAATTATTGTAATCTCCTGGATGATAGTACATTAACCAGTGTGCATTGAATACTCTAGTTGATCATAATTAGACAATCCTGAAATGTCAAGTAAGCAACACACCAAAAAGGATACCTGCTACCACAATACTCACTACCAACTAAATACCTAGCCAGCCAACAAACCAGTCCACCAGCCAACCAAAAGAGTCAGTTGTCAGCTAGCCAGCCAAAGAGCCGGCTAACCAACTAACACTCAGTTAGTCAGCCAACTAACCAACAAACAAGTCAGTTGTATGGCTAGCCAGCTAACAAACCAGCCATACAGTCAACCAAAAGAGTCAGTTAGCCAGCCAACCAGCTGGCCAACAAACAGTCAGTCAGTCGGTCAGTTAGCTCACTAACCAACAAGCCGGACAGAGAGCCAGCGAACCAGTCATTTAGGCAAGCAACTCAAGCATTGTGACAGTCTGAGTTTTTATAGAGGTGAAAGTTAACCATGTGACCAGAGTAATCAGGCATGTGGCAGCTGCAGGTAGTAATTCAATGAACTTGTAACAGTCCTATGTACTCAAGTGAGGGCAGGTACTAATTGACAGGTTGATTGGGCACTACCATTGTTCCTGGTTGATGGTAGGCAATGTCAATTATGTCATGCAGCATTTGACTTTCAATTGTGCAATGGCACTTCACAAGATAGCCTAATTTTACTAGGTGGCAATATTCTGATTTAAAATTGGATGCTGCAGCGTGGCCATATTGTCAGTTGAAATTTGAAACGATCTGTTAACATGAAACACACTGCAGGAATACATTCAACTGCCCACATCTGGGTAGAGGCCAGTTGGTGCAGCCTGAAGAAAAAGAGGCGGGGTCATAACCAAAACTTATGAATTTAATCCATTCAACTAAAACATATTCATCTGAACAACTATTTCCTCAAATAAGTTGTCAATACTCAGTATTCTTCAGAAATGCCATCAAACTTCTATTTTTTAGTGCATTTTAATTAGTCTTGGTAAGTACATTTGATGTCTGGGTTTACAGTGCAGTAGGCCTAGGCTACCCTATTGTAGGCTATATTTTGGTCTTTTTTTTAGGCTAGCCTACGTATCCCCTAATGAAATGGTAACTTGCCTGCCGCGATTTCAGCACCATGGACAGTCACTCCACAGTCGGGCGAATAGCACCACATTTTTACAAAGATAATTTCAAGAGACCCGTTTGTACTGTTTTTGTAGGCCTAATTGAGGTAGCCTATTGCTGAAAAGTAAAGAAAAGAAAAGTTGCCTACTGAAAAGTAATGAAAAAATATGAAGGGACTAGTCAAAAAAGAAGCACATGTCGCTTATTATAGGCCCAAGCAGAATTTGCAACCCTGCATGAATAGCATTTCTGCTAAAACTAGTTGGCCTAAATCATTTGGAAGTTGTTACAATGCCCTGTATGAGAAAAGCCGCCCGAGTTACCGGTAGTTGCGATTTCTATTATAGGCCTAAGGCAGGCCACGGCCGTTATATCATTAGTGATCGTCACCTCGCCTATGTAAAATATCAGGCAAATAACATTAGAACGTTCACCCATGGACTCGCCTGACGCAGTCGCCAGGTTACGGTAGAAACCCACATTTGCCACAACAAGCAACAAAAATGGTTGTTTAACATCGTTTTTGGAGGGACTATATGTGTGGATCATTTATTGAATACAGTGTGTACACATTGATCCAAAGTAGTGGTTAACTTGCGATATACACTTTAAAAAACCTAGTCGGGGGGCGCTGTGGCGCAGCGCGCTAAGCCCCCCACATTTGGGCTTGCATGCCTACCCACGGGGACCCCGGTTCGAGTCCGGCCGGGGTCATTTCCCGATCCTCTCTTTGTCCCATTCACTTCCTGTCACCATCTTCGACTGTCCTGTCAAATAAAGGCATACAAGCCCCTAAAAAAAAACATTAAAAAAAAAAAACCTAGTCAACCTCCCTGGCATTCACTTTTATTCCTTCTTGCTGGATTGTTTTCATTAGTTTATGTGATCTACTTAGTACCTCCCATTTCCTCCCACCATCCTCTTCCTTCCCTTTTATGGCAAGGTAGGCTACTCACAACAAAGGTATCTCTAATATGCACCCGTCAGGTGGAAAACAGCTATTTTTTACTGCCAATCCTGAAGCCTGTTGCAAAGGAACCTTTTCAAAGGGGCAGGGATACGAGGAAAACATCATCAATAACTGTCTTGTAATAATGGGCCCAATCACCTAGGGCTGCTCTACTTACAGTATTTCTCAATTGGTTTTGTACATTTCTCGAATCTCTCTCCGGTTTGCGAAACACAATATTCATTCTCAAAACAGCTTTAACAAATGGCAAAACACGGTGGATAACCTGCAAAACCGAGTCTCTTGCTCAAAACCCTTATTTGTCTTTCAAAAACCAAGTTTTTGTGTCAATGAACGTATCAGCGCCAGCAGAACGGTTAGTCATTGTGTCATAGTGTATGGACAAGCTAGTCATATCAATTTCTCATGTTGTCAATTGAATAGTACACTCTTGAGGATCTTTTCCGAAGTGAAATGTTGTTTAGATTGGATGGGAAATGTTGTAAATTCAGTTTTATATTACATTTTTCAGATAAGATTGAGATAGTTTCATGCATTCAGTGACAAAGCTTTTTGAGTGATATGACAAAAGCAATTGATAATGTACGAAATCACTGAGAATTGTACAAAGCGGATTCCAAAAAAGTTGGGACACTTGGTATTTTGTGAATAAAATCAAAATGCTGGCATTGTCAAAACATTCAATATGTTAATAAGGTAGAGCATTGTGTACAGACAACATATCAGTTGTTAAAGCCAAGCAGAATTATTTTTTTGGGGTAATTATGTGGTCATTTAAAATTTCACCCTCGCAACAAATTCCAAAAAAGTTGGGACAGGGCCAGTAAAATGCTTTTTATGTTGGATAAGACTAAACAAAACACAAGGGAGGAGACTTAACATTTAAATAATTTGACTGATGGCATGATTTTATTAAAAAAATAGATATTTTGATGTGCGAGACATGATTTCAGCAGCTCAACTGATAGGTGTGTTCTTCGACTTTTTTACCTTCTTGTTATGCTTAGTATGTGGTATATCCTGACTGCAAGAAAACAATTTTGTCACCTGTTTACTCTTATGATGGAGCCACACTGTTGGAACATAGTAGAGATTGACATTTGCCATCATTATGGGGCAATAGCTAAAGGCTGTGCTCCAAAATATAATGCCTTGGTAGCCATGTATGCTGTTTTAAGTCTGAATATATAATTCAGCCCTCATTTTAATGCTCTACATGAGTAAGAAGACCATAACCAAGGCATCTATGCACCCCTTTACCATCATATATGCTGTCTTTCAGACTGACCACTAAATCAAGCTGAAGTATTCATTTTCTTCATAACCTGGAGAGTGCATGACTCCATGATTTAAAAAAATAATTAATTATTTTCCATTCTGTAATCAGAGGACAGTTTCATGTGTCTCCTAGGTCCATCTAGAATGAGCTTTGCCACTTGCAACACTGTTTAATGTCTGCATCATGTGCCTTAATCAAGTGTTGTGTTTATGGTCATTTTTTCAACAGCTATCATTGTTGGAGTGTCATAGTTTGTTTATTGCTGATGGGTATGTCATGATCTCATAACTCGTGCAATGATTTCACAGAACTCTACATTACAGAAATAAGCCTTATATGCCTGCAATTTTGATAATTGAGTCTTTCTGTGTAATAGATCAGTAATTAGTCCCTCAAAATCTTCGCTACTGAGTGCCACAACCTCTCTGTGATGGTATTTTATTTGTGCATTCATGTTGGCAGTCAATATAGTTCCTTTCAAAATATTCCTCCTTGTGTTATTTTTAGAATTATCCAACTATTACAACATTTTTTGGTCCTGTCCCAACTTTTTTGAGATTTGTTGCATGGGTCACATTTTAAATGATTACATATTTCCCTCAAAACAATTCTTTTGCCTCATTTTAACTGTTCCTATGTTGACCTTGTGCCATTGTGCATCTTGTGCATGGATTGAATGTTTTGAAAATGCCAGCATTTTTATTTTATTCACAAAATACCTAGTGTCCCAACTTTTTTGAAATCCGCTTTGTACACAGCCATGGCATGGTGGACGAGAGCATTTGCTATATGCCGAAAACAATGAGAAACTGATTTGACCATGTGCACAGGTAACACCAGGAAGTCACAATTGAACAAAGACTTTTAAGAATCATTATTCTGTTGTGAGAAATGTACAAAACCAATTGATAAAAACTGTAACACTGGTGATCTACATACTGAGGACCATTGAGGATAGCAGTGGATATTTGTTTGTATTTAGTGTGTTTGTCTGAGTCATTACGTAGTGCGTGAACACTGAGCAATGTGTGTATGTGTGGGTAGATGTATACAATAGGTGTGCATGTTTCTGTGTGTTAAATAGTGCCCTGGTCCTAAAACAGAGATGCACTAGGGTGCACTCACCTTTCTGCCAGGTAGCCTACCTGTAGGTCATGTGACATAAGTCAACTCAGACAATTGTTCTCATTGCCTGAGGAAGACCCCACTGTTGGAGCGAAACGTTGCCGTTTATGAAAATGAAATGAAATGTTTATATTTTTGGAGCTAATGCCCAGTGTGCGGACCACGCAATCACAACTAAAACAGAGGGCCCATTACACTTAGTTTACAGTAAATTTTGAATTTCTGGCACAGCTCCCTCTCACATCCACACTTCTATATGAATGCAGATGGGGTGACAGATCATGTTGCTATGAAAAAGCAGGCCGGGCATTTTCAGTCAAGACCGGTCTGCCAGGCATTGAGAGAGACAATGATGGCCGTGACAACAGCCTTCATAATCTATCGCGAGTTATTTTGACAGCCAAACAGCCAAAATAAATATTTAAATCTGACTCTGAGAGGTCAGCTGTTGCGGCATGAGGACTGATACCATTACATTGAGGGGAGAAAAGGGCCAAAATCATCAACTGTCCATCAGGCAAATGCCCTGTATGCCTTATGGCCAATCCAGCCATGTGCTGCTGGTTGAGCATATAACAATAATGATAAACCTCTGTGCCAGTAGGAAAAATCATAATAGTGGTCTGTGGCTCAGCTAGCACCAAGTCGTTCAACAACAAAAAAAACCTGATAAAGGCCACTGCGGTATGCTTGCTGCAGGATTCGTGCATGAACACGTTAACATGCGTATTTGATGTCAATTACGTGTGCGTTAGGTGCGATATCTTCAAAGTCGCTGGGGGCGATCCTAAGAAAGACTGCACAGTTCCATGCAAGTGGTTCTGGTGAAAATGAGGATGGCAGCAACTTTTAAGAGCGTCTCGTGGAGCTTGTCTGAGATTACAAACATTTGTTATCATACTTAAAAAAGAAGCGTGCGAAATATAGGAGCAGTAGCAGTATCGTCTCCTTGCCTGGGCAGATCCTTTAGTTTCTTTTTGTTTTGCTTGCCGCCTGTGTTCCCAATTTCCGCATCGTAATGCTGCACGCTCTCTGCCCCCTGGATGACACCACCAGTATTTTGCGTCTTGGTCTACTGCTTTTAAAGCAAGCATGTGCATTCGGTTGCACGCAGTGAGGGCTTTAGGCATGCGATAAACAGATGTACATAAGGCCTTATCACTAGGTCATATGGAGAGAGGAAGGACAACAGTTATTGTCTTCCCTATAAATGCAAAGCACAGTCATGCGTGCTCTGTGCAAATGACTTGCTAGGTGGAATTTTAAAAGGAGGGCTGTGGAGATCAAGTCTGCTTTTCCCAGCCAATAGAAGTCCTCATTTTTGGTGCTTATTAATAATACTGAAGTGATAAAATAACTTGTCTTAAGGTACAGATAAAACATTCTAATAAATGGCCCTACCGTGGCCTAACGGTAGGGCACTGTGTTACTATGCTGGTGACCCGGTTTCGATTCCGGCCCGGGTCATTTGCCAGTTCTTCCCCGTCCATCTCTTTCTAAAATTAAGGCAAAACATATATTTTGAAATTCTAATATATGTATGAAGTATGTGTTATATCACTTCCCCATTATTTTATATCAGAATGTAGAGAAATGTACAGAGGTGGAAAACAGTTGAGTCAGAACAGGGAAGAGACCAGCAGGCTGGTTAAATAAATTATTAAATATAAAAGGCTTAAATTATTATTTACTACTAATTACAATGTATTATTATTACCTACATTTAGGTTTTTTTTTATAATTATATTTAAAATATATATAAATGAGAGCTGCAAACATTGCAGGGACAGTCCTGATAGTTAAATAAATAACCCAATTTAATTACATAATCGACTCTTAATTATTGCCAGACGGATGGTGATACCCTTAACAATGAAATGTTTTGAGAAACAGCTCATAATTAATAAGGACGCTTAGGCACAAGGGCAGTTTATCATTCCCCTGAAGGGTCATCTTGCCTGACTGACAGCCTCAGTGAGTAAGACCCTGACATTTTCAGCACAAAAATGATAGGAACACAACACACACACACACACACACACACACACACACACACACACACACACACACACACACACACACACACACACACACACACACACACACACACACACAATAATAATTCCATTTAAAGAGGGGCCCAGCAAGATCCAACGCCTTGAGATAAAGAGCCAAGAATAACGGTTCCACCATTCTCATTTGTGCACTGAGGGGCTCATCGAAAATGTTCAGTCAAGTCAACATGTGCAATCATTAATACGTAATGCCTTTGATTAGGGCTTTTTGCTGTTGTTGGGGAAATAAAAGAAAAGCCAATGACATCGAGACCAATGGATGCAGATTTCTGCACAGCACAGCCTCATTCCTCCACTAACGATATGTCGGTTGTGTTCAAACTCATTAGCAAACCTTATAGTTTCAAGTTTAGAGATAACGTTTAATGAATAGAAGGGCATTTCCATACTCACACACTCTCTCTCTCTCTCTCTCTCTCTCTCTCTCTCTCTCTCTCTCTCTCTCTCTCTCTCTCGCAGTCACACGCACACACATACACACACACACATACACACACACACACACATACACACACACACACACACACACACACGCACACACATACACACACACACATACACACACACACACACATACACACACACACACACAGACGTACAGCATGGTACATGGTGCTGTATATTGAGAGACGTTATCCTAACACGATCTGGAAAAGCCTTTGCTCTTTATATCTACACACACACACACTCAAGCAATGAATGATCCCGCGCTGCTGTGGGAGACAAAAGCAGGATGATTGATTTGTGATGATTGATTTGTGGTTGTGCATTTGCTTTTATCCCCCGTATTGGTTTCTTGATAGAAGTGATGATAGCCCACAGCTCTGGCCTCCAGCCACAAAGTCTCTAGTTCTATACAGAAAGGACGATTGCTTTCAATTAAGAGCTGAAAAGGCGAAAAATACTGTGTGTGTGTGTGTGTGTGTGTGTGTGTGTGTGTGTGTGTGTGTGTGTGTGTGTGTGTGTGTGTGTGTGTGTGTGTGTGTGTGTGTTTGGGGGGGAGGTTGCAAGATGTACAGTAGGTGCTGTTTCCATGTAGCCGGATATTTAAGAAAACACGTTGGTTTTGGCCCTCTGTTTGTAAAATCCACACACCGGTATCCAAAATCTGGCTTTAAAAATATCTCGATAAAGGGGCTAAAACCTGTTACGATGGAGTTTTTTATTTTTATACACATGATGTGTTTACACCTAGATAAAAAAAAAAAAAACACATTTTGCATTCATATCAATATTCATAACATCCGACGATGTGGAGACAGCACCTTAAAAAGATTCTAACTAACCTACTCTGACACCACCCCCACTGATTGTCTGAGATACTTTTTCCATAGTCCAATGAAAGAGAGGCGTTGCTTCAGTAATTGAGTCCTCAGACAAATGAACCATATTGCACATTGCTTGTCAGCCATCATAAACCATTCTTCTGTGCAGAACCTCCTGAAGCCACACTGAATGTGACAGATGACACCAATCATAACTGTGACAGCAGCCAAACTATACACTTCAGTAGTGAATAATCAAGTGCCATCATTAAGGCTCAGGGAACAGATGAACTCGTCTTGTTTGTTTGTCTACAGAGCCATCAACGAAGGGATTAAACCTGATGCAAATTGCACATAAGGCTAGATTTATAATCCATGAAGAAACAGACAAAAATGAGGAGTTGCGCATGGTGTCATGCTGTAATGCTCTGCACGCCTCAACTCAACTTAGACGACTGTGTGTCTGTCGTGCATCTCCATCACACAGTGCATTAGTGACAGGCAGGGGCATGCTAAGCAATAAAGCTAGTTAAGCCCAGCCAGGCTAATTGCTCCATTAATACGTGATGCAAATCCAATAGCGGGGCGTCATTCAAGGCTGCGATTTAGATCCAATGAGCCCACATGGCACGGGGCATGCAGGGAGTTCTTAAGTCACAGGATATATTAGCAGGCAGACAGCTAAAACAACTAATTAACTATGGTGAGGAAAGGATATCGAATAAATTCACAGTGTATGCCCGCCTTTAGGCTGCACTGTTCTATTTCAACATGAAACCCCACTCCTTGACAATGCCCCATATTCTGCAGTGATATTGCAAGATGCCTCAACGATAGCGCAAATAAGGAACAAGGGAGGCAGTTTGAGGACCTACGTAGCTAGCGTTTACAATCAGGTTCCCGTCGCTGAACCTGACCATATGAAAAGAGCATTATGCACTCTGTTCGGCCTCTTCTACTTTAATTGACTGCCTTTTGGTTTGTGTAATGCCCAGATCACTTTTCAGCGACTCATGGAGCGCACATCCCGGGCTCAACACTTTGAGACCCTCTTGCTTTATTTTGATGATATTGTCATGTTATCCGTATCCGTGGATCAACATCTGGAATGGTTAGACTCTGTGCTTACACGTCTTAATTTTTATTATTTTATTTTTACCAGGATTTTCTAAGTACCTACATGAGTCAACATGTAATTTCACAAGATGTAATATACCTAACTCTATTCATATGTTACAGTGTACAGAGTACATATTTTATATGGGGGAATATTTTATTGTAAGGTTCTTTATGTTAGAGACTAGCTTTGTTTAATGGTACTATTAAAATATCAAAATAATAACACATTATCACACCAACATAGTTATAAGCATTAGGAAGAGGGATGCTGGACGTCTGGACAAGCTAGTGAGGAAAGCAGGCTCTGTTGTTGGTACAGAACTGGAGGCTCTTAGTACCACAGCTGAAAAGAGGACATTGGGCAGATTGGACTCTATAATGGACAATGACCATCACCCCTTGCACTCAGTCTTTGCCAACCAGCGAAGTCTGTTCAGCCACAGATTCCTCGCCATTCCCTGCAAGACTGACAGGCTGCGTAAGTCCTTTGTCCCCAGGGCCATCCACCTATTTAACTCAACAACTCAGAACAACACAATGAAAGAGATTGTTATTGGTGACTGGACTGCATAACCCCCCCCAACCCCCACCCCCCCCCCCCCCCCGGCCATGCCCCCATTCCATCCCCCTCCCACCCCTCCTTCAACAATCAGTAATAACTATTGCAATGAGAGACTTTTTTATATCTGAATGTGAAATGTGAATGTGAAATAATCTATTTATTTATTTTTGTATGTATGCTACTAGACACCTAAATTTCCTTCGGGATCAATAAATGTTACTCTACTCTACTCTACTACTTACTCTACTCTACTATAAGAGACACCACTTTTGTTCATGGTATTTTGATCAGAATGTTATTCCTGCTGCTCTTACCAGCATTACAATGGTATCTATGGCAACCTCTATTATGTAGTGTATGCATCACAATGACGTCACAGTTCCAATTCAGTAGATGTTTTTTTTACTCTGCTGTGACTTTGCCAGAGTGGTGCATTGTGTTTACATGAGTTTGCATGGAGGGCTGGATGCCTTGCTAATATGCTCACTGTGCCCCAGATCCACACTGGGTATTCTGTATCACTGTCTCCATGGCAACATGGCATTACCTGACAGTTCTGGAGCAATGGTGTATGGAATAACGGCTAATGAAGCACGTCTCACCCCTGACAACACACACACACACACACACACACACACACACACACACACACACACACACACACACTCTCACACACACACACTCACACACACACACACACACACACACACACACACACACACACACACACACACACACACACACACACACACCATATTTCTACTGTACCTTCCATGGTGCCTCTTTGTCTGTAACTGTAGTAAATAAAAAAAACCTCTCCTTTTACTTTTTTCCATTGCATTTATTACCACCCCTCCATATCATTCGCTCAGGTCATTGTCATTGCACTGTACCAGGCACTGAATACCAGACCTTACTCTGTGTGTTTCACTTCCTGGCAGTCTTACTTGCTACTCATATCATGTGACACTTTTTTTACATGATGATTTTAATTCCAAATTGATAATTCAGAATTAAATAGTTCCGTCGAGTTTACTGTGATCTTTCATTTAATTCTGAATTAAGGTGTTTACATGACGTTTTCAAAGCGGAATCAAGGTTTGTTCATAACAAAAGTTAGTTAATTCCGAAAAAGGTATCATGTAAACGCAGCAATTGAGCACCCTTTCCACTATAGCCTAGGCCTGTTTCCCAGGTGTCAGCATCGCAAACTGTTCCCAAATACCCGCTCAAAATCAAGTTTACACTAGAAAATCGTTTCTAAACATCTTCCTGTTTGCTGAATTATGCACATGCTGTGACTCCTTAGTACATATTATTCCCTACCAGCTGCACTGCCCAGTTGTTTGCTTGGATAAATACAGTACAATTACCACAAACCACAAGACAAAACAGCAGAGGATAAGGCCTGGAATGCATGACGACTACTTTGTCATCCTGAAGTGAATTCGTCCTAGCATGCCACACATTGATTGTGTCTGTCTGCACTGGCGTGCACAGACATTTTGGGGGGCAGGTCCTGGGGTGATGGTGGGGGGCATGTGGAACTGGCGGCTGCAATAACGGTTCGGAGATTTTTTTTAAAATTCACATTTTAATGAACATTCCACAGTACGCTAAACAAAACATTTCTTTTTTTTTAAATGAGGAATACTATGTTGGAAAGTTAAAATAATTAGATTACCAAGCCTAGTGCATCATTTACCGCAAGGACTAAAAAGTGTACTGTCGCTTGGAAAACTCTGCATCTCCGGTCATTTTTCCTCCATTAGTACCGATTTTAATTAGTCCATGTGTGTTTCCAAACTGTTAAAACGAATATTAAAGCTTAACTCTCATTTCAAGACGTTGTCAAAAGGATTTAGTCTATTACACGGGTATTGTGAGTGAAAACTGCTACTTTGGGTCGGAGGTTTTATCCGTGTAGGCTACACTTTTCTGGAGGTGTCAAGCACAATCCTCTATAGCCTACCTGTTTCCCCCCACATAAGACATTGCTGTGTGCACCCTGCTTTGATTGCTGTGCTGTGCAGAAGGCTATACGTGGCAGATTTGCTGATACACAAATACGCACGCACAACCTTTTTTCTCCCTGGACGTGACCGCTGTTCTGTTCCATGCCGTCTGTCACAAATGTGATTTGGTGCGTTGCATAGTTCATCAAGAGGCCAACGTTTCCCAAACATACATGAATCCTCTTGCTGTTTCCCAAACATTCTGTTAATCTTCAGACCTGAAACTGTTTGAGCAACTTCTGGATTCATTAAGCTAATATAATGTTTTTTGCAATCATGTTACACGTGTTAATTGTTGACATTGGCTACCTCTTATGCGGTAGATTTGCTAGGGCCTAAATGCACAATTTGCAAAGTCTCATTATGAAAGCCAGGGCTCTCTTTAGATCACTTCCAAAGTCACACGCAACTTTCAACATCATAAATAGGCTATTGACAGTTACCTGGCTGGAGGGGAGAGCGACGTACATGTGGGGCTGCCCGCCACACCTGTGCAATGCGCTTCCGAATCTGTCAGTTCAAGCGCGCTCACGTTGACAAAGGGAGAGATGTGTGCCGTTGGAGGGGGCATGAGGCATTTTGGGGCATTATTATCACGCGATTTTAATTGACAAGTATGTCTAAATGATGATGGGAACATCGAATACAGCGATAACCCTACATTTAAGGAATAAAATAATTAAAAATAAAAATAAAAACCGAACTTTCAAAAGGGCACTTTTGTCTGTTAAAGGCAACTTGGTGTTGCCCAAGCAACACCACGTGTCTATCTGTGCACGCCTATGTCTGTCTGTGTGCGTGCGTGGGAGTTGAATGTGCTGACAAAATTGAATATTAGCACCCATTCTGGGCAATTTCCCTCCTCTAAACATCTGAGGCACCTGACAGGGTTTCCAAGAGAACTCTCAAAAACATTTGTCCTGTCAAGTGTGCTTTTCAGTCTCGAACTAAGGGCACTTTTTACTGCATGTAGGCTAAGCTAGTAATATAGTTTTTCTGACAGTGGTTAATTATCAGGATGACATGTACACATCCTATATTAACTTTGGTGTAATATGTATGTTATATTGTTAATACTTGGGCTGCATTTTACTTTGGCCATGGATAGACTCTTCTAACACGCAAACATGTTTCCTTTCGGAAAGCATTAAAGCACTTCACGTTAAAACCTCAACCCCCCTTAATCACATAAACAGGTGTGAATGGCCTAGGCCAGATTATTTATCTCTTTGGCAGAGGAGCTGATCTATATGATGCTCAATATGTCAGACTCATAATTCCAAGGCTAAATGCCAACTCATATTTATTGTAATTAGCATCTTGACTTCAATCAATGCCCTTGCAAACACCCATAATAGATCACTTGGAAAAACGAGGAACTGATGGTGAACGTGTCCTCAAATGTAAAATATGAACACTACTAATGTCCCTTGAATGACATGATTAAGCGGGATAGCACAAATGAGTTTACATAGTGTGTTGTCTCTGCCTTAGTATTTTTTTTATACAATTTTATTTTTTACTTAGTCATGGTATCACAAACTTCACATGCTTCATAAACTGAAAAATAACATCAACCATTTCTTTTTTCTATCCAGGATTAATTAAAACAATGATATCTGTAAATATCAGAGGCCAAGTTTTAAACCATTGTGAGTGATCTGATAGGAAACCCTCATACATAAACAAGAATAACAGCCGTCCATTCCCTTACAACCAACAAACATGAGACAAATTGAACAAACATCTACACACCAACACCCACCGTCTCATTGTCAACCCCCATACTAATCCCCCCAACATCCCCACTCCCGCTCCCGCTCCCAACCCCACCCCCACCCCACTCTAACTGTTTGTAAAGCATGCCTTAGTAAGGTCAGTTACTCCCTTCTCCTGCTGTCCTGGGTAACTGCCCACATTACAAAATTGTATAGTTATTCACATACATTTTTAATATACCACTCTGCCTTGGTATTTAATCATGTTTTAATTAGTGAATGATTTTATCTTGACATGTGCTTTCCTAGTAGCATGGGCAGAAGGGTTGTGAGAGGGACACAGAGAGTAAGTGTCAATGTGGGCATGTTGCATCATGCATCTATACAAAACAAAGGGTGAATTCCAATATCTGGACTCCTGTCCTCTCTTGCTCACTTGCCTGCTTGTGACCTCATGATGATGTCACTGACGGCAGAAAATTAATTCAATATCTTTCAAAAGCAAAATTCTAATGTAATTTCCTCATTTGCAATCTGGATGTTGAATGCAGTCCCCTAAAAGTTGTTATGGCTAGGCTGACAGCGGGAAAACTGATTTGTTTTCCCCACGGAGGCGGGGCGTCAGCAAAACGCAAGGCCTCAAGCACAAGTGGAGGACGGGAGGTCACATATTGGAAAGCACCCCAAGTGTTAACTTCAGTTCAGGCCAGGTCAGGAAGCTCACTGCTTTCCACTAATGTCTCATTCCATTTATATTGGGATTGATATCCCCTCAGCTGCTCATCTTTTTTCCCTAGCGATTGACCACACAGCTTCGGCTCGCCCTTTAAATTCTCAACCACATGCTGCTTGGCTTTTGCCACTCACTTCCTCCCTTGCTCTCTTGTCATGTCGCCTGGCTCTGATCATGGAGGATAAATATCTCTCCCTGTCCTGCTGGTGTGGGTCATCTGAACAGAGCCAATCCGTCAAATGTAATTCATAGTTTACAGTAAAGAAATTTCATTCAGAATCATTCTGAATGACTAAAATGGTTCTGACAGACCTGATCATTCATGCAGGGCCGGTTATAAGCATAGGCCGGCTAGGCGGTCGCCTAGAGCGCAATGTGAAGAAGGAGCGCCGAAATGGCGCTCTCCGATGCATAATTTTGCGATATGGAGGTTTTTTTATGAATTCGCAATCAACAAAGAGTGGCGAAAGCGCTCCTCACGGCAAAGCGCCCCTCAGCCAATACTGCCCTACAATTTCAGAACGCAGTATAATTCAAAATGCCAAACTGAGAAAAAAGGCTTTAAAGTTTCCTTTCTGTCCACGCGACTGTGTTGGAGGTAAAGTGGTGATGACACTTCCATAGAATACTTTTTTATGGTGGAAATTTATGCACAGAAGAAATCATTATACTGCGTTCTGTTGTGGTATTACTGTCTACACCAAAACCACGGTGTCAATGGAGAAGTGCAGTATAATTCACATTATACTGCGTTCTTGGCTAGTAACACGTAACCTCCTAAAACCAAAAAGCGCAGTATAATCAGTTTTTTTCGTTTTTTTTCCGAAACGGGACCAAGTTGGGCCAAAAAATTTTAACACAAGAAAAATAAGGTATTTTAAAGCCAATTTCCGGTCTAAACCCATTTTCGACCATTTTCAAGATACTGCATTCTGATATTGTAGGGCAGCATAGTAATATCGCTTTCAACTGTCTCTGGGAAGTCTGTGAACCAATGAACAGACAGTCCTGAGAAAGGGGGCGGGACGAGTGACAGCGTGCGATCTATTTTGAATTTGGAGACTCATTCGAGAGACAGAGGGCAAGCGAAAACAGCAGTGCTCTGCTGGGTGGAGAATTGTTATGTTCTCATTAAACCAGTCATTGCATGGTGCAGGAGTTGCAGAGGGTGTTTTGGAAGTATGTGATTTAAGCAGCAACCGTTTGTGATAATGTAAAGCCTAATAGTTATGAGGCTACTGTTTGGAATTAGAGGGAAAAAGAGCTTTGCTTTTGATCTGAGAAATCGCTAGTTAGCATGCTAACATTAGCCAAGTATGCCAAGCAATGAAATCCAGTAAAGTAGCTGTTAGTAGCCTACTCACTAACACCCACCTGACATCATAATACTTGCTTAGGTTGACAAGCAATGTAAAGTAAGACTGGT
This sequence comes from Engraulis encrasicolus, assembly GCF_034702125.1. NCBI lineage: Eukaryota > Metazoa > Chordata > Actinopteri > Clupeiformes > Engraulidae > Engraulis > Engraulis encrasicolus. Next base: position 43,288,042 of record NC_085868.1, read on the forward strand.
GCCATGTTTGAAACAAGTTTAGCTGCCATATCTCCTTCCATCCACTTGAATGAATTACCTGCTTGTTGTAAGCTTAAAAAAACATTGTTTCCAGACCAGAATGACATATAGGCCTACATTAATAATGTAACAGAACCATGCACAGCATGTTTTCATGCTGAGTGATGTAGTATTGCAGACAAGTGAGGCTATTAACTATATTTTGTATATTATGAAATTCAAAAGCGTGACAGCTTTTCTCCCTTTCTCTCACCCTGTCCCTCCAGTTCAAACACATAGATAGCCCCCTCTCCTACTCACAAATGCACCACTATTTCCAGTACAGAAATGAAATTGGTTTGGAATCATAGACAGCACAAATGTGTAGCTTATTAAAATTGTTATGTTGCCATGCTTTGTGATGCTGTAGGTACTACACCGCATTCCACATTATTACGCAAATGACATTTTTCGCTGTTTCCCCAAATAATCAATATAAATGACAGTCGTCATAATTTTCAAGTCATCAGCCATTAGAGTACAATTAAAACGTTTTTGAATGAACCTTCCAATGATAACGGTATTTTTTAAAATAATAAAAAACTTAAAATGCTCTGTTCCACATTATTACGCAAAGTAGTTTTGTAGTGTTCAAATACAAATTTCTTTCTTTGTTTCCCATTTACATCAATACAGTTGGAATTTGGTACCTTCTAAATTACATTTCAATGTTCAATACTTGATGATAAACTCTTTGTCTTAGTAACTGGAATGCTGCATTTAACATTGAAGTCAATGACAGGGCATTGCATGGGAGTTATGGAAGCCCAGATATCCTTGATGCTTTGCTCTCAGCTGTTTTTGTTTGTTTGGTCTGGTGACCCACACTTCACTCTTCAATATACCCGTAGATTTCCATGCCACGTTTAGGTGCTTTGGTGGTATCGACATTTTAACTCACCAGACATAAAACCCCATTGAAAATGAATGGGATGTTATGTCTGGTGAGTTAGAATGTCATCATCTCCAAAGCACCTAAACGTGGCATGGAAATCTACGGGTATTTTGAAGAGTGAAGTGTGGGTCACCCGACCAAACAAATAAAAACAGCTGAGAGCAAAGCATCAAGGATATCTGGGCTTCCAGAACTCCCATGCAATGCCCTGCCATTGACTTCAATGTTAAATGCAGCATTCCAGTTACAGCTTATAACAAAGTCTTGAACATTGAAATGTATTGAAGGTACCAAATGCCAACTGTTTTGATGGGGTAGATGGGGAAAAAAAGAAAGAAATTTGGATTACAACACTACAAAACTGTTTTGTGTAATTAATTGGAACAGAGCATTTTGGGCATTTTAAGTTTTTTTATTATTTAAAAAAATACTGTTATCATTGGAAAATTCATTCAAAAACGTTTAAATTGTACTCTAATGGCTGATGACTTGAAAAATATGACGACTGTAATTTGTATTGATTATTTGGGAAAACTGCAAAAAATGTCATTTGCGTAATAATGTGGAATGCGGTGTAGATAGGCTATCAATGCAGACCTCCTTGGTAGGCCTATTGTCTACACATGCATTTGACATGCAAATGTACTGTACCACTCTCCTGGCATTTCAATTCCATTTTACAATTCAAACACATTGATAACCTCCCTCTCATCTGGGGTTGGGGGCACCACCACCATTACATCCAAGACACCACACAGTGAAGGTACTTTCATGCGACTCAATCTGATGTGTTGGTCGGCTGTCCAAAAGAACCAGAAATCCATTTGATGCAAAACAGTTATTGTTCTTGATGCTATTTAGTTAAGCTTACTACAGGTATTACTCTTGTGTTCTGTAAGGTATTAAAAAAGAGGGGGGGGGGGGCGCCAGAACTCAAACTCGCCTAGGGCGCCAAATAAGCCAGAACCGGCCCTGCATTCATGCGTTAGTTTGAATCCCAGGCATGACTTACCAAAGACCGCCTGGAGGTCTCGGCATGACTGTCAGCCTACTATGTGGGCCCAACAGGACACAATGTCTGGGAGTGCACAGGCATTTGCATAATTCACAGCTATGCTCCATTTACTCGATGTCCATTTCTTTCCCCCAATGAGAGCACAATTGAAAAGCTTATTGAGACGAAGAGGAATAATGGTGGTAGATGTGACAAGCGATGCAAATCTGTGAGGGAGACATCATCCAAAATAGCCACTCTATCCCCTTCTTTCATGCACCATCAGTGCTGACATTCTGGACAAGATGTGATCAATATTGTGATATCAACGACCATAACAGTGCATCATCTTGTAATGTAGTAATGTTTAACAAAGACTCAATTAAATTATAATTGATGAAAGAACACATCTTCTGTGTCCATGGCTATGCCACTGGGCACCAACAAAAATCCCAGATCTTTGAGGAAGAAAATAAAAACCAGTATTAACCAATTACCATTATTTTTTTAATTATTGTTTCTGTTCTGGATCATACAACATTTCAAAGTTTCTGGTTTTGTTTCTGTTCCATGTAAAATAGAAAACATTCCCGGCTTTCGTTTTCATTTCTTCAATCGGTTCAAAGCCCTGATACAGGCCAAACACTTGCCTGAACAATGTTAGCTGTCAAACTGTGAGCAGCTATGTGTATATGTACGTGTGTACACACGCATGCAAGGTATTGTGTGTGTCTAATCTCAAAACACATCGGAATTCTTTTCAAAATCCTTGATGTGCGGACCAAAAGAAAGTAGATGGGAGAAGAGTGATTGGCTGGAAAATGCATTGGCCGTGGTGTAGTTCGATGGCGTAGCCAGAGGACATGGTGAGCATGGGCAGTGGGTGCAATGCCATGGGTGCATCCCAATATGTGACCTTGCCTCCTCCACTTGCCTCCTCCACTTGCTTCTCGTCATGATGACATCACTGACAACAGCATTATATTTCAATATCTTGTAAAAGCTCAATTGTAAAGTCTTTTTCTCATTTGCAATTGGGATGGTGAATGAAAAACAGTCCCTCAAAAGTTGTTGTGGCGAGGCTGACAGCTGGGAAACTTTATCGTTTTCTCCACGGAGGAGGGGCCAGGAGGCGGGACGAGGAGACAAGCACAAGTGGAGGAGGCAAGGACACATATTGGGATGCACCCCCAGATGGATAAAAAATGCATCCCATGTCACTCCGGATGTCCGGATTTTAATTGCATTGTGGGTGCAAGTTGTTGCTGCGAGTTCCAGCCTCAGAGAATGTTACTTCAGAGTTTGTTTACTTGAAGTGTGAACATTGTCCAGTTAACATTTGTAGTCTAATGGATTGTCCAACTTCTGGAGCCTAAAAGTCAGCTTCTGTAACCAGCCATGGCCATAACGGGGGGAAAAGATGCATTCATTACTTTGAATTTGGAAGGGTGTGACTTGATTCCACCTCATTTGAGTGGATGAGCAGGCAGTGATGGTGTCAGACTTGACGATGTGTAATTACTTGAGAGATGCCCATGGGGAGCCAAAAGATCATACCAGAGAGTATGCACAGTAGGATACTTCAAGATTACAGAACATCCCACCTCATCTCCCATCTCTCAAGATTACTTGGAGCGTCCCAAGAATGAGCAAATGGTATAATGGGGAGAAAGAGGAGTAAGACAATTTCAAGCAGTCAAGCAAGATTAAATCTCGCTGTATTTCTTCAACAAACCATTACATCATCATCACAGTCATCCATGGAATACACATCCATCTGATTCACACTTCTGGTCTTATGTCTGCATGGGGGCTGCAGAGCCTGTCTTATGAAAACTTCACTGTACTATGTGCTACGTACATTTGACATAGACACTGACATGCTGTGTGTCTGTCTGTGAGATGAAGAAGGACTCATTGGTCAAAGTTACTTTCATTAATAATTCTATGAGTGCATGCACATTTGCACAGGGCAAGTGAGCAAACATTTTAAGATGTTCCATCTTTAGATAAACACACAGTACTCCTACAGGTGATTACACCCAATGGCGCTAATGCTAATGGATATCCACAGTCGGCAAACAGTTTCCCCAGCATCATTAATTGCAGTCTTATCTGTTGTGGAAATTCTGCTGTGAGAAACAATAAATCCATTTCACAATTAATCACCAAAGTAATCATAAGCTTAACCTTTGTGACATCAGCTTTGTAGCAAGGAAGATGAGGATTATTCAGCCCGTTATTCCATGCCAGTCTACTGCCTGAAACAAAGAAGCGCTATAAAAAAAAAAAAGTTATTTACAATATATTTCTGTAACATAACAACAATAAAACTAGGATCCATAAACACAATTTATGAATAGGCAAGTCACCAGACCCAAAGACAGACACCATGACCCAAAGTCAACATGGCTATTGGATTAGCTCCACTGCCTGCACTCCCCACTCTCTCTCTCTCTGTCTTCTCGTATTTTCTGTATGCTTCTCACTACTGTAGTTCCCAGGAGACCCTAGCCCCCAGAGAGCTCCCCTTCATCCTGCTGCAGGGCTGACTGGTGGACCAAACGAGGCCTCTCTCTCCTCCAGCACCACCCACATCCTCACCCAGACCCCTTCCACCCTCTCTCTCACCCCCAATCTGACCAACCAGACACCAGAATCCGCCACTGGCTAGCTGTATCAACAGGGCTCTAAATTAACTTTTGATCATCACCAGCCAAAATGACTCGTAGGTATTAATCTTACAAGCCAAACAGACTCTCACTATTGGGTCAAAGTAGCTAGTACGTTTTATTTTCCACCAGCCAAAATTTTGGAATTAACTGTTAATTTAGAGCCCTGTTTATCAATATTGATCAGGTGATGGGACACCGCTCTTATTGTTACTCTCACCACCAACACTACCCCGTCCATCCGCAAACCACATACCACACCTGCCTTCCCCCAAATAACCTTTTCATTAAATTCATATGTGCTCTCTGTTAGCCGTCTCATTTTCAAATAGATTTTCTAGAGGGCAGCGCAGACGTCACCATAGGCTCTACCACCAGGCCCGGAGCCCCATGACCATCCTTAAAGTGATTATGCCGTTTAACTTCCGCTTGCTATCAATATAGCCGCCGCCCCCCCGCCCCCCTCTCTCTCTCTCTCTGTTTGACTTCTTTGTAGGCAACTTATTAAATGTATTGGCAGCAGATGCCTGTGGTTACGTGGTTGAGTGACGTGTGTTTTTCCAAATGTTCACGCAGAGTGACAAATCAATTAATATTTGACTGGTGCACTTTGAAAACATGAACTAATGGTCGCATGCTTTGCGGAAACTCAGGACCACAAAGGACCTGCATATAAGGCCATACTCATGGACAGGGGGAGTCATCCCATCACACGGAGAGTCATTGAGTGTAGTAGTCAGGCAAGGAACCACCTCAGAAGATTAGAAATGATTTTTCTGACTTGGCACAGCATGGTCAACAGTTCACGTTCAGATCAGTTCAAAAAAGCATTTAAATCTGGCAGTACTGCAGTTTTACTTTTTAAAAATGCTTTACATTAAAAAGAATTAGTGCACATTATTATAAATATAGATTTTCTCATGTATTTTTCATCTTCTGCCTACAATTCATAATGCCATCATAATGCATGGGGAGTCATTGAGTGCTGTATAGTCAGGCAAAAAAACAGACTATGAATTATTGGTGGATCTTTTTATGTAATCTTTTAACTTACTGTATGTATGACTGCACAAGTTTTTCATAATAGAAAACCTATTTCATTTAAAATAATCATATTTACGAGACTCTGTCTTGGTCACCTCATTAAAAGCCAAATTTATGATGATTCAATTTCTTAATCCTAAGATCCCTCTTTTCATTTAGTTTTTAGACATAAGTATATAAATTAATCAAGAAACAAAGTCTAATGGTGAGTTAATTTCAGACTAACTTCCTAACCGCTAGGCCACAGCTGCCACGGGAGGTGAATAAGGTGTGAAAGTGATATGACAGTGGTCTCAGCATCTCAGGCCTGCACTCTCAAGTTCATGCAATACGCACAACACAAAGTATAGTTTTACTGTACCACCTGCAACACACACACACACACACACACACACACACACACACACACACACACACACACACACACACACACACACACACACACACACACACACACACACACACACATGCATGCACAGACAGACGCGCACCCACATACGCGCGCGCACACACACACGTAAATGTGAATCATGCCTTCAGCAAATGGCAGAAAATATATCTGCCATTTTTAAGCCAGTTCTGGTCATTATTCTCCCAAAACTGGAAATGATTTGATTAGCGGGGGAACAGCTGTCTGCCACTTCCTCCAGCTCATCTCTGCTCTCACATCCCAAGAGGCAGCTCAGGTTTTATCTGAGTGTCTAGCTTGGACATGCATTTATGCACACATGCACACACCCACACGCGCACACACACACACACGCACAAGCGCACACGCAAACACACACACACACGCACAAGCGCGCACACACACACACACACGCACACACACACACACACACACACACACACACACACACACACACACACACACACACACACTGCACACTCTGCCCAGAAACATCCAAAGCCTCCTCAATGATACTCCCTTAGGGGCCTGAACACTGCCAGTGGTCCACTGGACAGTTTTCACCCACGCTCTTCCCTTCACTTCCTCTCTTTTATTCAACCCTCTACTGTCCTTTCTACTACCACCCACCATACCCCCAATTCCGCCCAGGACCGCTGCTAATATTTACGAGCCCCTAAGCATAACTGGCCAGGAGGCCCCCCTCATAATTAAATAGTAGCCTAATAATAATAATGTTTTTTAGTCAATCTCAATTTATGAGGCCCCAATTTTAGGGGCAAAGTGTGTGATGCCCTAAGTGCTCTGCTTACTCTGCTTATGCCTAGTGGTGGCCCTGATTCCGCCCCCCCACACACAGTGTAACCAGCCATCCAGCCAGGCTCATATTGACTTTCCTGCTCATGTGTGTCCCTCACCGCACCCATGTGAGTCCTTGTAGGTAGGCTAAGCCTATTAAACTCATTGTGGTGGATAAAAAGGTCTTTCCAGTACCGGATGGCTGGGTGAAAGGAGACAACAAACGGGCAGCTGTCTCGGGTGTCTCCTTTGACACACCGGAAGTTGGTCGCCTCAGTTTGTGTTATTATTATTCCTGTGACAGACCATTCTGTGTAAGACTGTATAAGAAGACCATAACTACATTTTGTGTGTGTGTGTGTGCATGTATGTGTGTGTGGCCAAAAGTAGCCACAGTACCTGTATTGTGTATCTACAGAACGAAAACTGCCAGTCAAGTGACATTACAGTAGTTAGCTAGCATTTCAGATGATGTGGCTCTGAACAATAGCCTGACCAGGTGATTTTTGCATCGAAATAGTTTACTTGGAAGCTACTGGAGTTGTTCTTCGGGCGTGAAAATGCATTTAGACCCGCAATTTAAACTCGGAGAGTCAAAGAGCGCACCCGTGACAAAAAAGGCTTTATCTCAGTTCGAATGTTGAAAAACGCTATTTTTACCTAAACCAGTGCTCGCTTAAAGTGGAATAACTTCGAAATGGAATAAGCTAGAAACAAACCGTAAAAATATACAGACAGCTGAGTTGTTGGGCTTTCGAACAAGCCCTGACATGTGTCTGTGGGTTGAAGACAAAATATTCGGTGGCTGTTCAAAAAATGACAAAAATGATGAAATTGGCTGGGAGTCTACAGCTAAAATTCCAAAAAACGGCTGGTATTGAATGTGTTAATCAAAATGCTACTTCGGCACTTTGGATTCACACCCTTAATAAGGTTCAGCCACATGATCTAAATGAGGAATTTTGCTTATCATGCTTTCTTTGAGTTGGCCATGTATTTATTATTATTATTTTATTTTTCAGTATCGTTCATTTTTTTTTTTTTACTTCACAATTTAAAATGCACAACTTTGATTTGATTGTATTTATGAGTGCCCTTATTGGCTAATTGCTCTTGACCCACCCCTCACTAGTAACCAGTGCTGAGAAAGAAGGAGGGAATAATTATATTCCATGCAGTAGGCACAGTCGCAACCAAGTATAAAAATGCTTGATCAACACGAGATCTGCTTGGTCTAATAAAGGTGGATTTGAATGCTTGGCAAACAAGTTGGACAGTTTTTTCTAACAGAATTTCCCAAGACATAAAAAAACCCCACTGCTTCCTACTTGAAGCAGCGAGTGAACTGCCTCACAAGCATGTGGGCTACACCTGCAATTCACGTCAGATTGATGAATGCCAATCAGGGTAGATTACCGACGGCATGGAGGAGGTCTTCTGCCCAGCACTTGCTCTTGTGGTACTGCGTGGCTGCTTGACAAAACTTTTGTTCCCGTGATGGTTTAACGCCATGTGACACGACTGCGGCGCAGAGGTCACTCCCTTATGCTGCGTCGTGAACGGAAATTCTAACCAGGATGCTTCACACGGAAACAGTGAGCATGCTCACTGCCTAGCAAATTTGCTGCCTGGTTGAAAAAACAGCATCATGAACGACCTTAGTGATACCAGTATGGTTTTACCCTGAAGAAGACACATTGCGTCGAAACGCTAGTCCTGCTTGCACATCAATAAAATAACAGAAAAACGTATCCTGTGTGCTCCAGTCATCCTGGGCCCAGTCTCTCTGAAGTGGGTCAACTTGTTTCCTACTGTCCACAGTGCTGGACTGGGAGCACTAAGAAGGCTATAGAGCCCCTTTCCCAAGTTCAGCCTCCCAAGGAAGATAGTGAGGGCTCTGAAACACTAGCCTGGCGACGTCATCCTATGTACTTCCACCAAAGACTTTGGCTCCGCACATTGTCTGGCGGACATTAATAATGTGTTATTTGCAGTGACATTTCATGTAGGCCTAATGACATGTTGTCGGCACATGTGAACATTGCGCTCTGGCATATGTACGTCATTCATACATTAAACACTATGTGACTGGCAGGAGCACTGCAGCAAAGAGCAAAAAGAAAAGCTCTGCCAGGAGTGGATATAAGATGCTGTTTCCATGTAGCTGGACGTGGGTATTTTTTTCTCCTTTTTAAACGCAAAATGTGGGTAAAAATAAAAACTCCATTGTAACATGTGCTTTTTAGCCCCCTAAATGGGATATTTTTAAAGCCGGATTTTCGATAGGTGGATTTTAAAACTCTGACTACGTGGAGACAGAAGGCCAAAACCAATGCATTTTCAAAAATAGCAGACTACATGGAAACAGCTTCTAAGACAGTGTTTTTTTTTTCAACTAGTTTCCTTTCCTGTGGCGCCACAGCGGCAAACATCTCTCCACTTCATCAAGCAAAAAATCAACAGCTTGTGCAACCTATCCTATCACTATCATGAGCGTTGAGGCATTGTAACATTCAACAGCAAATACATCCAATACCTTTGGCATTGCACCCCATGACAGACGACAGACCGTCTCACTGCTCTGCTGGAGGAGGATGAGGAGATGGGGATGAGTGGAGAGCAGGGATGGGGGGAGGAGTTTTTTTTCCTCGTGGTCCAGGAGAAAGAAGTGGGATTGATGGTAGATGGTGGAAGGGGAGTTTAGGGGAGAGGAAGGAGATAGAATGTTATTACATTATATTACATTACATTTGGAAGACGTTTTATAATATTCCAACAAGGACATAATCATAGCCAACATTACTAGCAGATACAAAGTGCACAGGAAATATACAGAACAATAAGTGCAGATGCTAAGAGTGGTTTTTTTTTTTTTAAAGGAAGGAATGAAAGGAAGAAGCAAGTTGATGGCAGGTGTGTGTGTGTGTGTGCGTGCCTGTGCGTGTGTTTGTGTACGTGTGTGTGTGTCCGAGAGGGCGAGGCGAGGTAAGCGATCTGTGTCTGCTTGCAGACCGATGTCCCCTTCCAGCTGTCTGGCTGGCTTGCACAGACACGGAAGATCAGCGGGTCTGTTGATGTAATCCGTGTCTGATGTTGTCTCTGCTTATTGGGGCTCAAATGACTACTCAGAGGCCACACCATCACCTGTTTAAGGGACAATGGCTCTCTCGCCTGGCTTATCTCCTGCTCTCTCCCCAAAGCACTTGCTGCTCAAGCTGTGGACTGACCAGCCTTGTAATACATTGTTTTGCCTTGATTGTGTGTGTGTTGTTTCATACATGTAGACAATACAATACAACCTGTATTTATGTAGTGCAATATCACAGCAAAGTTGTCTCAAAGCACTTTCAAAATACACATAGGCCTGCTACACACATACACGTATATGGAAGACTTCAGTCACTGATTACAGGGCTGCTGACAGCTTTGGTAGGGCCCGGGACACAGACGTCTGACACCCAATACATACAATGTAATGAGGATCCAATTCTGGGGGCCCTCTCTCCCTGGGCCCAGGACAATAGACCCCTTTGTCCCCCCCTGTTGGCTTTCCAGACTAATTATTCACATAAGTTAGAAGCTTTCTGCCCTCTATGTGTGGGAGCCATGGCTGGACTGACCAAAAGGCATACAGGGCATTTGCCCGGTGGCCTGTTGATGATTTTGGCCTGGTCCTCCCCTCAGTGTATCAGTCCTCAAGTTGCTACTGCTGGCCTCACTGAGTCAGATTTAAATATTCATGTTGGCCATTGTGGTCAAAATAGCCTGTAACAAAAAATTGTAAAATATGCAGCTTCAATTGCATCAGTGTTTTTATTAGGAACGGCATGAAGGCAGGAAGGAAGAGAATCAAGGAAGTGAAAAGTATAAGGGAGAAAAAATATTGTAGCTCTGCAGAAACCATTTCCACGAATCATGCTATTACTAGTCCTCATACAGTATTCACATGTCTCCAGATATGTGTCAGAATTCTTGGAAAAAAGCTTGAACTCAGTAACTCACTGAATATATTCACATTGGCACCATTGGCAAGATGAATGGGCAGACTCCTGATTAAGTTCTACAGAGCCAATGGCGATGCACTGCATTATACATACTGTCCTGCTTCAGGAGCTTGTTAGATAGGTTTCATAGCGATTTTATCCACTACCAAATTGAGCATACACTCACTTTTTTATTAGTAGTATTATAGCCCTTTAAAATTGCATCTACACATTAGTGTACTCTAATGCGCTTCAACCTTAAATTATGCACTAATGTTGATGATAATGTATAATAATGTACAGTACTGTATAGGCCTAATACTTAGGAATTCACACGTTAATGTGAATGCTGATGTATTTTATGCATATCATATAGTGAGGTCCAAGATTTATAGGCAATTCTTGCTGGATCATGTTCATTTCATTTTCTGTCTGGGTCAGCAAGGGACGTCAGAAAAAGGGGTGTAACTGTAAAAGAAAAGAATTCCCATTAGATTGCTTTACCTGGTAAATGAATAATGTGAAAGATGTGAACACCCTATTGAATATCTTGGGAATGTGTATGAGATTACTAATCTGCTAATCAAATTTCAAATTTTATTGGGGAATGTTTCGTTAGCAACCTGCTCCAGCTAATATGGTGGTAATCGGGCTACAGTATGGAATATCTCCACTATAGTATAGGTTAAAGGACTAAGGAATTCTTAAAAAGTCCTTAATTGCTGCACCCCCACCCCCTTCTCTCTCCCTCTCCTCGCCTGTGTGTGTGTGGTCTGCAGACATAGGATTATTCCTCTGACATTTACAGCAAAGAAGAGAATCTCCGGCCTATGTTCATTAAGTACCCCTGATCACACCAAATCCCCTCGTTCCTCTAGCCTTTTAAGAGTCATTGAAAGCACTTGGGTCAGGATGCCTTAAATGTATAAGGGGGTGGGCTGGTGGGCCGACTGTTCAGCTTAAGCCACCATTTCATGTTGGCAAGAAAGAAAAGACTATTATTTTGTCACACACTCGCGGCAATCAATACAATCCCCGCTTTCAGGGCAAAAAAAGGATTGGTCATGGCGATAAGGCCTTCAGACTTGGGGGGAGCAGAAGAGGAAGGGGTGGTGTGTGGCTTGGGTGGGAGGATTGCAGGTGGACTGTAAAATTAATGTTCCTTTTGGATCCCACTTTTTTCTTCTGACCAATAGGAAGCTTAGGTGACATTAGGTGAGTGTCAGTCCATCCCAGTTGCGGAACAATTGCACATAGGGCCCCAGAGCAAGACACTTATAGGGCCCTCCAGGGTCATTCCAGCTGGAATCAGCAACTTTCTGAAAAATATCCCACTCGACCCCCTCGGATTTGCCTGAAAAAAAAATATGTGATGGCTTAAACATTCAATAGATCATATCCACAATATCAGAACTCAGCTCTGGATACTTTTGGCACAAAAAATCTGTTAATAAGTACACCCCCTACGCTTGTTTTAGCGACATTGCATGAGTGACCATGTTCAGACTCAATTATCTCCAGAAATATTTGTGTCAGATTCATTATATTTTCAGGGCTAAGAGTCCCAGACCTGAATATCATATATTACAATTTGCAGCACTGTAAGTCAAATCACACCATAATAATGTGCCTCTACTTTTTGTAGATATCATATGCAGGGATTAAAGCAAAAAAAAGTAATCTGACTGAACTTTTTTACCGGTTAGGCACCCGATCGAGTATCACTCCGTAACCCTACGAAAACCAATGTAGCCAGGCTCTGCCCTCATGACGAAACATACATGCAAGGAATGGTGCCAGAGCCAGCGGCATAGGCAGACGGGGCAGTCGCCTAGAGCAGAATAGGCCTATGTCTTGAGGGCGCCAGTAATACCAAAAAGTGCCACAAAATCAGAACTTCAACCAACATAAATCTTTACACTTCACATGAACAATGAATATTCATTATACACTCAGTAGACCTAGGCCTATATAGACTCAGTATGAGTGTACCTGTAGGTACTAGATCAGATGTGCTCAATCAGATGTAGGCCTACAATGCTATGTTTACAGATGCCAATTTCTAAATACAAAAAAAGGAAAGAGGGCGGGCAGGCCTAGGCCGCTCACCAGATTGACTAGAACTGGCCGAGAATGGAGGGATAATGGATACTATATCAGACTGCAAAGATTGAACTGAAATTTGGGGCATGTTTTGGTTATTTCCTCTTATTTCTACCCATTGTTTATGAATTGTTCACAACATCATGCAGAATGGATTCACAATGAATGCTGCTTCAAAATGGTAGCTGATCTCACAGAATTATTGACTTGGAATTGCAATGTGTTGATACAGTGAGTGATCCCATTATGGGGTTTTTTGTTGTAGTAGTAGGCTATATTTTGTCTTTCACATTAGAATGGGCAAACACTGTTCTGGTGAAAGCACTGGTGCGCATTGCTTGCAGTTGTATTTCTGACATTTAAAAAGCCCTGATCATAGCAATCAGAGGGAGAAAACTAGCTTTAATTATTTGTATGTTTTTCACCCTTCGGCCTTTTTCAGTATTCATCCTGTTACAAATAACTTGTTGACGTTTACAAACAGGGTGCGGTATGTCTACCTCTGTGTTCTACCGTTTTGAAAACTACTGGCTACTTTTTTGCTTCTCGATGTGCGGTGCCAAGCACACGCTTACCATTGATTTAAAAAACGTCCCCGATTCTTCCTATGCGCACGTGTTCTACAAGCTGACAGGACGCAGCAGACACGACAGTCACAGACATACGTCTATCGTTTACAAAAGTAACACACTTTCCCAAGCTTGTCGCGCAGCTTTCCACTCGAATCAAGGCAAATCACCCACCCATCAGTCCTGAGTGCGCTAACTGAACTCAAACGAAACGCATAGTCCGAGAAGATGGGCCACTCAAAAACAAGCGCACACACAACTGTTGCTGCTGCACACTATTCCAGTTAGCAGAAATAGCGTCACACAGTAACCAGCATTGAAAGTGAAACAAACGTCGAAACGGCATTTATCGATCATGAGTCCACCCATCAGAACACTGCTTCCCAGAACAAGACGTGGCATAAATTGGCTCTGCCAGGGATAGCCTATCCGTGACCCAAATGCAACCCATTTTTAACTTATTTCTTGAATATATATATCGGCAACAACAAAGTTAATCTGCTATGAGTACAGATGAGACTGTGAATTATCCGTTGTCAAAAAGACAACTAGCTCTACACGCAGCCAGTCAAACTCGCTAAACTTTGAGGATGAAACGCATGGTAGGCTATCCTAGTTAGCTGCCATAGTCGTCCCATTGGGGCTATGAATAATGCTAGTAAGAGTCACAATGCTTAAAAGGCAAACCCTTCATGAAAAGGACATCATACGCAGTCGAAGTAAACTATTATTTTTTTTTTCTAAATATCTGCCACGGCAGGTGCAATGATATGGAAACGTTACACATTGTATTACAATTAGGCCTATTTTCTTTTCTGCCATCAGCAACAATTTTGGCTATTTGTTTTTTTAATCTCTCGCGTTGCGCTGCCACAGTGTACTTTTTTTTTTGGAACACGGAAGAACAGGGGATGACCCAATAGGCTACTGATGAGTGAATGTTGTATCACACCGCCAATGGTGGAGTGTATAGCCTAACTACATCCGTAGGCCTACACCAAACACACCTCTCGTCCCCTTCTCATGACCAGGAGTGCTCTCGATTTGAGTTCAGTTGGAACGTAAAAATTGTAAATTAATTGACATAAATTATACGGACGGAAATCCGTCCAAACGAAAATCCAGTTGACGGAATTCCGTCGTAGCGACGGAAAACTTTAATCCCTGCATATGTTCTAGGGTTTCCAAATGTCTGTAAAAACCTCAAAGTTCTACATGTAAGGTTCATCCTTGGTAAATGGTCTGATATGTACCATGACTTTCACATCATAGTATATCTAACAAAAGGCTCCAATGGTTGTTGAGATACAGAGGTCCAAAGATGGGAAAAAATTAATTTGCACCAATGTTTGGAGCAATATTTCCAATCTATGACACTAGTTAGGAACTTTCTGTTTGGTGTTTCTGAAAGAGGATGTTTTTTTTTAACAACATATAAAAAAATTGGGATGGTGTTTTGCCTCATTCTTTTTACAACGGACTTCAAAATCTCAATTGGCTACAATTACTTGAAGCTATGAGGACCATGTCACCAACCGACTTGTCGCAACTCTCAAATCCATGGCTCTGATGTCACCTTAATAGTGAAAACAAGATGGCTACCCTGTGAATGACAAAGCAAATTCTAGGGAAACCATAACACTTGTAAATGAATTGATTGATACCACACAGCAAGAATAGCACATTGCACATGGCTTTGATAGACATTAATTATTCCAATTGTAAAATCATAATAATCATCATCATCATCAATTTAGTAGTAGTGGTAGTGGTAGCGGTAGTAGTAGTAGTAGTCTTGGAATAAAGTGATGAAATAGGAGAGGATTAAAGAATTGTAGCACTCTTGTTTGCAACAAGGACTCCCATCCTAACTAGTCTTTCAATCAGCACCTGTAACTTTATATTTGCTATGAAGCTTGTGTCTTACTCGTTAAGTTATCAGCTGTATTGCAAAATAACTTAATTCATACTGGCTAGAGATTCCCTCAGACTATTTTGACAGCATGGTCCTGGAGTTTTAGTTAGAAGAGTTTGCTTGCATGCAGTATTCAATATCAGGTGAATATTGAAGTTCATATTGGCACCAGACAACCATGTGGTTCTTGTCACATTGTTGCGATCTAATTCAGCTGCTTGCATCATTATAATATTATACCACTGCAATGCTGACAAGTGGATTGCAGGTTAGCAACAGTGATTAGCCTACAACAATTATGGTTTGGATGCTTGTAGAAAATGTTCATTACTTGTAAAGTTAATCATCACATTAATCCAGGTGAGATGATGGAAGCCGAAAGGAAGCTTTGCAGCATGCAAAAGCGTTCAGATATGGTGGTGGATTGGGGGCGGGGCACAGTTCTACAGTCAGGGTACCTCTGTCGTGGTGACAGAGAGGGTGGGACTGTTTTATGGTCGCATAGGAAAGTAAAAGTTGATTAGAGATGACACATAGGAGGAGACAGTTTGTAAAGAGGTATCCTGATTGTAGAACTTCCCGCCCCCCATCATCCTCCCCTGACCGAAGTGCCCTGAGCATGGTGGTGGTATCCTTACTGAAATCAATACCTTTGTTGCCATTGACCTTCTAGGTACCAATTTCGTTGTACCTGTACAATGACAATAAAGTTTCATTCAAAGTTTCATTCAGATGTCCCTCATTGAATTGCCAATGACAGATGGTTGCACACAACAATATGAATGCAGATACCTAATGCACCATCAATGACAATGGCAAGCTACCTTATAAAGTCAACTCATAAGATGCAGCTAGTGATTGAAAGTTAAGTGTGTATAAAATCATTTGTCACAGGCCAGAGCATTGAAAGTTCCTGACTTGTTTAATACATTTCATTTTTTTTCAAATATTAAATCACCATCAAGGAAGTCAAGGTTGCATCAAGGAAATCATATCAACACCTTGTTTTATTTCCAGAGGTTGTTTTTTATGACTTCTCTCAAAATGGTACTTCTCTCAACCATCTTGAATTTATTGCTAACGTAGCGCCAGTGAGAACATGTTGCGTAGTCACTTGATCATCTGGCCGATAGTACACTTAAAAAGATGAGGCCAGAATCCCTGAAAAAAAATCAGAAATACTGAGCTGAACAAACAGCTTTGCCTGGGCCCGGGATAAAGTCGTCTGAAGAGACCCCTTCCCAATACATGCAATGTAATGAGTACCCAATCTTGATTCCCCCATGTCCTTGGCCCAGAACAATTCACCACTTCCACTTCCCTCTGCACTATTTGATCACAGGCTTATGTCACACCGCAATGCGCTTTACGATCATTAAAAGGAATGAGGCAAAACACCATTCTATTTTTTTTGCTATGTTGTTAATAAAAATATCCTCTTCCAGACACAACAAAAAAGAAGTTCACAGCTGGTGTCATACTTTGGAGGTATTGCTCTAAAAAAAATGGTGGGTTTTTTTTCATGACGCCACTTTGGATGGATTTGAGGGATGCATGCCACACTGCATTGAGATTTGAAAAGGCATTATACAAATAAAGGGGCAAAACACCATCCCAATTTTTAGATATGTTGTTAATAAGAATATCCTCTTCGAGAAACAACAAACAGCAAGTTCACAACCGCTGTCATATATTGGAAATATTGCTCCAAACAATGGTGTTTTGTTTCCTTCCCTTGATGCTGACTTCCTGGAACTATTTTGGAACTATGCCATTGGCTCCATGAGCCGCCATCTTTGTGTGAAAATGGAACACAAAAATCAAGGGGATTGGCCGCCTTCTTAGGATGGAATTGAGGGTTAAGTCAGATATACTGAAATACTGAGCTGAACAAGTATAAAATCACCTATTTGGTATCAGAGATTTTAGGTTTTAGTGTACACTGACTTGGCTATTCATTTTAGGTGTAGTAAACCCAATTTTGTTCTAAGGTAACAGGGCTTCTAAGGTACACCTGCATGTCACACAGGAATGCGTTTTTAAAATTCATTATACAAATAATGGGGCAAAACACCATCCCAAATTTTAGATATGTTATGAATAATAATTTTATCTTTCAGAGACACCAAACAGCAAGTTCACAACTGGTGTCATAGATTGGGAATATTGCTCCAAATAATGGTATAAATTAGTTTTTGCCCATTTTTGGACCTCTGCATCTCAACAACCATTGGACCCTTATATCATATTATGATGTGATGTGAAAGCCATGGCACATATCTGACCATGTACCAAGGATGAACCTTGAATGTTGAAATTTGAGGTTTTTATGGACATCTGAAAACCCTTGCAATTTTAATTTCAAAGAAAAGTAGAGGGCCAGTATTAAGGTGTAATTTGACATACAGTGCTGCAAATTGTAATGTATGCTCATCAGGTCTATGACTCTTAGCCCTGAAAAAATAATGGACCTACCACAAAGAGTTTTGGAGATAATTAAGTCTGAATATGGTCACTCAGGCAGTGACGCCAAATCAGGGGGAGGGGGTGTCCTTATTTACAGATTTTTTTTGTGGAAAAAGTATGCACAGCTGAAATCTGCAATGGTGGATATGTTCTATTGGATGTTGAAGCCATCACATATATTTTTTTCAAGCAAATCCGAGGGGGTCGAGTGGGGACCATTTGCTGATTCCAGCTGGAATGACCCTCCATACGGCCTGCCCTGATCACAATAGGGCCCCCTCTTCCAACATAGGAGGGGCCCTGGGCCCAGGGGCAAATGCCCTGCTTGCCCTCCCCATATCTCCGCCATTGGTCCATCCTAAAATGCGTTCAACAGGAGAGCACAGATTTCACCCCACCACCACCACCATTTCAATTGCCTTGCTTTTATTTTACAACTGTGGTGGCAGTTGCTGTGGCAAAGTAATCATCTTGGTTGTTTATTAAAAAAAAGGTGAGATAGGCGAAAAAAAATCTCCAAGGGCTTGCCATCTTTATGGAGTCATCCTGAAGGCAGAAAGATAGAAAGGAAAAGAAAAAGAAAAACCAGTGTTGTCTCCCGCTGTGTTTGTCTGTAGTCTTCATCCTTGGTCTTCATGTACTCTTTTATTAATCCCTACTGGAGTTTTTTTCTGATAGAGGGTAGGAAGGTCACGGTGTTCCGTACAGCGCCACCTCTCAGAATGGCGTTTCCGCAATCAAAACGTGCCATTTGGTGTGATGACAACCATTACACTTCTGGAATGGCTCATGTGAAAGAGGAGGTTGCCGTCTTCAAAATAATGCCACATCGACTTACTGTGGAAAATTGTAGTTAATGTATGGGTTGATTATTTGTGCTAAATGCCAGTTAGCCATGAGCGGCTAGCTTCCATCGGCCTGAACAAATAAGTAACAGTATTCCGTACACCTGCTGTACCTTGAAATGGCGCATTAGCAATGGTTTTCATGCAATTATAATGTTGGTGTGTTTGTTTGTTGTCAAACTATGCCTTCAAAAACAGAGTTTGAATGACTACAACACGGTAAAGATAACTTTGAAGGCAGAATGCATGCTAGCCGGAAGTAGCTTGTTGCAACCTTATTGCAACAAGCTACATTGCAGCCAAGAACGGCAATTCCGTACGCTGTTGCTATGTTATTTTTACTGTATTATATTCCCTTAAACTCTTCATGGAAGGGATGACAATTAGTTTAGCACTTCACAAACACATAGACATTAGATCGTGCATGGAAATCATTGGTAATGCACCGTTTTAATGTAATGAAGTTGTACGGAGTACTTTTACTTATTTGGTCAGATGTGTTCGGAATAATGTTACATATTTGATTCAATCAATCCATACATTAACCACCGCAATTCTAGTTGATCTTATTTTGAAGATGACAACCTCCTCTTTCAAATGAGCTATACAATAGGTGTGATGGTTGTAATCACACTGAAAAGTTTGTTTTAATCGCGAAAACGGCATTCTGCGAGGAGGCGCCGTACGGAACAGCGTGAGCTCCCTGTAGATGAGGAAAGATCAATGGGTGTGCCACTTTTTTATTATTTTGTGTGTGTGTGTGTATGTGTGTGTGTGTGTGTGTGTTTGTGTGTGTGTACGTGCGTCTCTGTGTGTTTGTGTTTCACCTCTGAACGACTAGGGTGGTGTTTTCTGCACTCGCTCCTAATAAACCTCTGCATTCCTGGAAGGAGCGGAAGGAGGCAAGGAAGGAAGGCGGCACAACCATGACACCCTGTCACCATGACACCCGCTGAAGACATGAACACAACCGCAAGAACAACCGCTATGGTATCACGCAACTGAAAAGCAGCGGTGAAGGAAAGACCCCCCCCACCCCCCGCATGCACACACACACACACACACACACAAACAATCAGTCCACACGTGGCATAACAAGACACATACAAACAGCTTTCCCCCACTCTCTGACATGGCCCACAGCAAACAGGCCACATCAGGACTGATTGTTTTGCCGGAGTTGTAAATTAAACTCAGTGTGAGGTGATGCAGCAAAAGGACGACACACAGGCAGAGGTGTCGAAAGTAAAAGTTAAAGAAACACAATTTCCTTCCAACACAGGTAACTTATTTGAACAGTAGACTTGTGTGCTTGTCTTGTGATCGCCTACCTTTGCGCTGGTTGGATCAAATTTGTGGTTCTTGTTAGGTTTTTAGTGTTTTTCAGTAACAACACAGTCTATTCACCTCATTAGGTACGATGGAGTAAATGGTGTAACAGGTATGTAATATCGTGGGCTAGTGTTGCACTTACACCACAAATTCACTTTTACTTTTGACATCTCTGCACACAGGACAGAATTAACTCAAAGTGATGAAACATTTAAGCCTACTGGACTGTGCATTTGGTTTTAATGTACCGTATATCAACTCCCTCACAGACATTCATTCAATTGTTACTTGGCTTCAGTGTATTGTTCCTTCTCTACATCTTTCTTTCAAGTGCTTGGTGAACTGTGGCAATTTATTACACTGCTGACTTTTATTGTAGGCTACATCAGCTCAACGCCTGAGGGAATATCGTACAAGTGAGTGCCACATAGATGCAGAGCGTTTGTCTTGCTCACAGTCAGGCATGGTAGTGGGACTGGTTTGGGGGCAGCATGCATGCTGCTGGGAACATTGGGGGGCTTAAGTTCACCAAAAGAAACATACATGTCAACATTTACTGTGACTACACTGTAAAACATTGCAGCCTCGTTTAGTTAAAACCACTTTCTAGGTCTCCTCAACACAATGAGCTCTGATAAGTCCCTGATCTTTAACTTTACTGAGGAAGTTTTTCCTCTAATACAACTTACAAATGCCTATTGTGTTGATTATTTGATAGTTATGGCAGATTTGAAGTGTTGAATGAACTTAGGTTGGCAAGTCAGCAGTTGAAAAAAAGAAAGAAGGGGGAAGGCGGGAATATTAAACTCTGAGAAATCCATTGAGTTGAACTGCCATAGTTTGATTGAACTTGGTTTAGAAAGTCATGGGTTTGAATGAAAATAACCGGGAAACTGTGGAGGCGGGGCTAAGCAACATCAACCGCTTGCACGAAATTGGAACTTTTGTTTGCCGAATCAAATGAGCCACCCCTGAAGAAATAATAGCTTAATAACGCAGAGAAACTCGATTCTCGTGCAAAAATAAGGAATCACATCTGCACTGAACCGCGGAAGAAGACTGTAGGCAATGGAATTACGAGTGAAGGACCCCAACATCATCAACCGTCAAATGGATTTAGGAAACTCGTACTCTCGAGGAGGAAACTTCATGGCAATTGAGCCACAGCCGCAGGCAGTCTTTCGCCGGTAAGTTTAAGTAGTTTTAATCGTCAGAATCAGTGATAATGTAACATGTGCCTCTCGGTTGAACTGAAGCTCAAAAGGATATAGCCCGTGAGCCGAGAGCCCAAAAAGAGGGTTGTTGGTACCACTTGGGGGGGCAAATTCTCACTATATTTTTCTGAAAGCTATGTGTCTCTGGAGTATATTCATGTATGATAGCAAGCTGGATCTCATAGCTTTGTGGTTTTACAGCCTATTTAGTAAATACACCATTTGAAGAAAAAAAAAAAATCGCCTAAATTAAAATGTCTCTTAAGCCACTTCTGGCTGTTATATCAGCCTTCTGGAGTGGTTTAAATACCATTATTAATTCAGATAAATATTCTACTTCATAGTTCCACCATCAGAATGACCATTTTAATTAATATGTTGAAATAAAATATTATAATATGGCAATTTATGCTCCCGATCATACATAATTGCATCACTTCTAATAATGTCAATAGCTTTTGGTACAGGTGGTATGGCAAATTCTCACTACATTTCCTTGAAACCCATGTGTCTCTGGAGTATACCTCTGTATGATAGAAAGTTGCATCTCATAGCCTTTTGATTTCACAGCCTTTCAAAGATAAAGGGAAAAAACGATTTTCTAAAAAGTGACTATTTTTCAGTTGAACCACTAACAACAAGCCATAGAAGGTCCCAAGCATCATCAATAATATTTCTAATGTTGTCCTTATTGTTGACAGATATTCACTACATGAAAATTCTGCATACCATAGCTGATTAGTTTTAGCCCATTTTCTAATAATTAAAAATGTCGGAGCCACATACTGTAGATACATGGTGTCATAATCTATAGTGTTGTGAATTCATGTACATTTTTCACCAGTGAGCTGAAGTAAGAATAAAGCCATATGGGTATAAATTAGAAATAGTTATACTTTTGTAGTGCAATCCAACACATTATATGATTAATGAAATTTTTTTAAAAAAAATGAATTCACTTCTGTCTGAACAAATAGAAGTACAATTATGTACCTATTCTCTAATATGAAAGTAGCATTGCATGGAAATAGGTTCGTAGACAATACATTGACATGTGATATGTTTCTTTTCTCTCCAAAACCATTTGATTGAATGAACAAATCAGAACAAATGTATATAGCCCACAATTAACCTGACAAAGTTCTTAAATATACTTTAATCTCAGATACATTTACAAGATAACAAATGATAATCTAATACTGTGCCCCTTCCAGAATATGCAAACTTATAGATTCTTGAAGATGGTTATATTTTCTGACTTTACCTGGCATCATTAAAACAAAAACTGGTTCATCAGATTTTAATGCCCTCTTCATAGTAAACAAACTGTGACATTGTCAATGCTATGACACATTGCCTACCAGGAGAATGTGGGAGTGGAGATTAACTGCTGAGGGTGGGTGTGTGGCCTGGCCTGTTAAACTACTATGGCAGTTTGTCAGAATGGGAGACCTAATATCAGAGGTTGTGGTCAGTATCACTGGTGCACAAAGGGGAACTCTACATTCCCCAGTATTATTTATCCCTTCTGTACAACACCAGACATCTGGAACTCAGAGTCATGCTACATGCAGAAATGTGCTGACTGCACAGCATGGCACAACAATTATGAAGTGTATAGGAGGGAATGGACATGATCAAGAATGAAGAGCTTTTATTTGTCATTGACCAAAACGAGTTTTGACAACAAAATTGCGTTTAAGAATACACTGTACACGTACTCTCAGGTCGCTGCTCATTCGAGCGCCGCCATGATGAGAGTTGAGATACATGGTTCGCATCTGGAGACGCAACAATAGCTGAAAGGAGGACCCTGAGCATGCTCCTCTTCGACCATCACCACCATTTTCACCAAAGGGGCCTTCTTCAGCTGCAGACATCTTCCTCCCATTGGAAGGAGAGGCAGGATCTTAAGCAGTGGATCCGGTATCCGGCAGGATCCTAAAAATCAGGATCCGGTGCATCTTTAATTATTATCCTGCACATTTTGCCTTCCTGTGATACCCTGGTAATCCTTGATACTCTACATTTGGTATACAATATAAACTCCATTTTCAGTAATATACAAAATAGATACATGATTTCCTATTTGCATAACCAGGACCAGGAGCTCATTTGTGAGGTCATATAAAGTACTAGTAATGATGATGTTAGGCCGCCTGGTTGTCACCGCTCTATCATTCCAAGGGTTGAGGTCAGGACTCTGATCAGTCCAGTCAAGCTCATCCACACTAGACTCTGGTCTGGACTCCGTTTCTCGATTCTTGCCTTTGCTAACCGTCTTAAGTCGGTCTTGAGTTGGTCGTAAGTTGCTCTTGAGTTGGTCTTAAGTTGCTCTTGAGTTGGTCTTTAGACGCAAGACCGACCAAAGTCGCGACCAACCTTTGGACGTACGTACGTACGTTCTCAGACACGAGGAAGTCTTCGGAAATGCTTGGAGTGTCTCGCCTCAGCTCGGCTGCATTGGTCGCAATCAAAGTAGTGACGGCGTCATGATTCACGTGGCTGTCAGATACAATAATTACAACGCTATCAAAGTCCACAAATCTTTGTCAACACAACCGTGCCCTCAAAACCATCCCTCGTCGACAGCAGAAACCAAATAATGCATTACATGTCACAATGTCTTATATTTTATTCTGGTTTTGCTAAATCAATTTACGATAAGTCTTCAGTAACTTCTCTCAGAAACCGGTGGTTGGTGGATGAGTGGTTGTCATGCCTTGCCGGAGGGTAATAGCAATGATTCTAGACCCGAAGGGATAAATGTATGCATGGACTTTTAAATCTCTAACATCCATAATATTC
Source organism: Engraulis encrasicolus (assembly GCF_034702125.1). NCBI lineage: Eukaryota > Metazoa > Chordata > Actinopteri > Clupeiformes > Engraulidae > Engraulis > Engraulis encrasicolus. The sequence continues at coordinate 43,312,128 of NC_085868.1, forward strand.
TCCTCTGAGTCCGCTTGAGTTCTAATTTTCACAATATGTTGTCGCAGTGGGAAACAAATACCCACGCGCGCACAACGTGGTCGGATTGCGCACACATTGTGAACATTTCTACTATGTCATTGTTGTCTATAGACTACGCTACACGAACTCCAACCCATCGCAACCCTGGGAAAAAATGCAGCTTAATGAAATAATGTGAGGATAGCCTACTCTGAAAGGCATGCGACATCACATTGGGATCATTTGAATCATTGCACATTTACATAACACGGCCCGCTGTCATATGCGCGCGCGCGCGCGCACACACACACACACACGCGCGCGCGCTACTGATATGTCGCGCTGTCTTTGGGTCAGATATGTGTAACCTACGTTGTTACCCATGTCTCTACCTTGAAGTGACGAACTGGTTGCTTGGGGCTTTTTACGACGATGGAAGAAAGGAGGGACAGCTGTGAAGGTGGTTGCTGGAGAAAGCGCGGTCTTACTGTAGTTGAAGTAATTTTTAAAAAGGCTTCAACTGTGGATACCCCGAGGGATGCCTTCATTGCGCTCTTCAGTGCGAGAGGGCACCAAGTTAAGTCATTTCCCTTTGAACAACCACACAGAGTGGACAGTTCAATGCTGCTTGAAATGATAACTGAAAGGAGTCGAGAAATAATAACAAAAAAATATTTGTCTGTTTGTCGTCTTTCTGCCAGCACGTCTTTATGCGCAACGGCTACAAGAAAAACAATTGCCATTATGACCTTTACGCGTAAAGATGTGCAGGAAGGGATGATGCACGGAGGGTCCGTCAAGCACAGTACACATGACATCTCCATGAAAGTCGTTAAATACTTGTCAACGCAATCATGTCACCGAAATCCATCCCCAATAACCAAATGTCGGTCTACATATCACTGTAGCATAATCACTCCAAATAACTACACAGAAATGGCCGGTGAAAGCGTGATGGCATGTATACTATCCTAATTCTCACTTGCTGGTGGTAACTGGTAACATATCCATTTCGGCTGAATTTTAAATTAAGCGCAGGTGCCTTATCTGCACAACAGTATATCCAGTATATCCACTTCCACTCATCTCTCTCTCTCTCTCTCTCTCTCTCTCTCTCTCTCTCTCTCTCTCTCTCTGCGTGCGTGTGTGTGTGTGCGCGCGCGCGCGCGCATCCAGGCTGGCGCGCGCGCGCGCGCATCCAGGCTGGCGCGCGCGCAATTCGGGCATATTCGCAACTCTCTGCCTCCTCTCCCTCGTGCACAGTGACAGTGGACCGTGTGGCTGACGCCATTGCGAAGTTATTTGGCGCGATTTTATTGTGCAGTGATATGTACAGCGACATTTGGTTATTGGGGTGGATTTTGGGGGCATGATTGTCTTCACGGGTATTTAACGACTTTCATAAAGATGTCATGTGTAGCCTACTGTGTTTGACGCACCTTTCAATCTTCCTGCACATCTTCAGGCACAATGCTCTTAATGGCAATTATTTTTCTTGTGGCCTACGTTGGACGTAAGGACTTTCTGGCAGGAAGACGGCATATTTTAAAATTGTCTAATCATTGGACATTTTGTGTGGTAAAAGTTAGACGCTTGTGCACTTGGTGGCAGTAATCAATCACTGTCACTTGAACTCTGCCTGAACCTGCCCCAAGACGCTGAAATGTCAGGAGCAAGACCAACTTAAGAACAACTTAAGAACAACTTAAGACCAACTCAAGACCAAGCCGGAAGACTGTCTTACGAGCGACTTAAGACCTTGGTTACAACGTTGGTCTTAAGAACGAACAAAATGGCTAACGTCGTTAGCAAAGGCACTGTCGAGAAACGACCCCCTGGTTAGTATATATTTCTTCATGGATCTTAAGCTGGGCTTACACTGTGCGACTTTTGGCCCGATTTTGCCCCGATTTGGCACTCGCACGACTTTTTGAGAGTCGGGCCGATTTCTTGCTCAATCGCAGGTCAATCGTGAGTCTCGCATCGTGCAATGTACATGGGGTAACGACAAGCGATTTCGCCTCACGATCGTGCAATCGCAGGGTCTCAAGAAAATCAAAACGGTCTGAAATTCTGGTCGTGGCTCGTGCGTAAATCGCACAGTTAAAGCAGTAAAACGAACCGATTTGACACTTCACATGCACAAATTAATAGGGCCGTGCGATTCGCTGTTGAGCGCGACCTTATCTCCACCTCAGGTGCGCATGTTCCCTCCTCTGCAGACCGGGGAAACATGCCTGTCGCGTCGTACGGTGGAAGCATTTCGCTCGCATCCGACTGTCGGCTCGTGTAGTGTGAGGACTTGAGTCGTGAGTTGTGAACTTTTAAACAGTGAAATTCCATCGTGCAGTGTGAGCAGAAGCTTAAGACCCACGAGTGAAAATATCGCACAGTGTATGCCCGGCTTTACTTTGGTTAAGGTGTTTTTCTTTGTGCATTCTCAAACTGCAATCTGATTAATTTTTTTTATCTTTCGTTTCTCAACATGTCTCGAGATCAATGCTTTGGGCATTGAAAGTTCTGCTCTGCAAATGAAATGCACTGAACTGTTATGAGCAGGTCTGAAATGGTGTGTAGGCTAAGGTGCCCTACAAGTTGGGCCCAACCATCAATTTGTTCAAAGGCTTGTTGAGGAATTTCCAAATATTTTGAAGTAATACTGTTTAAAGGCAAGTGTTCAAATTCAATTGACATTTGTGACTAAATAGGCTACTTATGTAATAAAAGCTAAAATTCTAAAAACATTGCCTAAATCTCTCTCTTTCTCTCTCTCTCTGTCTCTCAGAGCGGTAGAGCGATAACAACTTTTGCATCATATGTGTCACACTAACTTCTTGATGCACATCACATTAAAGTGAATGATGGAAAAAGGGCTTCATTCAACCAGGGGATTTTTCAACCAGCCAATCACCTGGCTGAAGTGGAAAGGGAAAAACTAGTAATTTATATGGCACTGCATTGTAACTAGTAAGTCGATTTTGCCCATCACTGGTTACATTGCATTACATTACTGTGATGGCGTAACCATCACGAGGGTAGTGGGTGTGTTCTGACTGTCACATTAATGACCCTGGCTCCTAAGTGTAGCGGTCAGTGGCCCAGTTTACCACCCCAGGCGGTCTGGGTTTGAGTCTTGCCTGGGCAACTCTACTCCTCTTTGCTACAAATGGTGTCAGAAGTGGGATGGCTACCATGAGGCCATCAGAAGCATACCCATTGTGTGAGCCACAATTCTATGTGAGGAACCCCCAGGATTGGTGACTCCAGTGTGAGGGACCCCAGTGATGGGTGAAGCATAGATGATGGGGCACACTGGATGAGCGAAGAATGATGGTCAGCTGCCCAGTGTGCTTCACCATGGGTGTGCTTCCCGAAGGGGAAGGCAGTGTGATGGAGTAATGGGTGGAGTAATGGGTTGTGGGTGAAGTAATCATGCCAATGAGTGTGGCTCTTTAGTGTAGCCGTCAGAGCTTCAGTTTACAACCACAAAAGGTCAGAGGTTGAGTCCTGGTTGGGCAACTCCCTTTCGGTACAATTACACTTAGTTAACACTTTTATCCAAAGTGACAAAGTTATTGACAGGGTATTGGTTACAGTCCCTGTTGGAATAAATGCTTTAGTTTTACAGAAATAAACACAGACAACAGTGTAAATTAAGTCCCATGAAATATAAACTGCTGAATATACTATTCATGGAGTGTACCTCTACACTATACTTAGAAAGAATTCTGAATCAGAGTTAAATGTTGCTCTTTTGGTGTCAAGTAATGCCTGTGCAGGAATACATTTGAACACTGGGGTTTGAGATTGACTCTATTTAAGTGTAAAAATGTACTGTGTATACTTCAACACAAATAAACACAGAAATCAGTGTATAATGTACGGTATGTGTGGTTTGAAGGTTTTTATTAAGTCCTATTTATTAAGAATTCAAGCGCCTCACCTTTTTTGTAACTGGGTTTGTAGTATTGACAATAAATCACTGCTGCTTTTTATGGTAGCTTACATGGCAATTACTTACAGTAGATGTTTATTGAGTTTTATGAAAAAAATATGTAAACAACATTCCCCATCAACTCTTGTCATCATATTCTTACATTTTCTGTAAATGAAATACAGAATGATATTGATGTTCAAAACCACTGAACCACTGTCAAAATTCTCTATTTGAATGGTGACTATTTGAATGGTGACTATTTGAATGATGTGAAACATTTGTTTGAAGTTGTGACTCCACCCTCCAACAAGCTAATGTAATGCCCAGACTGTGGTCTAATGCCTCTTTTCCACTGCCGTGTTTCTGGTAGGCCTACAGCTCGACACAGCTCCATTAGGCCGCCACATTTGGCTTTACGATTGAGCTGTGTCGTGCCTAATCTAAAAGCAAAAAGTGGCGGCCAAGTTGCGCTGTGTCGAGCTATAGGTCTACCAGAAAAACGCCAGTGGAAAAGAGGCATGAGAGTATTTTTTAAGTTGGGCTATTTTTGACAATCTTTTCAAATGGCGCATGTACAGAAGAGGCTGTGAACCCATAAAGCTGAGCTCTGACTTAAGCCGGGCATACACTGTGCGATATTTTCACTCGTGGGTCTTAAGCTTCTGCTCACAGTGCACGATGGAATTTCACTGTTTAAAAGTTCACAGCTCACGACTCACGTCCTCACAATACACTTCCACAATATGCTTCCACTGTACGACGCGACAGGCATGTTTGCCCGGTCTGCAGAGGAGGGAACATGCGCAACTGAGGTGGAGATGAGGTCGCGCTCAACAGCGAATCGCACGGCCCTATTAATTTGTGCATGTGAAGTGTCAAATCGGGTCGTAGCACTGCTTTAACTGTGCGATTTACGCACGGGCCACGACCAGAATTTCAAACCGTTTTGATTTTCTTGCGACCCTGATTGCACGATCGTGAGGCGAAATCGCTTGTCGTTACCCCATGTACACTGCACGATGCGAGACTCACGATTGACCTGCGATTGAGCAAGAAATCGGCCCGACTCTCAAAAAGTCGTGCGAGTGCCAAATCGGGGCAAAATCGGAGCAAAAGTCGCACAGTGTAAGCCCAGCTTTAATCATACAGCAATATACTCCACCAGAAATACATTTCAGAAAGATATAGTGGCAATTTGCCTGACCAACTGTACCATAAGCAAATTACATATTTTATTTTAAAACATGTGTCTGCAGTATGTGACTCCTTGTGCAGTATGTGACTCCTTTTTAATTATTGGAAAATGGGCTAAAACTTATCAGCTATGGTATGCAGAATTTTCATGAAGTGAATATCTGTCAACATTAAGGACGACATTAGAAATATTACTGATGATGATTAGGACCTTCTATGGCTTGTTGTTAGTGGTTCAACTAAAAAATAGTCACTTTTTAGAAAAAAAAAAAAATTTCCCCTTAATCTTTGAAAGGCTGTGAAATCAAAAGGCTATGAGATGCAACTTGCTATCATACAGAGGTATACTTCAGAGACACATGGGTTTCAGGAAAATATAGTGAGAATTTGCCATTACACCTGTACCAAAAGCTATTGACATTATTAGAAGTGATGCAATTATGTATGATCGGGAGTATAAATTGCCATATTATAATATTTTATTTCAACATATTAATTAAAATGGTCATTCTGATGATGTAACTATGAAGTAGAATATTTATCTGAATTAATAATGGTATTTAAACCACTCCAGAAGGCTAATATAACAGCCAGAAGTGGCTTAAGAGACATTCTAATTTAGGCGATTTTAATTTCTTTCTTCAAATGGTGTATTTACTAAAGAGGCTGTAAAACCACAAAGCTATGAGATCCAGCTTGCTATCATACATGAATATACTCCAGAGACACATAGCTTTCAGAAAAATATAGTGAGAATTTGCCCCCCCAAGTGGTACCAGTGAACCCCACTGGCTCACGGGCTAATAAGACTTTAAAAAAAAAAACTCTGATGTGGTGGGCTCACTGTAGCCTAAAACACTGGTCATGTTGCTTGCAAAATATTAAATGTTTAATGTAGCCAGTCTATTGGTGTAATCTCGTGTCGTGAACGAAATGGTAATTGCTTATTGCAAATGGCAGGTTATCCACATTTCACGAGTTTTGTCGTTCTAAATGGCCAATAGTCAGATTGCTATGCTAGTTCTTTGGTTGTGTCCGAACACGGCAGCGTTGCGAAAGGGGACCCCCTCCTTTTTTACGCACCATTTTTACGCAGCATTAGAACTACTATTTAGAAAGTCACCCTGTGGAATTTTGTTCAGACTACCCTAAAAGGAAACGTCTGTGTATAATCTTGGCTGTTTATTTACTTCATTTTAATCGAAGTCAAACTCATGTAGGCCTACTGCTGAAGGACATTGCTGGTTGTATTTCAAAGGTGCAGTTAGCCATTGCGGCAACATGCCTCTTGAAGCGATGTTTTCAGCGCGATGCTGCTGTAACACATTCGGTAGACGACATTAGTCAAGATGAAAATCATGTAAAAACGTAGTAATACAAGATAATTATTGTGTTTTAACTACAGGGTGCAAATGCATGCTTCTACAAACGGGTGATGGGGTCTGACGATGGAGTTGACGGGAACATTCGCACAGAAGAGGAATTTGTGAGGATTCTGAACCACTCATTGAGGCCGTGGAGTGTGTTGTTTAATGAGTAATACAGGTAAATCTGTCTAATGACTATGACATGCAAATCATGGATTTTGTTGCTTGAGCAATGTAATCCATACAGTTGTTTTTATGTCTCCATCTCATATATTATTCTTTTCTTTTCTGTTATTTATCTGCTTCAGCTAACTGCAGTGTTCCACAAGACTGTTACCAGACCTTCATGGGACCTTTCCGTTCTTTCTGGGTTGTCTTGAGGTTCTTCAGCGTTAGAGAGCAACTGAAAACAGGTTGGTAGCCTACTGTACTCTATAGACTGTATGGAATGTAATATGTATACAATATGTTCTATGCTGTGTTTTTCCATCACTATGTACAGATATTGTGATTCAAGGTAATACATACAATTCATTTACATTCACCTGTCTTTGCAGGACACAGACCCAAACCAGAGGACAACAACTCTACATTGACTCAGAGGAATTCTCCAGGACGACGTAAGACTTTATATTTACAAATACTGTCCTATACCCTTATGTATGTAACTGATGCACAGGCAACTGTGGTAGGGTATTTCTCTACCTATGCCAGGATTGACACCTCTGGTGAACATTCATGCTGTTATACTATTGACCAATAACACAGTTAGGCCTAATTGCCCATTTTCTGTGTGTGTGTGTGTGTGTGTGTGTGTGTGTGTGTGTGTGTGTGTGTGTGTGTGTGTGTGTGTGTGTGTGTGTGTGTGTGTGTGTGTGTGTGTGTGTGTGTGTGTGTGTGTGTGTGTGAGAGAGAGAGAGATAGAGTATGTGTGAGAGAGAGCGTAATGGCAGTTTTACTCTTGTTTTACTCTAGTGCCTAGGTTTGAATTCAAGGTAATCATAATCACAACTACACTCATCTGTTTTTGCAGGACACAAACCAAAACCACTGCACAACTCTACATCAACTCCCACACTTTACAGAGGATTCCTCCTGTATGCTGTAAGTCTTCATATTTACAAATGCTTTCCTATTTTTTTTCATACATAGATAAAACGCCTGGATAAGCAAATTCAGTAGGTGAGGTAATCTGTGTTGCCAGAATTGACACCTCTGCTCTTTCAGGCCATTCTCTTCTCTAACAACACAGTCCACCCATATACTGTGTGTGTGTGTGTGTGTGTGTGTGTGTGTGTGTGTGTGTGTGTGTGTGTGTGTGTGTGTGTGTGTGTGTGTGTGTGTGTGTGTGTGTGTGTGTGTGTGTGTGTGTGTGTGTGTGTGTGTGTGGGGGGGGGGGTGTATTGCATACACACTTTACATTGTTACGTAGGTGTTTATTAAATATCATGTGACTGTTTAGTCACCATCTATTTTCATACTGACATCCACTCTTATCCTGGCACTAATGGCAACACACTATACCACATACAGGTCTATTTGTAATATTATTCATTCATTTGCAATGGTTGCATTCACATCCAAGGACTGTTGCCGGTCTCACAGTGTAAACCTTAGACATATTTTTGAGAATAGACAGAACTGTAAATTCATGTCTGTGCACATTTTCTTACACTTTGAAAAAAAGACAATGCAAACATACAGTACTTTGGTTTAAAGTGTTTCGGGATGTCCTATTTATCTGTGCGTGTGTGTGTGTGTGTTTGAGAGAGAGAGAGATAGAGAGAGAGCGAGAGAGAGCTGTTTCACACATTAGAAGTTATTTTTTCTTATTTTTATCTTTTCAGGTTCATGGTGAAGAGCAACTTGAGGCTGACAGGGATGCAAGTTGGACTGCTTATCAAAGACAAAGGCCAGCTACAAGTCTTCATCATCATTCATCACAAGGTCATCATTCATTTCAAAAGGGACATGCCAACTGGCTAGTTGGGCTCAATGTGAAGAAAAAGACTGTGAATCTCTTGTGTGTTCACAAAACATGGACTGTTGACCACACAGTGTTTTGGACTTGGACTACATCATGTACTATACTCTTTTCAATGACATCACACTGCATATTGGTAAAATAGTCCCTGGAGGAGTAATGTTTGAATTAGATTCCTAAGGGCCCAGAAGTCATGGATGAGGGTACTGATGTATGGTTACAGATTCAAATCTGCAACCTTCCAATTGCAAGATTAACTCCCTACCATTAGACCACAGCTCTCTACAGTTTGTTTTTTTCTACATAAATTCTTTGTCCCTCCATCAGTCTTACCAAAAGTCAAAACATAATGTTTTCTTACTGCAACCACAATTTGTCCGCACCCTGTTTGGCTAGCTGATTCGTTATGAATTTTGATGGTATAAAGTAGTAATGGTCTGTGCATGTATCAATATGTGAGACATTGAACGTGAACAACAACTATGTAGCTGAATCAACTTTTTGACTTACAACTTTTTGACTTACAAATGTACTTTTTGTTTTGAATGTACTGTAAAAGTTAAATTAAATTTGGAATTTAAGTCATATATCGCATGATGTCTATCATTATGTTATTTAAACTCCCAATCTTAAATTGAAATGATTTGTAATGGCTTTTTAATTCAGCTTACGCTATCAATTTCATCCAACAATGGCTACGAAGTCCAATAAACTTTGACGACTAAGAACATTATGTTGAGACAACAACAACATTCTAGTTGGATCAACTTTCTAGACTAAGATTTCTGAGTTGACACAAAAATAAGCCTGTTGTTGAGTTAACATGCAAACTTAAGGCAGCACGGGAGCTTGGATTTGGAAGTCGAACTGACTTCAAATGTTTTACAGTGTAGTGAAACAGATTAGACCCTTCCTACTGTGTGTATTTTTACATTGGGGTGTACTCATTTTTGTTGCCAGAGGTTGGGACATTAATAGCTGTATATTGTTTGTATGTCTTTGATGTTGTCCCATGAAAAGATGTAATTACACATTTTCAGAAATGTGAGGGGTGTACTCACTTTCTGATACAATATACTGCAGTGGTCTCCAAATGGTGGCCCGTGGGCCAGATCTGGCCCAGGCATGGCAAACATTTGGCCTGCCATGAGGTTGGAACAAATGAAAACATATATGCATGCTATCTGTGGCCATGCTGTGGAGCAATTTTTTTGTCTCTCAGCCTCATTTGTGCTACATAATTTGGCCCTTGTGGGAAAATAATTGGAGACCACAGAAGTACTGTATATCTCATGTTCCCTGTCAGCTTGGCTTTAGAGTCATGAATGTTCAGTCCCTCATTTTTCCTCTGTGAAGAGTCACAATGAGTCTAGTACCAAAAAATCCTTTCTAAATAAATCTAGCTCACTGACACAATGTACAGTATATTGATGTAGCGCCTTGGGTTCCAATTACATTTACAGTGGTTACACTTTATTTAACGTCCCTGTGATGGACTAGTCTACAGCTGTACTCTTTGATCACATTACCTGCCTGATTCAAGTTAGGAAGGTTCTCAGATACACCATAGGCACTTGCTCTTTCTCTCACTCAGCCTCTATGGGACTTTTTTCAGTGCACTGCTCCCAAAAGACCAGAAACACCAGAGATTCATAGCTTAATTTGGTCACAAGCCTGGTGTCACGGGCATGTCCAGGCAAAAGAGATATATATTGGTTCATCCACAGAGAATAAAATCGTTATGATGAGACAGGCAAGGATTAACAAAACAGATTGTTGGATTGTAAGGAGAATTAAAACTTCATAGTATTTCAATACACATTGACTTTGTCTTTGGATTTTTTCCCATCTGTTTCTGTTCTACTTTTAGCTCATTGCTACTTTTATCCTGCCTGTCTGCCCACTTGCCTGTCTGCCCGCTTGCCTGTCTGCCCTCTTGCCTGTACCTGCCTGCCTGCCTGCCTGCATGCATGCATGCCTGTCGGTCTGCCTGCCTGCCTGCCTGCCTGCCTGCCTGCCTGCCTGCCTGCCTGCCTGCCTGCCTGTCTGCCTGTATGTCTGTCTGTATGTCTGTCTATCTGTCTCTCTGTCTGCCTGTCAGCTTGTCATCACAGGGCTCATTTATCTTTCCTAACAGGACTGCCACCTTGAAAATAGACAGGCTTTTTACATTTTCTTCTATTTACTCAATTCCTCTATTTATTTTCAACTATTGTGTCATCTGTTGATCTAACTCTGAGTGCTACTCCACAAGGCATTGCAGCTTTCAAGTGTTTCACATGTCTTGCAGCACTGTTGTGCTCTGTTTTTGTTTTTGTTGTAATTTAACATTTTATCTCTTGTCAGGAGCACACTACTGTAAAATACCTTGTTTTATCACAAACACAATTTACAACTTTAAAAGGATGAAAATGGAATGTAAAATGATACAACTGTAAAAAAAAAAAAAAAAAAATAATAATAATAATTAAAGGATGACAATGAAAGTAGGAAAAGTGTCTAGTCTAGAAAACGGTCAAAGTGTCTAGATGTCAATTTAAAATGAATTAAAGCCAAAAGAGTTTGAACATTACACACTCCAGGGGTCATAGAACTGCCACCATGTGTTACAACCCCTACAGAGGGGTTTTACAACCCACCACAAGAGCCATCACATCACAGTGCCACATCTCCACGCCAAGGTTTCACCACCAACCATCTCAACTTTCAAACACCTCATCTTGGTAGGCTACAGCTCTTAGCCTTAATAAGGGCCCTCTTGTTGTCGTTGACTTTATCCATGCTTGACTAGTATAACACATGAACTCCAGGCTTCCACTGGGATAGCACTCGTCTGCAGCATTGCTTAACACCACCAGCAGTAAAGAAACTTTCCATGTAAGAAGAAAAGAAAAAAGGCAAAAACTAATTGGTCCACTGGGAGCTTTTGATTTTATTGAAGTCAGGAGAATTCAATTCTGTTGAGATGGGAAATACTACATAAATAAATCCACTGCTTTTTTGCATGGAGTGAAATAATGTTATTGTTAATGTTATTATACACACAGCGGGTGAGAGGCTAGGAGGAGAAATTTGGAAAAAGTAATTGGGTAGATGTGAGATGATGTGACATGTATGTTATCTCACTTCCGGCGGCGGCGCACGTAGGTTGCAGCAGCCCCTTGCTTTCCCAACTTTCAGTGTTTATTTGTGTTAAAATGTGTCTTTCGGAATGTCTATCGTCGGAAAATATGTCGGAACGCACGTACAGTCGGCAACAGCTGTTGCAGATAAGAATGGACAACTTAAGCGGGACTCTAGAAGACTCTAGAAGAACTAGGAATTCTCCGGCGGCATAGGACTACATCGGACCCGTCTGCCTCGCTATGCCGACGCCGAAGAATTAGGAAAAGGGGCAAACGAGGTGGCGTCGAGACACGGATTGCAGCCAACCCAACTCGTCCAGCAATACCATCAATTCTCTTGGCAAACGTCAGATCTCTGGACAATAAGATGGATGACATACGGCTACTAAGATCAGCGAACAAAACCGTGAGGAACTGCTGCGTTACGGTGTTCACCGAATCATGGCTGAACGACGGCATACCCGATTCGGCTTTACATCTGGAACAACTAACGTGCCACCGAGCGGACAGAGCCCTTGCAGAGAAAAAACGAGGAGGAGGAATATGTGTCTACACACATGATGCGTGGTGCAATAATGCTACGGTAGTACAGAGGCACTGCTCTCCACGAGTGGAGTTCATGATTATCAAGTGCCGACCCTTCTATCTACCCAGAGAAATATCCGCTATCCTATTAGTCGCCGTCTACCTCCCACCCAGCAACAACAATGGCGTCAAAAGCGAGGCACTGAACGAGCTGCATCGGGGCATCAGTGAACAACAAGATGCACACCCAGATGCC